>NC_137328.1:8411038-8791038 GCF_965287045.1 Carcharhinus amblyrhynchos
AGCTCTCAACCATTTCCACTACATCCACTTCATTGAATAACCCTGCCATGTTGCTCAATACAAGGAGATGTCGTCTTCTTGGAGATCCTCTCCACTTGGAGCCTCTAATTTTCGGTGTCAATGATAGCCATGATGTGGAGATACTGTACGGTGTCAATGGTAATTATGATGTGGAGATACAGTACGGTGTTGGTGGTAGTTATGATGTGGGGATACTGTACAGTGTCGATGGTAGTTATGATGTGGAGATGCTCATGACCAGGTCTAGAAAGAAGAAGTTCTATGAAAGTGTCCTGCAAAGACACCATGTGTACCCATTGAGCCATAGTTGCGACCAGTATTCACGCTGGTGCAATCACACCGTTGGAGTTATACTGCAGACCTCCCAATAGCCAGTGTGAAGTGGAGGAATTGATATGTCAGCAGATTATGGGAAGATGTGAAAACAACAAGGTTGTTGCGATAGGCGATACTAACTTCCCCAACATAGACTGGGATTCCTCTACTGCCAGGGCTTGGACAGGCCAGAATGTGTCCAAGAGTGCTTCTTGAGGCAATATATAGATAGTCCAACTCAGGATGGGGCTATCTTAGACCTGGTCCTGGGAAACAAGCCCGGACAAGGGACCATTTTGGGAACAGTGATCACAATTCTATAAGTTTCAAGATACTTGCAGTAAATGATAAAAGTAGCTTCAGAGTGAAAGTACTAAACTAGGGCAAGGTTAACTATATCAGCATGAGGCAGGAACTAGGGAACTGGGGGTGGCTGTTTGAGGGTAAATCCACATCCAATAGGTGGGAGTCTTTTAAAAGTCAGTTGTTAACAATTCAGGACAAGTATGTCCCTGCAAGAGTGAAGGATAAAGATGGCAAGATTCAGGAACCCTGGATGACAGGAGAGATTGTGAACATAGTGAAAAAGAAGAAGGAGGTATACACAAATTTCAGGAAATTGAAAATGGATAGGGCTCTTGAGGAATACCAAAATAGCAGGAAAGAGCTTATACAGGGACGTAGGAGGGCAAAAAAAGGCCATAAAATGTCCTTGACAGGTAGGATTAAGGAGAATCTCAAGGCTTTTTACGCATCTATAAGGAGGAAGAAAGTAGCTAAGGAAAGAGTAGGTCCACTCAAGGACAGTAGAGGGAATTTGTATGTGGAGCCAGGTGAGGTGGGTGAGGTCCTTAATGAGTACTTTGCAACAGTACTCACAAAGCAGGAGGATATGGTGGATGGTGAGTGTAGAAAGGAGGATGTTGACATTCTAGGATATGTTGAGATAAAAAAGAGGGTGGGGGGGGAAGGTATTGGAGGTTTGTGAGATTGTCTATCCCAGTGTGAGATTATTTATCCCAGTGTGAGATTGTCTATCCCAGTGTGGGATTATTTATCCCAGTGTGAGATTGTCTATCCCAGTGTGAGATTGGCTATCCCAGTGTGGGATTATTTATCCCAGTGTGAGATTGTCTATCCCAGTATGGGATTATTTATCCCAGTGTGAGATTGTCTATCCCAGTGTGAGATTGGCTATCCCTGTGTGAGATTATTTATCCCAGTGTGAGATTGTCTATCCCAGAGTGAGATTGGCTATCCCAGTGTGAGATTGTCTATCTCCCAGTGTGAGATTGTCTATCTCCCAGTGTGAAATTGTCTATCCCAGTGTGAGATTGTCCATCCTAGTGTGAGATTGTCTATCCCAGAGTGAGATTGGCTATCCCAGTGTGAGATTATTTATCTCCCAGTGTGAGATTGTCTATCCCACAGTGAGATTGTCCATCCCAGTGTGAGATTGTCTATCCCAGAGTGAGATTGTCTATCCCAGAGTGAGATTGGCTATCCCAGTGTGAGATTGTCTATCTCCCAGTGTGAGATTGTCTATCCCACAGTGAGATTGTCCATCCCAGTGTGAGATTGTCTATCCCAGAGTGAGATTGGCTATCCCAGTGTGAGATTGTCTATCTCCCAGTGTGAGATTGTTTATCTCCCAGTGTGAGAGTGTCTATCCCAATGTGAGATTGTCTATCCCAGAGTGAGATTGGCTATCCCAGTGTGAGATTGTTTATCTCCCAGTGTGAGATTGTCTATCCCAGTGTGAGATTGTCTATCCCAATGTGAGATTGGCTACCCTAGTTTATAATTCCGCATTGTGTTCACTTTCCTATAATTGGTTGCTGAAGGAACATTGATCTTTCTTGCAGTCTGTGTTATGGGTCGGGTAAATCCATTATCTTTAATATTAACAATTGCAAGTGAATCTATCCTAAATAACTGAGAACAAATATGTTTTAGAACATTCTCTCCACTTATTAATATGGATATGAATTCATCCGACCTTCACTTTATTAAAGTTTTATTTTAGGGGCAGATATTGTTGTGAATAAAAGTGGTAGGACAATGGTAGGATAATGTGAAAGAATCGATTGTTGAGTAGATCTATAAATTTAAACGTCTGTTCGCTAAGAGGGGAAAGGAATTGCAGACAGAAATGCTTTCTGCTATTTGTTTCCCTGACACATCTAGTTTCCTAAGGCCAATCATTCATTACCCTGAGAACGTTCTATAAAGGTGCTGAGAGAGGTTTTCTCGGTGGATCCCAAGGGATTGACTGCTTGCTAAAACACTGACAATGTACGATTGAATACACGATTCCCCTCGAGCGGTGGATGGATTACTCGGAGATAAGTTCATTTATTTGTGTGCATCGTTGCCCCCTCCGTATTCCTCTGCACCGGATCACTCAGTCCCTACACCATTACATTCCGAAATTGGAATGTAGCTGATACAGTCATCGGGATTGAGTCAGGGGTTGGGGAGAGGGAGGTTCAGTTCGGCTCATGTTCATTTTTATCCGCGCCCACACTTCTCCTATAACCCGACAACAGTGCTGGAATAAAGGGATTTAACAAAGAACGGGAATAAATTGGCGATACAATCTTCCTTTACCGCAGCTCGTTGATCTTCGGGGAGTGATAGCAAAGTGGTAATGTTGCTGGTCTAGTAATCTCAGGCCCAGAATGATATTCAGGATATATCGGTTCAAATCCCATCACAGCACCTAAGGGAATTAGAATTCATTTAATTAATAAAGATCATGAAACTGCTGAATTGCTGCAGGGAAAATCTATCCGATGCACAAACGCCCTGCAGTCAAGAAAATCTCCCGTCCTTATCTGGTCTGGGGGAGGGGTGTCGTTGGCCCTGACACTAGTGGCAGGAGCTGAGGTGAGGAGATTTCCCGTGTTTGGGTTTTGAAATGCAATCATTACGACATCTTCTTTCTTCATTCATTCATGGGACGTGGGCATCGTTGGACGGGGAAGCATTTATTGTCCATCCCTAGTTGCCAAGGGCCGTTGAAAGTCAACCACATCGCTGTGGCTCTGGTGTTACACGTAGGCCAGACCGGGTAAGGATGGCAGATTTCCTTCCCTAAAGGACGTTAGAGAACTAGATGGGTTTTTCCGAAAATTGACAATGGCCATCAGTAGATTCTTAATTCCGGATTTTATTTTAATGAATTCAAATTCCACCACCTGACATGGCGGGATTCGAACCTGAGTCAACAGCACATTTGCTGAGTAATTATTAGCCCCTGATTGGCTTGCCATCATGTGACCTCTGCCATAATGGTTTCCCTGCAGGCAGCCATCTTACGTTCAGTTCAATAAAGGCATAACACTCGAAAGACTGTAGTCTTCGCTCTCGTAACATGGGATGGAATTTTCCCAGGTGGGATCAATGGCAGGCAGGAATTGAGGGGAAGAATTGGTGGGAGGCTCAAAAATCTGTTTCATGCTAGTGTGAAATTAGCGTAGGATTTTCCAATGGTGCCCGCCACGACGGATCAGGAATCTTACTGGAGGCTAGTGTGCAAACAATTGGATCCCGATAATGGGATTGCAGATGAAAGCCAGACTGGAATATGGATTTGACTTATTATTGTCACATGTATTGTTATTCAGTAAAAAGTACTGTTCCTTGCACGCTATGTAGACAAAGCATACCATTCATAGAGAAGGAAACAAGAAAGTGCAGAATGTGATATTACAGTCACAGCTAGGGTGTAGAGAAAGATCAACTTAATGCAATAGGTCCATTCAAAAGTCTGACAGCAACAGGGAAGAAGTTGTTCTTGAGTCGGTTGGTGGGTGACCCCACACTTTTCTATCCTTTTCCCGATGGAAGAAGGTGGAAGAGAGAATGTCCGGGGTGCGTGGGGTCCCTATGATGGTATAGTTTCCCATTAGCCTGTGTCACGTGAAATATTTCCCATTCCCACTCCCATCACGGGTGCTGGATAGGAGATTCCTGACCTCAGTTTAATGGAGCTGAGATTGAGTTCTGAAAAACTGGAAGAGAAACCAAAGCTATTGAGAAAGAGGAACACTGAAAATGTGCCAACCTGCTAACAACTACTGAGAAGAAAACACAGACAAGGAAAAACCAACACAAGCTGAGCGCTGCAAGTAAAATACTGGGTAAGACGAAAATGGCCATAATTGTTCCACTAGCAGCTCCAGTCGAAGTGAAAGGTGATA
This sequence comes from Carcharhinus amblyrhynchos, assembly GCF_965287045.1. Taxonomy (NCBI): domain Eukaryota; kingdom Metazoa; phylum Chordata; class Chondrichthyes; order Carcharhiniformes; family Carcharhinidae; genus Carcharhinus; species Carcharhinus amblyrhynchos. The sequence goes on from NC_137328.1 coordinate 8,415,580, forward strand.
TGCAACAAAACTGGCAATTGTTACACTGCCAGTGACAAAACTATGAGATTGCAATGGATTTGGTTAACAATCTGGAGCCGATAATGACTAACAATTTCCAACACTGCTGGGGAGAGACTGCTACAAATTGTATTCCATCCTAAATCTACCTGAAGGAGAGACAAAAAAATTGCAGAGATTTGGAAAGCATTGACAGCATATTTCAGGCTCCAAGCGAACGTAACTTGTGAAGGGTAAGAGCTCGAGGTGTAAAAGAGTCTATTGATCAGAATGTGACTGCAGCAACACAGCTCAGAGAATCGTGTGAATTTGGACAACTAAAAGATGATCCCATTGAAGATAGAGTGGTCTTTGGTCTGACCGATCCTGCAGTGAGAGCACGATGACTGAGAGAGGGGAAACTTACTCCCGAGGAAGTGTTAGATGAAATACGAAGGTTGCAAAATGTCAGCTAGAGCACAGAACAGACCAGGAAATATATTCTATAGACAAGGCATTCCAGGCAGAACAATCATGGAAATAAAGGGCAAGGATGCGGAGCACATTATACAAAAGGAAAAGGAGGATTGTACTGTATGGGGACAGTCTACAATAAGCCAAATAATTTTGCGTATTCTTTCAGCTAAAAAGAAGCAAAACAAGCTGATATAGATGGCCACTGGAGAGACATTGGTAGAAGGGCCTGATGAAGCTATGCACATTACACAAAACAACATGCTGGTTCCATCAAGTCTAAAGGGAATAAAGGGTTTGTGACAATTAGAATAATAACTGCAGAAGGACAGCATCAAGTAAACATGAGGGGCCCAATTTTACCATCAAGTTGCACCATTTTCAGGCACTAAAACTTGGTAACGTTGGGCATGCATTTAAATTGACTTAGAGGGCCACATGTCCAACCTTACCGGCTCTTCCCCTTTGCTACCGTGTTCACCCATCTAGATTCGACACAAAACAGACATGCTCTACAAAAGTCCGATTCGGGCGCTCCAGTTAGTGAGGAGGCAAGCTCTCTGCTTGAGATCGGTAGGGAGAGCGAAGGGGGGTCCGCCACCACACTGCCTGAGATCAGTGAGGGGGAAGGGGGGGGGGGTCCACTGCCACTCTGCTTGAGATTGGTGGGGAGGAGGGGGGCAGGGGGCCCATGATCGGTCTGGGTGGCAAAGGGGATGGGGTGATAAGGGGGTCAGTAATGTTGTGGGGCTGAGGCAATGTCTGTGGGGGCCAGAGAGAGGCATTATCTGGCCTGGGAAGGATGTGGCAGGGGAGCTGCATTCTATCATCTTTTTTCTGCGCATGAGCAGTTGGAGGTACCAATCAGGGTGCAGGACTTCAGGCGCGTTAGGCCCTGCGGGGCTTGTGTGGTGCAGTTTGCAGTCACTGATACTTTTTCAGGCAGAGTGCGTATGGGGGTGCCTCAGAACGGGCTTAAAAATCAGATCTGAAACAGTTTCAAGCCTGCCTAGCACTTAGAATCAAAATGGAAAAATAGGTCCCGATAAACACTAGTGCGTCGTAACACATCATGATTTTCACAGGACTTTGTGAAGTGGCTCAATATGCTGCTACAAAAATGAAACTCTTGAGAGTAAAATTGACACTATATGATGGCATGATACTCATACTGGGAGGACAAATTAGCCCGAGCCCAATACTATGGAAAGGGTGAAGACCTAGAGTTCTAGAACATAATGGGATCACTCATCTCAGCAAGTCCAAAGCTTGGACTGGTAACCCTAAAGGTAGTACAGTAAGAAGTCTCACAACACCAGGTTAAAGTCCAACCAGTTTATTTGATAGTAAACCCACAAGCTTTCGGAAACGCTGTTCCTTCATTAGGTGTGTGGAAAGTTCTGATCAGACCTGATGCCACACACCTGACGAAGGAACACCGTTTCCGAAAGCCTGTGGGTTTACTATCAAATCAATTGGTTGCACTTTAACCCGGTGTTGTGAGACTCCATACTGTGTTTACCCCAGTCCAACGCCGGCATCTCCACATCAACCCTAAAGGTGCCATAGAGAGTTACAACCTCTTGCAGCACACATTACATTGACACCAGGACAGATCCTAGACGAGTGTTTACAGGGTTGGGATGTCTATGTGGGGAGTAAATGGGAGTGAAACCTATTCAGCATCGTCAAGAGGAGTTCCAGCTCCCCTCAAATACAAACACACACGGTGTGCATACACACATTTCGTCAACAGAAAACCAAACTCAACACAGCCACCCAGGAGTGTGTAAATAATCTTTCTCCTGCTCTACATAGTATGATCATTTTTGGAATGCAACCAGAGGTGTCCCTTCAGCTGAGGGCAGGATTTGACCCCGTAGAGATCATCCTGGGTGGCCAGAGTCGGGTGAGTAATCCAATCAGATGGTTGGACTTAAGCTACTACCTTTTATGCCAGGGGCAATGTTCTGGATCCTGCTCTGCCCAAGACCCCAAGAAACTACAAAGGGTTGTGAATGAAGCCCAATCCATCACTCAAATCAGCCTCGCACCCATTTTCTGTCTATACTTCCTGCTGCCTCGGAAAAGCAATCAGCCACCCAGGAATGTGTGAATGACCTTCCTCCTGCCTTAGGGGTCGTGAGATCTCTTCAGTGCTTTATGTAGATCCTTTTGGTCTAATTGTACTCGTATCTTTCCAGGTTGTTCCACTGAGCCCATGTTGCTAATCCAGAGGGAGTCATTTTGTGATTGTTCCCTCCTTTTCCAGCTCTTCCATCTTGTTTTCTTAGGCTCGACTTGTGTGAGACGCCTACTCTTGATCGAAAAGCTCTTGGCCGGTATTCTCCAGCCATTCATGGCCCACTACGGCTGCTGGCGAGAACGGAGAATCAGGCACTTAGCCAAATCTTCATTCGCAGCAGCGGGACTGGAGAATCTCAGCTGGGGGCAAGGTTGGAAAATCTGGCCCAGTTGTCTCTACTCTAGATATCAATCGCGTACTACAACTTGGATAGCATTTCGTGAAACATTTATTGATTCTGGAGGCAATTGTGCATCCTCACAATGACACTGCTTCAGAATCCCAAAAACTTGGGTTCATTTCGGGTGGCCAGTTCTTCAAGAGATTTCCCAGCTGGAGTGGCTGACACTAAGGGACAATTTAGCATGGCTAATCAACCTAACCCACGCAGCGGTGGACTGTGGGAGGAAAGCGGAGCACCTGGAGAAAACCCACGCAGACATGGGGAGAATGTGCAAACTCCAGACAGACAATGAGCCAAGTTGGGATTTGAACCCAGGTCCTCGGCACTGTGAGGCAGCAGTGTTAACCACTGTGCCACCGTGCTGCCAGCAAACATGCTCTCACTGTGAACAAAGGAAAACACTTTTTTACTCCAATATTTTTTAAATTTTCCTCTTTTCTGCTTGATTTGTTCTTTCACTGGATATTGCTTTACATCACAATCCCTTGCTTGAATCTGAGTAAACACATTCTTATCTACACTGATGATACGGTTTAGCGCCATTAGCCACTTTTCCTTTGCTGCAACCTTGATCAACCTTGAAGATGCTAGCTGACAGTGTTCTTCATCTGGCTGCTGGCTTATCTGTTCAGCACTCTCTCTCCCTCTCACACTCTACTTTATGCATCAAATCTAGATGGCTGACTGTTTGTGCGCAGTTTGCACATTTTCTCCGTATCTACGTGGGTTTCCTCCGGGTGCTCTGGTTTCCTCCCACAGTCCAAAGTTGTGGGGTTAGGTGGATTGGCCACGCTAAATTGCCCCTTAGTGTCCAAATATGTGTAGGTTAGGTGGATTGGCCATGCTAAATGTGCAGGGTAATGGGAATAGGATGGAGGATGGGCCTGGGTGGGATGCTCCTTCGGAGAGCCAGAGCAGACTTGAGGGTCAAATGACCTCTTATTGTAGTATAGGGATTCTATGGTTCTCTGAAAAAGGGGATTGCATTGCTGATCCAATGGGCAAATCAGCGCCTCGCCCTCCTTCCAAATCATGACTGTATTTAAATTTCCACGTCTCAGCAGCATCTGTCGGGAGATTAATCTCTGTTCAGGTTGGTCGTGAGAAGGAAGGAGATAGTTGCAGGGCCATTGAGAATGAACGCAGGAATGAGCCTACCTGGAGAGCTCTTTTAAACAGCTGGTGAAAACACCATGGGCTGAATGGCCTCCGTTTGTGTGTGTGTGTGTGTGTCATGTGTATGTGTGTGCATATGCGTGAGTACATATGTGTGGGTGTGCATATGTGTTTGTGTATGCATGCATATGTGTGTACGTATGCGTATGTGTGTGTGTGTATACGAACCTGTGAGTGTGTGTATACGTGCGTATGTGTGTATATGTTTGTGTGCGTGTGTTTTAATAATCCAACAGGCCAAAATAGCTGTACCTCTGCTGATAAACTGCTGGTAGCAGAGATGAATACTTTGTGATAAATTTAAGATTGGGACAACAGCAATTGGGCTTACTCTCCAATACTTATTGCTGGGACTTATAGAGTCATAGAATCATAGAGGTTTACAACATGGAAACAGGCCCTTCAGCCCAACCTGTCCATACCGCCCATTTTTTCTAAACCCCTAAGCTAATCCTAGTTGTCCACATTTGGCCCATATCCTGCTATATCCATCTTACCCATGTAACTGTCTAATTGTTTTTTAAAAGACAAAATTGTACCCGCCTCTACTACTACCTCTGGCAACTTGTTCCAGACACTCACCACCCTTGTTGTTCATAGACAGTTTCCACAAACTGTGTCCCCCAATGAACCAAAACCTGAATCAATACAAAGTGTATATGGATTGAAGTGTTTAGGTTCAAATATTAATCCACAGTTGTGGCACAGTCTTCATACGAGTGACATAACCAAGCTGTGCATTAGGGGGGGAAACAGCTACTTACTCCTGTTTCAGAGTTATTGGAGCATTTTGGGGTTAATCAGTAAACGATTTGACCTGCAGCACATCATGGTTACAGGTAAGTTTCTCCAGCCCCCATGTTCTGCCATTCATTTGGTTTCTGAACAAATCTTTAAATTTTGACAATATCCATTGACTATCTGGACCAGATTTAAAGAAGGAGGCCATTCGGCTGGTTATGTCCATGCTGGCTCTTTGCAAGAGCTACACAGCTAGTCGCACTCCCGGCCATTTCCCCGTGGCTTGCAAATTTTTTGGGAGGTCTTCAAAAAAAGAATTCAATCCCTCTTTGAGTGTCAGATTGAATCTGCTTCAACCACAGTCTCGTGTCCAGCATCCCAGGTCCTAACCACTCACTACGTAAAAGTGTTTCTCCTCATATCGACTTCTACCCTTCATCCTCAATTAGTATCCTCTGGCACTTGACCCTTTAGCTAATAGGAACAGTTTCACCCTATCCACTCTGTCCAGACTTATCATAATTTTGGACACTTCTATCGAATTTCATTTCCAACAACCCCAGCTTCTCCAGCCTAGATTCTGTAATCAATGGTGAGTGATTTGTGTGTGAGAGGGAGAGAGGGAAAGAGAATCAGAGAGAAAGAGAGAGTGAGACAGACAATGAGACAGAGAGAGGCAGACAGTCAGAGAGGGAAGGAGATAGACAGAGAGAAGGAAAGAGAGTCAGGGAGCGAGGGAGAGAAAAACAGAGAGAGACAGAGAGAGAGAAAGACTGAGACAAAGAGAGACACAGTAAGACAGAGAGATGCAGACAGTCAGAGAGGGAAAGAGACAGAGAGAGAGAGGGAAAGAGAGTCGGGGACAGAGTGAGAGAGAGAGAACAGCAGAGACAGAGACTCAGAGAGAGAGAGCGATAGAGAGAGTGAGACAGACAAAGAGAGACAGACAGTAAGACAGAGAGAGGCAGACAGTCAGAGAGGGAGAGAGAAAGAGAGAGAAACAGATAGAAAAAGACACAGAGATAGAGAGAAACAGAGACAGAGCGAAAGAGGGTGAAATTTTCCCGTCCCGCCTGCTACCGGAATCATAGTGGGCGGGACATGGACCATTACAAAGGTTGGTTGACCTTGAGTGGGATTTTCCACATTGGGATGAGTGCGGCTTGAAAATCCCACCCAGAGAGAGAGAGCCAGAGATAAGAACTGGTTTAAATCATTTCTAAACTATTTTTAAGCCAATTTAAAATGCATAAACACCTTTCTCTGAGTAGAGTGAGCCAGGGTTGCTGTGCTCAGCTTTATTTCGTTTTATGCTCAGAACAGAAGCAGCACAACTTGTCACCTGGAAATACGATTAGAGAAAACGATCTCATTAGTGATTCTCAAAGGGCCTGTCGGCAATCGTGCCAATTACTTTAAACAGAACTGGCCAATGAAAGCCATAGACCTTATTGAGAAAGATGGAAGTTTCCCAAAGTGCTTCATTAAGCAAGAGGCTTGCATTTCTATAGCGCCTTTCATGTCCTCCAAACATCCCACTCTGAGTTTTCTGTTCATTGCAGCAATGTAGAGAATCCAGGTAATTTGCACAAGACAGATAAACCATGTGATAGTAACCAGATAACCATGTGATAGTAACCAAATAACCATGTGCTAGTAACCAGATAACCGTGTGATAATAACATGAGAGGGCAGGCTCGAGGGGCAAGATGGCCTTCTCCTGCTCCTATTTCTTATGTTCTTATTAACCAAATAACCATGTGATAGAAAACAGATAAGCTGTTTGGGTCATATTTATTGAGGTTTCAGTTGATATTGAGGGTAACTTCTTCCAAATAGTGCTGTGGGGTTCATTCAAGTTTTTGGTGTCAAGGTCACCAGCAACCTGTCCTGATCCCCCCATGCCGAAACTATAATTAAGAAAGCCCACCAACACCTCTGCTTTCTCAGAACACTAAGGAAATATAGCATGTCTGCTACGACTCTGACCAACTTTTACAGATGCACCATAGAAAGCATTCTTTCTGGTTGTATCACAGCTTGGTATGGCTCCTGCTCTGCCCAAGACAGCAAGAAACAACAAAAGGTTGTAAATGTAGCCCAATCCATCACAAAAACCAACTTCCCATCCATTGACTCTGTCTACACTTTCCTCTGCCTTGGAAAAGTAGCCAGCATAATTAAGGACCCCACACACCCCAGACATTCTCTCTTTCACATTCTTCCATTGGGAAAAAAATACAAAAGTCTGAGGTCACGTAACAACCAATCAAGAACAGCTTCTTCCCTGCTGCTGTCAGACTTTTGAATGGACCTACCTTGCAATATGTTGGTTTTTCTCCACACCCGAGCTATGACTGTAACACTACATTCTGCACTCTCTCCTTTCCTTCTCTATGAACGGTATATTTTGTCTGTATCGTGCACAACAAATAATACTTTTCACTGTATACTAATACACGTGACAACAATAAATCAAGTCAAATCGAAAATCAAATCATTCCATCCATTTAAGCGGGCTGATCTGAAAGATGATAGGGCAGCATTTGCTCAGAACTGCACTGGGGAACCTTTGCAGAAGAGTTAATCATATTGTACAGCGGCATGGTGGCACAGTGGTTAGCACTGCTGCCTCACAGCGCCAGGGATCCGGGTTCAATTCCAGCCTTGGGTCACTGTCTGTGCGGAATCTGCACATTCTCCCTGTGTCTGCATGGGTTTCCTCTGGAAGCTCCGGTTTCCTCCCATAGTCCAAAGACATGCGAGTTAGGTGGATTGGTCATGCTAAATTGCCTCTTCGCCTCGGGGGGACTAGCAGGGGAAATATTTGGGGTTATGGGTGTAGGGCCTGGGTGGGATATTTGTGGGTACAGGCTTAATGGGCTGAATGGCCCCTTTCTGCACTGAAGGGATTCTATGATTCTGAGGAATTCGATATTGGTTTGCTGTCTTCAAATATCCGCAAAAAAAACCCCACACACATTTGTTCTTGGGAGTGAGGAAATCTCAGGATTAATTAATCTTACTGCACAGTGGATAATTCACACTGACATTCCTGGGAGTCTAAACACTGGGGCTTAAAGACATTTCGAGTGAACTCTCCAGAGAGAATACAGCAGCAGAGAGCTGGAGTAATGACCAGGGGAAACGTGTTTAAATTCCCTCACAGCAGCCTGTGGAAATTTAAATTCAGTGAATAAAAAATAAATCTGGATCAAAATCTTGAGTGGCAGTAAGGGCGGCCATGATAGTCTAGGATGTTGTAAAAGCCAATGGAGCAATATTATTGGCTTGCTGTGCTGGTCGATTGGTGCGGTGAGCTGGTAAGATTGGGTGATAGATAAAAAATCGATTTTGTGCCCTTTTAGTACTCAATGGTGGTGAATCTGTGGAACTCTGCCACCGGAAGATGTGGAGGGCAGGTCATTGAGTGTATTTAAGACAGAGATAGTTAGGTTTTTGATTAATAAGGGGATCAAGGGTTATGGGGAAAAGGCAGGAGAATGGGGATGAGAACCAGAACTCACACAATGCTCTAGCTGTGGCCTAACCAATGTTTTATACAGCTCCGTCATTATCTTTTTTTGTATTCATCCATGGGACATGGGTGTCGCTGGCTGACCAGCATTTATTGCCCATCCCTAGTTGTCTGAGGGCTGTTGAGAGTCAACCACATTGCTCTGGAGTCACATGTAGGCCAGACCAGGTAAGATTTCCTTCCCTAAAGGACATTCGTGAACCAGATGGGTATTTCCGACAATGGTTTCAAGGTCATCAGTAGGTCCTTAATTTCAGATACTTTTGTACCCGATTCAAATTCCACCATCTGCCCCGGTGGGATTCGAACGCGGGTCCCCAGGACGTTAGCTGAGTTTTTGGTTAACATTCCAGCAATAGTACCACTCGGCCATCCCCTTGCTTGCCGAATATTTCTTGCTGTTTCTTTCAAGATTTCCAAAGTGCTCTCAGTCACAAACAAAAATAGACAATGCTGGAAAATCTCAGCAGGTCTGACAGCACCTGTGGAGGGAGGATAGAGCCAACATTTCAAATCTGGAGAGATTGAGGGTCAGTGGATGAAGTGGGGGGGGGGGGGCAGTGGCGGTGGGGTGGGTTGGCTGTAGATGCTTTAAGTCACCTGCTACAAACTGTCAGATAGAAGGATTCGTTGAAGAATGCGCAAGCCTGTAACTATTATAGGCAGAAGATAACTCAGTGTTGTTGCCTGCAGCCGATATAATAACAGACTTAGAACAATGGAAGTAACAATAAGCAATAGCTAATCTGGCACCCTGCGCTGTGGAACAAAAGGTCAGTAGACAATCTGGGCACGGTTGCCATGCAACCTGGAATATACCCCTTGTTTTCTTGTGGAAAACTCCACCATCAGGTCAGCAGACAATGCAAAGAAATATCTATAAACTGGCACTGTCAACCCGCTGGCAGTGCCATTCAGTTTTAGAAATAAGTTTGTCAAAAAAACTTGTCAAATCAGAGGGCTGAGGTCCCGTGAAACCAGATACATAGAATCATAGAATCCCTACAGTGCAGAAGGAGGCCATTTGGCCCATCGGGTCTGTACCGACCACAATCCCACCCAGGCCCTATTCCCGTAACCGCACATATTTATCCTGCTAATACCCCTGACTCGCCTGGTGAAGGGGCAGTGTTCCAAAAGCTCGTGCTAGCTAATAAATCTGTTGGACTTTAATCTGGTGTTGTGAGACTTCTTACTGTGCCCATCCCAGTCCAACGCCGTCATCTCCACATCAATCCCCCCGACACTAGGGTTAATTTAGCATCCCGCACATCTTTGGACTGTGGGAGGAAACCGGAGCACCCGGGGGAAACCCACGCAGACATAGGGAGAAATGTGCAAACTCCACACAGACAGTGACCCAAGGCTGGAATTGAACCCTGGTCCCTGACCGCTGTGAGGCAACAGTGTTAACCACTGTGCCGCCACTTCAAGAGAAATGGTAACAGAATATTGGGCCCTTCTTGGAGAACAATGCCGATAAAGTGTCAACAGTTTCCATTTATCCTCCATCATCAGCATAATGAAACATCCTAAGGTGCTTCACTGGAATATTATGGAACAAAGGGAAGGATTCTCCGAGTGGTGGGATGCGGTGTGCCATTCGTGGGCAGCAGGATTCCCTGGTACTGCCACTATCAATGGGATTCCCTATTTATGACACTCCACATCACTGTGAAACCCGTGGATGGAGGTTCACCACCGGCGGGTCTGGAGAATCCTGCCAAGGTGAATGGCTGGAAAATCTCACCTCAAATACATCAAGTCACAATAGCAGATATTTAGTCAAATGACCAAAAGACTGGTCAAAGAGGTAAGTTTTTTGGAGCATCTTAAAGAAGGAAAGCAAGGTGGGAGACGGTAGAGAGATGTAGGAAGGGAATTCCAGAGATTAGGGCCAAGGCGTCTGAAGGCACATCCGCCAATGGTGAGCCAATTTGAATTGGGGTTGCTCAAGAGCCAGAATCAGTTGAACACAAATATTGTGAAGGGTTGTGGGGTTGGAGAAGTGGGAAGGGAGTGGGGCCATGCAGGGATGTGGATACGACGATATCGCTTGGTCAGCAGTGAATGTTGATCAGAAAGCACAGTGGAGAATTCTGGAGAATTGGTGGAAAGGTAAAGATGGACCTCATCAGCATACATGTGAAAATTGGTGAGCACTGCTACCTCACAGCACCAGGGAGTTGGATTTGATTCCCAGCCTTGGGTCACTATGTGGAGTTTGTACGTTCTCCCCATGACTGTGTGGGTTTCCTCTGGCTGCTCCAGGTTCCTCCCACAGTCCGAAAGACGTGCTGGTTAGGTGCATTGGCCATGCTAAATTGCCCCGCAGTGTACCCAAACAGGCGTCAGAGTGTGACGACTAGGGGATTTTCACAGTAACTTCATTGTGGTGTTAATGTAAGCCTACTTGTGACACTAATAAATAAACTTCAAAAAATTGACATGGTGCTTTGCGATGGCATTGCTTCAGGGCAGAACGTGGATCAGAAATAGGAGAGGGTGCAAGGTTTAATGCTTGGGGGAATCCCAAACAACAGTAAGTGTGAAAGGACAATTATTTATTGCTAATCAATGTGAGTTACATGGTAATGTTCTCACTCAAGTTGAAAGGTTGTGGGTTGAAGGCTCAGGGCAGACTAGAACACTTAGAAATGAAGCCCTGAGGGGAAAGGCGCATTGTCGGAGGAACTGTATTTCAGATGAGACGTATTATTTAACCGTTCAGATTGAAGTGAAAGATTTTGAGATATTACTTGAAGAGGTCCAAGAAGTCTTTCTGCTTTCTAAGCCAATATTCTTCCCTCAACCAACACTTAAAAACAAAGACAATCAAATCAAACCTGTTGGAAACACTCAGTAGATTTGGTTGCCCATGTGAAGATCTTCTTTCATGAAGGTGTTCTTCCATTATCAGAAAATTGAATTGGCTATCTACCTTCTTTATTGTTTGTGGGACAGTCTCTGCTGCATTTGATTTGATTTGATTTATTATTGTCATATATATTAGTGTACAGTGAAAAGTATTGTTTCTTGTGTGCTATACAGACAAAGCGTACCGTTCATAGAGAAGGAAAGGAGAGGGTGCAGAATGTAGTGTTGCAGTCATAGCTTGGGTGTAGAGAAAGGTCAACTTAGTGCGAGGTAGGCCTGTTCAAAAGTCTGATAGCAGCAGGGAAGAAGCTGTTTTTGAGTCGGTTGGTACGTGATCTCAGACTTTTGTATCTTTTTCCCGAGGGAAGAAGTTGAGAGAATGTCCAGGGTGTGTAGGGTCCTTGATCATGTTGGCTGCTTTCCTGAGGCAGCGGGACGTGTAGATAGTTTCAGTGGATGGGAGGTTGGTTTGCGTGATGGATTGAGCTTCATTCATGACCCTTTGTATTATCTTGGGCAGAGCAGGAAACATACCAAGCTGTGAAGAAAGAATGCTGTCTACGGTGCATTTTGGTGAGAGTTGCCTCATTTGTCTACAGAAAATGTGAGTCTACTTCAGAGTCAATGCATTGACTTGTTTTGAAACCTCCCTAGGATGTCATAACTTGCTATATATAAAACTCTGTGTGGAGTTTGCATGTTCTCCTCGTGTCTGCGTGGGTTTCCTCCGGGTACTCCGGTTTCCTCCCACAGTCCAAAGATGTGCGGGTTAGGTTGATTGGCCATGCTAAGAAATTGCCCCTTAGTGTCCAGGGATGTATAGGTTAGAGGGGTTAGAGAGAAAATATGGGGGTAGGGCTTGGGTGGGGATGGTGTTCGGTGCAGACTTGATGGGCCGAAGGGCCTCCTTCTGCACTGTAGGGTTCTATGATTCTACGAATAAAAGTCATTTCCTATTGAGTGGTTTAGAGGTTTATGCCCCTAAAAAGGCAGCACAGCTTGAAAATCAGCATTAAGCCCCACGAGAGTGAAAACAGAAAACACTTCTTTGCACTGGGTGGGATTTCCCGAACTCTTCCTGCTGGCGGGATTTTCCAGTTCCGCCGAAGTCAGCTCCCACCACGAGTTCCCCGATGACACGACAGTCGAGCCATGCAAATTGCCATTGACTTTGGGCTGGTCCGGGAGATCTCTTCCGGCAGCCAAAGGCTGTACCGCGGGGGGACTGGAAAATCCTGGCCAAAGAGTGGATGTAACCGGAAAATCTTTCTCTCCCAACATGCAGTTGATGCTGGCGGGGTAGGGGGTTGAGGTTGGGACGGGGTGTTAGGGAACAATGAAGGGGGGAGCGGGCATGACAGAGGGCAACTGCAAATTCCGAAACCGCGATCCATTGTAGTGTTGTGCAAAAACATTCGCTCGCCCTGATTTCTCTCGCCACGGATTCCGGCAGAGTCCTTGAATATTTCTGCTATTTTCAGCTTTTTGTCTCAGACTTCCAGCATCTGAAACAGAATATCCGATTTTGCAATGATTAATCTGGCCCTGCCTAATTTCTCAGTGCCAGTCCAGCAAGGCAAGGGTTAACCGCAAGTGGCGGCGTGGCTCTGGGACTGCGGCAAAGGGCAAATCCTCACCTCTGCCAGCTCTCCTCAGGAACCAGCGCTTTGCAGAGCCGATGGCTACTCACCAGAGAGTCTCACGGCCCCCTGCGCAATTTCTAGAGTCTCAAGGCTTTGTTTGAAGCTGTCAGCTTATACACATGGGTGCTTCCTGGCCCGATGCTTTGACACAATCAAATCTGAAAACCGTGAGAGGCCTTGTGTATCCACATTCTGGAAACCCTGTAAAACATCCTGGGTGGCCAAGCATCTCTGAACACTGGGAGAGACGAAACAACAACCTCAGCGGTGGAAAAATAAACTTCAAATTACTGACTAGAAACCAATATGTTTAGTCCTGTTGCTCCCATGATCCCAGAAAATGCATTGAACATGTTGACAAAGAACAACACAGCACGGGAAACAGGCCCTTCGGCCCAACGAGCCCGTGCCGCCATTTTAACATTGTGAGTGCCCTCCTCTACCCACGACCTTTGTCTACGCCTATTGGGGAAGATTGAGGGGAGACTAATTTAGGGACAATTCGTTACACCAATCAGCCTAAGAGCGCGTTTTTGGGGTGTGGGAGGGAGCCAGTGCACCCGGAGAAAACCCACGCAATTACGGGGAGAATGTGCAAACTCCCGCAGACACCGGCCCAAATCCATGTATCTGCACAGTCATTTAATGACTGCTTGCCACACTGTTTTTAGTTTGTATTCATTCATAAATTATTTATGGTGGGCTTACATTAACATTGCAATGAAGTTACTGTGAAAATCTCCTGGCCGCCACACTCTGGCGCCTGTTCGGGTACACTGAGGGAAAATTAAGCATGGCTAATTTACCAGACCAGCACATCTTTGGAACCGTGGGAGGAAACCTGAGCACCGGTAAGGGTTACATTATAAATTGATTTGATTTGATTTATTATTGTCACATGCATTAGTGTACAGTGAAAAGTATTGTTTCTTGCGCGCTATACAGACAAAGCATACTGTTCATAGAGAAGGAAAGGAGAGAGTGCAGAATGTAGTGTTACAGTTATAGCGAGGGTGTAGAGAAAGACCAACTTAATGCAAGGTAGGTCCATTCAAAAGTCTGACAGCAGCAGGGAAGAAGCTGTTCTTGAGTTGGTTGGTACGTGACCTCAGGGTTCTGCGTCTTTTTCCCGATGGAAGAGAGAGTGCCCAGGTTGCAGGGTTTAATTATGCTGGCTGCTTTGTCAAGGCAGTGGGAAGTTCAGACAGAGTCAATGGATGGGAGGCTGGCTTGCGTGATGGACTGGATTTGCGTGATGGATTGATGGATAAGGAAAGGTTGGGCAGTTGTATCCCTTTGACTGTAGAATAAAGAGAGGTGCTTTTACTGAAATGTATACGACCCTGTGGGGACTTGATGGGGAATGATGCTGAAAGGATGTTTGCCCTTGTGGGAGAGATCAGAACCAAGGGACAGAGTTTAGAAATAAGGAGTCTCCCACATCAGGAGGAGAATTTTTTTCTCTCAGAAGGCCGTAAGCCTGTGGAATTCTCTTCCCTAGAAAACGGTCGGGGCAGGGTGATGGAATAGCTTTAAGGGAGAGAGAGATAGATTGCTGACTGCCAGGTGAATCATCCGTGAGACAAGTGAGGCATCTAGACGGATATATGAATAGGGAGGGAATAGAAGGATAAGGTCTGAGTAAGGGCAGAAGGATTTTTTTTAACTTTAGTTAGGGTACCATGATTGGAGGACCAAAGGATCTGTTCCTGTGCTGTACTATTCTTTATTCTTTGTTCTTTGTCCTCAAAACATATTGAGAAGGAGACAGAAAATGGTGTTGAAGCCACAATCAGGTCAGCCATGATCTTGTTGAATGGCGAAGTAGGCCAAATGGCCTATTCCTGCTCCCAAGCTTTCGTTCCGGATTTGAGTGCATTCTCTGTTTTCTCATTTCAGGTTTGCGGCAGGATTCTGTGTTTGCCGCGCCAATGCCAGGTTTCACCTTCCCGTCTTTGTCGACCCGCAATGCAAGGGGCGGGATCGCCTGGACTTCCCCACCGGCTGGATCTTCTAGTCCTGCCAACGCCCCCTGCCGGGGCGGCGGAAGCGTGCAAGCAGTGGGAAATCCCGTTGACAGCTGCGGAGCCGGAATATCGCCCCGTTGACAATGGGCAGCTCACCTCCACCCCCACAAAACACGCTGTGGGAAGGGGGGCAGAAAATCCCACCCAACATTGGGAAATTTAATTCGGTTACAATGTGGCGTCTTATCCAAAAAACCCAAACATTCTTTTTAACCCTTTTAACTGCTGCTTCACAGCTCCAGGGACCTGGGTTCGATTCCTGGCTCGGGTCACTGTCTGTGTCGAGTTTGTATGTTCTCCTTGTGTCTGCGTGGGTTTCCTCCGGGTGCTCCGATTTCCTCCCACTGTCCAAAGATGTGCAGGTTAGGTTGATTGGCCATGCTAAAATTGCCCCTTAGTGTACTAGGATGCTTAGGTTAGAGGGATTAGTGGGTAAAATATGTAGGGATATGGGGGTGGGGCCTGGGTGGGATAGTGGTCGGTGCAGACTTGATGGGCTGAAGGGCCTCTTCCTGCACTGTAGGGTTTCAATGATTCTATGATCTAAATTCCTGACTCCCATCAATCTTTTAATCCTCCCTTCTGTCTCCTGTCTTGCGTAAATTCGAGAGGATAATGGAATTTTGACTTCTGTTTAAATGATAAATAGCTATCACTTCAATCAATTCCTTGGTCTTTAATTCTTCAATGACCGAACGAGGATTTTCCTTTTTGAATACTGAAAGGTCTCACCGAGCGCTCACTGATAGATTTTATCTCAGGCAATAGCTTCAGTAAAACACCTTGGCACTTTCTCTGCACACCCTAAAATCCAGTCTCCTCGTTGTCCATCAAAAATTCAGAGGTGAACTTGCCAGGAGTCTCTGATGGATTGTGCAGGAGGGCCGCACCATGGGACAGAGGCACAGGCAGAGTGGTTAGCACAGCACCAGACACCCAGGTTCGATTCCCGGCTTGGGTGACTGTGCAGGAATCTGCATGTTCTCCCCATGTCTGCGTGGGTTTCCTCCGGGTGCTCCGATTTCCTCCCACAATCCGAAAGATGTACTGGTTAGGTGCATTGGCTGTGCTAAATTCTCCCTCAGTGTACCTGAACAAACGCTGGAGTGTGGCGACGAGGGGATTTTCACAGTAACTTTGGCCTACTTGTGTCTAATAAATAAATTAACTTTGTAACACAGTGGGTTTATTTGTGGACACAGTTCACAAATCCATAGCCAAGAAGAGCTGCAGAGAAGCCAACAGAAGCCATTAATATTCCGTCACCAAGTCTCCTGATAACTGCCCTGGCAGCTCTTCCGTAAGGAACATGGGTCCTAAAGGGATTTTACCACGATTGATTCAATCTTGATGAAGCACTGCAGGCTTCCTCAGAGAGGGAATTATACACAAAGCAACAAATCGACACAAGGCATCCCTGGAATAAACCAAGTTAACATCAGCACACTATCTGACCTGAGAGAAAGACTTACCTTTCGTGACATTGGAATGGCCCAAAGGGCTTTAAATCCAGCTATGTTCTTTAGTTGATGTGTATTGGGGCAACATGGTGGCACAGCGGTTAGCACTGCTGCCTCACCAGCACCAGGGTCCCAGGTTCGATTCCTGGCTTGGGCCACTGTGTGTGGGGTCTGCACATTCTCCCTGTGTCTTCTGTATCTTTGGAAATGTTAGGGGTAAGTTTTTCACTCAGAGGGTGGTGAGTGAGTGGCATCGATGGTGGTAGAGGCGAACTCGCTGGGGTCTTTTAAAAAAACTTCTGGATGAGTACATGGGATTTAATGGGATTGGGAGTTACAGATAGTTCTATGGCCTGGTAGGTATGGATGTGATCGGTGCAACGTGTGGGCCGAAGGGCCTGTTTGTGCTGTAGTGTTCTATGTTCTGGGTCTCCCCCAGGTGCTCCACTTTCTTCCCACAGTCTGAAAGACATGCTGGTTAATTGCATTGACCTGAGCAGGCACTGGAATGTGGCGACTAGGGGAATTTCACAGTAACTTCATTGCAGTGTTAGTGTAACCTTACTTGTGACGCTAATAACTAAACTTTCCTTTATACAACACGGCAGCCAATGTGTGCCCAGCAAGATCCCACATTAGGCAATCTAACCGTGACTTGTCTTTTTGTTCCATGATGTTGGTCGAAGGATAAATATTGCCCGAGATACTGAAGGAACAACCCCCGCCCTCCACTGCCGTCTCTCCCCCACCGACCCCAGCCACACTCCTTCTCTCCACTTCCACCCCCACCCCTGCTTTTCTGTGAGAATAAATGGACTTGATTAACATCCCTGGCAGTCTCTCTTTCACCTTCTTTCGTTGGGGAAAAGATATAAAAGTCTGAAGTCACGTAACAACCAAATCCAGAACAGCTTCTTCCCTGCTGCCATCAGACTTTTGAGTGGACCTACCTTATATTAAGAGATGGCACAGTGGTTAGCACTGCTGCCTTATATCACTCGGGACCCAAGTTTGATTCCCGGCTTAAGTCACTGTCGGTGCACGGTCTGCATGTTCTTCCCATGTCTGCCTGGGTGCCCTCTGGGTGCTCTGGTTTCCTCCCACAGTCTGAAAGATGTGCTGGTGAGATGTATTGACCCTGAACAGTCACCAGAGTGTAGTGACTAGGGGAATTTCACAGTAACTTCATTGCGGTGTTAGTGCAAGCCTTACTTGTGATTAATAAATAAACTTTAGTCCCTCTAACCTAGACATCTTGGGACACTATAGGGTAATTTACCACGGCCAATCAACCTAACCCGCACATCTATGGACTGTGGAAGGAAATCAGAGCACCCGGAGGGAACCCACACAGACATGGGGAGAATGTGCAAAGTCTACATCACTGGAGCTTAGAATTGAACCCGGGTCCCTGAAATTGTGAGACAGCAGTGCTAATCACTGTGCCACCGTGCCACCCACATTGGTGCTCTACGCAGTTCTCAGAGATAAATTAATCACTGGTCTCTAATGCATCCCCATTGCTCCACCATTGGTGGCTGTACCACCCTAAGCTGTGCCATACTTTCTCCTAGTCTCTCCGCCTCTCCTCCTCACTTTTCACTCTTAAGACACTTCATAAAATCTATGTGCTCTGACCAAACTTTTGGTGCTGTGACTTAATAGCTCCTAATATGGCTCATCAACATATTTAGTTTTATAATACACCTGTGAAGTATTATATGTCTTGGGGCATTTTATTACGGTGAAGGCGCTATAAGTTGCTCCTGTTGTCATTTCCTCTTCTTTGATATAAATCTTTACCTATATTTGCCTTCTCTTCCAGATTAAAGTTGCACCCCACCCCACTCCCCCACTGGTTATGAGTACTGTGGCAGTCCCAGTACAGTTCTCCCTTGCTGTCTAAATATGTACATGTGCAAAGCATTTCTACTTAATTAATCTGGTTCTGTGAGAACAAGAACACTGAATTGGTTGAAGGCTGCTCAATTGATTTTCAATTATTTGGTTTGCAGTGTTATTTCTTATCGTTTCCTCTTCCATTTAACAATATATAGCAGCCAGCATCATCAAGGAACCCGTGCACCCCAGACATCCACGGTAGCACAATGGTTAGCGCCAGGGATCTGGGTTCAATTCCTGGTTTGGGTCACTCTCTGTGTGGAGTTTGCACATTCTCCTCGTGTTTGCGTGGGTTTCCTCTGGGCGCTCCAGTTTCCTCCCACAGTCCAAAGATGTGTAGGTTAGGTTGATTGCTAAAATTGCCCCTTAGTGTCCTGAGATGCGTAGGTCTGAGGGAGTAGCGGTTAAATGTGTAGGGATATGGAGGAAGGGCCTGGGTGGGATTGTGGTCGGTGCAGACTCAATGGGCCAGATGGCCTCTTTCTGCACCTTAGGGATTCTATGATTCAATGATTTCAGAGTAACTTCATTGCACTGCTAATGTAAGCCTTACTTGTGACACTAATAAATAAACTTTACATTTTCTTTTCCATCTTCTTCCATTGGAAAAAAGATGCAAAAGTCTGAGGTCACATGCCAACCGACTCAAGAACAGCTTCTTCCCTGCTGCCGTCAGACTTTCGAATGGACTTACCTTGTATTAAATTGATCTCACCCTAGCTGTGACTGTAACACTACTGTCTGCACTCTCTCATTTCCTTCTCCTCTATGAATCGTAAGTTTTGTCTGTATAGCATGTAAGAAACAATACTTTTCACTGTGTGAACAAAGAACAATGCAGCACAGGAACAGGCTCTTCGGCCCACCAAGCCTGCGCCGCTCATGCGCCCAACTAGACCATTCGTTTGTATCCCTCTATTCCCAGTCTGTTCATGTGGCTATCTAGATAAGTCTTAAACAATCCCAGCATGTCCGCCTCAACCACCTTGCTTGGCAGCGCATTCCAGGCCCCCACCACCCTCTGTGCAAAACACATCCCCCTGACATGTGTGTTGAACCTTGCCCCCCTCACCTTGAACTTGTGACCCCTTGTGTTCGTCACCTCTGACCTGGGGAAAAGCTTCCCACTGTTCACCCTATCTATGCCCTTCATAATTTTATACACCTCTGTTAGATCGCCCCTCATCCTTTGTCTTTCCAGGGAGAACAACCCCAGTTTACACAATCTCTCCTCATGGCTAAGACCCTCCATACCAGGCAACATCCTGGTAAACCTTTTCTGTACTCTCTCCAAAGCCTCCACGTCCTTGGTGTGCTAATATATTTGGCAATTAAATCAAAAACAATGTCCCGCCTCCAACTATTTGACTGCCACAATGGTGTCAGGGCCCACTCTGAATTGCCATTAGCAATAACTATTTCGGAGTGACGGGTCTGCCTCAAAGTTGTATGCTTGCACTAAACCGAGCATTCAATCCATTGCACAGGTGCACGCATATGTCAATGTGTACGTCATGCGAGAATTTTTAATCTGCCAGGTTGGGCAGAGTCCCAATTCCCTTCCATCACAGTCATGCCTCAGGGATTCTGCCTTCAGTGTGTGATGTGTTGGTGAGAACCATGCGTCAGGTTAGCCAGCCCCTACGAGCCACACAAACTCCCCTGGTTGACTTAGCACCTGGACATTGTATTTGTTCTCTTTCAATCCGTGTTTCTCTGTTCAATCCCCAATTTAGTAAGAAGTCTGACAACACCGGGTTTAAGTCCAACCGATTTATTTGATAGTAAACTCACAAGCTTTCGAGGTTCCCCTCTTCGTCGGGTGAATGGAGAGTTCTGGCCTCGGACAGAGCATATAACAGCACAGACAGTTTACAGATTACTGATTAGAATGTGAATCTTTACACCTAACCTGCTATTCGAGTCTTAAAGTGGCCGACAATGTGAGTGGAAGGAGCACTGAGCACAGGTTACAGAGATGTGTATTGTCTCCAGACAGTACAGTAAGTGAGGTTTTGCAAACCCAGGCAAGTCACGGGGGTTACAGTTAGTGCGTCATGAACCCAAGATCCCTGTTGAGACTGTCCTCAATTTCAATCCCCAATTTGCTAGCGTGTATTTTGTGCCCTGTTGTTTAATGAGTGCACTGCCTCGGATAGGCAAAGCCCCATTCGAGCCCACCCTGCACACACAAAGCAATTTGAATATTTAAGGTATGATTTATGTTGCATGTCTTCGGACGCAGTAAAGCACCGTTGAAGTGACAGTTTAATAGCTTGCTAAATATGGTGTCTGGTAAGTTGTTAATAGCACCTGACTGGACGTCCATTTGCTGAATGCAGAAGTACCTCTGTCGCTTTTAAGGAACAGAAAATGAGGGCAGGATTTCGGGGCTGGGGTCAGTGTTTGTGTAAAGTGCTAAACTATAACGTCTTGTCAACTTCGATTAGGCGGTTTCACACATTAACCAGAAACAATTGATTATATTCAATTAACCAGCAGAGACCCGAGTGGAGACAGAAATTAATTGAACACTTTGAAATGCACTAATCTAATTCACTGAGCATGTATCTGTGTACAGTAAGTAATTTTCTTTGGCAGATGATCAATAGTTTATGATTTGAAGGTCAATGTGCTTGGTCTGTTTTATAGAAAGGCATTAAACCCCTCGCTTCTTGCCACAAGCCTTTGAAGGTTTTGCATTAATGCACAACGACTGTTCCCAGGACACCTTTAAACAATTACTCGACGCTCCGAGGATGGTTCAGATGGAATAATGGAAACCTAACCACCTGGCGTGGGTTCGATCCACAGCCTGCACTGAGTCAGCTGACCTCAGTTTGGGCTGGGGTGATTATTCTCACCAACCACAGTTAAGGGAGAAATAATCAGCCAGGTTTCAGTGAAAAGTGTCAGTTTAGCGACACGATCGCAATGCCTGACTCCATAGAAATCCTACAGTGCAGAAGGAGGCCATTCGGCCCATTGAGTCTGCACCAACCACAATCCCAATAACCCTGATGCGTTTGTCCTAGCTAGTCCCCCTGATACCAAGAGGCAATTTAGCACGGCCAATCCACCTAGCCTGCACATCTTAGGACAGTGGGAGGAAACCACAGCACCTGGAGGAAACCCACGCAGACATGGGTAGAACGTGCAAACTCCACTTAGACCTGAGGCGGGAATTGAACCAGGGACCCTGGCACTGTGAGGCAGCTGTGCTAACCACTGTGCCACCATGCCGCCCGAGGTGACTCTTTGTCCCTTTTTTATGCATGTACATACATTCAAGTAGGAAGATGCTTCCCATAACACTCTATAACACCCGTTGTATCCCCTTAGCTCTGCAAGTTTATTTCTCTCGAGTGTATGTCCCATTTTCTTATGAAATCTCAGCAGGAATAGTCTACTTCTGGGATATTTTGCGCAAATGCCTCCCAGCGGTGTTACACACTTATGACCGTGTGGTCAAAATCCACTTCAACTCCCCTTTCAAGTTTGCTGATGATCGATGGAATGTTTCTTCGATTGCTCCCTCCCCTTCACTCCAGTGGGGCCAGGCCACCAGCTCCCCGCGAGTAAGAGAGCTACTGTAAACCCCACTGGAGTGAAACACTCCTGATGGGGGTTGAGGTGGGGAGATGTTAGTGGGCCCGGAGATTTCAGCCCTGGGCCCGCTAATGGCATTGAAATGACATGCCAATCAGGAGCTGCGTAATTTATTCAGCTCCGCGTCGGAAATTGGGTTGGAGCTGAAGGTGCCAGAAATCCGGTGCAGGGAGACGCACTCAGACCTGTGTGCCCAGCGGGGAGCCCACAAACTGGGCACTGCTAAAATCCCACAGCTCATTGCCCTAAAAAAATCAGTGTAACGGGATGGGAAAGTTGCCCCCTACATTCTGTACCCTCTCCTTTCTGTCTTCCCTATGTACTCTATGAACGGTATGCTTTGTCTGTATAATGTGCAAGAAACAATACTTTTCACTGTATCCCAATACATGTGACAATAATACATTTTTTATTAGTGTCACAAGTATCTTACATTAACACCACAATGAAGTTACTGTGAAAAAATCCCTTAGTCGCCACACTCTGGTGCCTGTTTGGGTACACTGAGGGAAAATTTAGCATGGCCAATCCATCCAACCAGCCCATCTTTTGAACTGTGGGAGGAAACCAGAGCATCCAGGGGAAACCCACGCAGATACGGGGAGAATGTGCAGACTCCACACAGACAGTGACCCAAGCCGGGAACAGAACCCAGGTCCCTGGCACTGTAAGGCAGCAGTGCTAACCACTGTGCCACCGTGCAGCCCTCAAATCAAATCAAAATCAGAGTCCAACAAGCTGGCCTGGAAAACTCTCCACCAGAGAGCTGTTAAGATCGATGGGGGTTGCAGTAGGAGTTTGTGGGGAGGGTGCATGGTGGTCATCTGAACATTTCCAAAGTGAGATTGATAGATTTTGCTAGGTAAGGGTTTACAGAACCAAGGTAAGTCGATAACGTTAAGACACAGATCAGCCAATGTAGGGAGGGATGGAGTTTAGGAGTCGGGAGGTAATGTTGCAACTTTATAAGACCCTTGTCAGACCCCACTTGGAGTACTGTGCGCAGTTCTGGTCGCCTCACTATAGGAAGGATGTGGAAGCTATTGAGAGGGTGCAGAGGAGATTTACAAGGATGTTGCCTGGATTGAGAGGCATGCCTTATAAGGATAGGTTGAGGGAGCTGGGACTCTTCTCCCTGGAGAGACGAAGGTTGAGAGGCGACCTGATAGAGGTTTATAAAATGTTGAGAGGAATAGATAGGGTGGATTCTCGGAGGCTATTTCCCAGGGCTGAAATGGTCGCTATGGGAGGACACAGGTTTAAGGTGCTGGGGAGCAAGTACAGAGGAGATGTTAGGGGTAAGTTTTTCACTCAGAGGGTGGTGAGTGAGTGGAATCGGCTGCCGTCGGTGGTGGTGGAGGCGAACTCGCTGGGGTCTTTTAAAAGACTTCTGGATGAGTACATGGGATTTAATGGGATTGGGAGTTACAGATAGTTCTATGGCCTGGGTAGGTATGGATGTGATTGGTGCAACTTGTGGGCCGAAGGGCCTGTTTGTGCTGTACTGTTCTATGTTTACGGCCTCGCTTGTCCTGAAACCATAAAATCCCGCCTGAGGTCAATGGACCTTTCCATGGTCCACCCCTCACCCACTCTGATTCCCATAGCAGGCGGGACAGTAAGATTCCAGCCGTAGTAATGTTTGACTTGGTGAAATGCAGTGGTACGTGGAAAGCAAGTCCGTGTGTTTGCCAGTGCTGTGCAACGTTAGCGTGTCGGCGTTTTGGCTTGGAATCTCATTCCAGATTATGCAGTTATTCCGGGATGATTGATGCTTTGAAATTCACATCAGTTTAACATAATTGCAAAGGTTGCTTTTTTTTTTGCAAGTGAAATAAGTTATCATTCTTTTCCGAGTCGCATCTTAAAAAAATCATCTGAGCTTAATGATCTTCTCTGCATAATTGCAAAGTGCTAAGTATCCTAAGGAGAGATGTATTAATTCCCGTCCTCAGGGCTTATCCATTAGACAAAGGAATGCCTGGCCTCTGCGACAGAGAATGGATCGACTAACGCGGACGCGGTGCTGGATACCATTTACGAAATGAGGAAGCTGGTTCCGTCGAGACGGAGCTAACGACCTCACTCTCGCAATATTGGAGGAGACTGGCTAATACGAAACATCCTGCCACAGATGCTTACAAATCAGCACAATCTGACAGCACACAGGAAATAAAAACGTTCTGAATTGGAAAACGGGAGTGTCCCCCATGGTTCTGCCTCCTCGCCGGTGAAAAGAAAAACTGCTTTTAATTTTTAAAATGTTCTTGCGCTGCCAGTTTTGAACCGTTGTATTCAAACTGAGCTGCCATCAGTTGAGAGCGCTCTGATATTTCTGAGGGAACCCCCTCTTAGAGAGGCATTGGCACGGTACGGTGGCGCAGTGATAAGCACTGCTGCCTCACAGCGCCAGGGACCTGGGTTCGATTCCCGGCCTGGGTCAGTGTCTGGGCAGAGTCTGCATGGTTTCCCTGTGTCTGCGTGGGTTTTCTCCCACAGTCCAAACGACGTACTGGTTAGGTGCATTGGCCGTGCTAAATTCTCCTCTGAGAGTACCCAAACAGGTGCCGGAGTGTGGCGACTAGGGGATTTTCACAATAACTTCATTGCAGTGTTAATGTAAGCCTACTTGTGACACTAATAAATTAACTTTAAACTTGTTATGTATGTAGTTATGCCCCTTTAAGAGAATGGGTCAGGTGACTTGGAAGGATAAGTTCCACCCTGGCTGGAGACTGGGGGAGTGAATCGTAGTTAAGACATTCAATAAACCATTCCTTGTTTGAATCTTACGTACCTGCCTCGTGGTCTTTCGATAGTTTGGAATTAGACCAAATATCAAATGAGTTAAGGTCACAATCTATACGGAACAGTGTGTTATGGGATTGGCTACATCCAGCTGAGAGGACACACGCAGCATTGGTTAACCAGATAGTGCAGAGCTCTCTCAGTGCTGCAGTATCAGAACCTTTCGTTCCAGTGGAAGGAGTCCGCTGCGTCTGTTACCCACAAGTTCACAGCTGTAGGGTGGTCAACACTACCAAACTGGCCAGGGGAATATCTCCACCAACATTTGGACACGACCTCAGGCAAAAGGAACAATCCTTTAGAACAGAGATGGGGAGGAATTTCTTCAGCAAGAGAGTGGTGAATCTGTGGAACTCTTTGCCGCAGAAGGCAGTGGAGGCCGGGTCATTGAGTGTCTTTAAGGCAGAGATGGGTAGGTTCTTGATTAATGAGGGGATCAGGGGTTATGGGGGAAAGGCAGGAGAATGGGGATGAGAAAAATATCAGCCATGATTGAATGGCGGAGCAGACTCGATGGGCCGAGTGGCCTAATTCTGCTCCTCTGTCTTATGGTCTTATGGCAGAAGCCAGCTTGGGGATCCTTGTTTTCCATCTCCCAGTTCACTGGGCAGTGAAAGGGAGTGCAACAGGGCTTTGCAGGGAACTACTGGCTGGGCTATTGAAACAAAGAATCACCAACCTGTGGCTGTGATGGATTTATTTAATGGCATTATGGCTGGGAGCGTAATCGTGACCGAGAACCCCCCCTCAAACCTACCCCTTTCACCAAGCTTGTGGAAACCTGTTCTAATATCTCCCTAAAGCACTAAGTTAAAGGTGCTATATGAATGCAATTGGTCTTGCAGGGGCTGCAGGAATGTGATGTATGGAAATAGAATCATAAGATTTTACAGCGCAGAAGGAGGCCATTCGACCCATCGAGTTTGCACCGACCACAATCCCATCCAGGTTCTATCCCCATATCTATCTTGGACCTTATTTGCTGGTGTATACCCTAGAATTAACAATGATTTTATGATCATCAGTGGATTCTTATTTCCAGATTTTTTTTATTGAATTCAAATTCCACTGTCCACTGTGGCAGGATTCGAACCCGAGTCCCCAGAACATCAGCTGAGTTTCTGAATTAATCATCTAGCGATAATGCCATTGCTCCCCTTTGCTGTGCCATCATTTCCTGACATGTAAGTACGTTTCCTCAGAGATGCTCAAGGTACAGTTTGAGCAGCTATTCATCTCAGCCCCGTGGGTTACGGTAAGATTGGTTGAATTAATGCCGCTTTGGTTGCCACAGTCACTTAGCCCGTTGCAGATGCCAGTGAGCTCTGAAATTACTGGGGCTTTGGGGGAAGAGCGGGACGAATCGGATAACTCTATCAAAGGGCTAGCACAGGCATGATGGGCCGGGTGGCCTCCTTCTGCATTGTATTATTCTACGATTTGACAGTGCTGTTTAAATCAAGAAAAAAAAATCATGTTGACCTCATTAGGAGCATTTTAGAAGTTATTCAGCGGTCAGGTTCTGATACTGTCTATGGTCACTGTGCAAAGATATTTTGCGGTCAAGAGGAGGCTCGTTGCCAGTCCATGGCCTTAACCTAGCATCCGAATGTGGCTTTTTCTTCTATTTTGTGGATGGTTAAGGCATTATGAATGTGGACATTCGTGATCACAATGTATCCATTTACACCCTATCAAAATGCAAATAATAAGTCAGAAATATAACTGGGATTACAGACAGCTGGTCTTTCACAGTAACTTCATTGCAGTGTTAATGTAAGCCTACTCGCGACTAATGAATTAACTTTAAAACTCTAACTCAGTTGCATCATAGAATCCCTACAGTGCAGAAGGAGGCCACTTGGCCCATCAAGTTTGCTTCGACAACAATCCCACCCAGGCCCTATCCCTGTAACCCCACATATTTACCCTACTAATCTCTTTAGCCTATGCATCCTGCGGCATTAAGGGGCAATTTAGCGTGGCCCATTCACCTAACCCACACATCTTTGGAGTGTGGGAGGAAACCAGACCATCCCGAGGAAACCCACACAGACACAGGGAGAATGTGCAATGAGAATATTGTCTCCTTGCACAGCTATTGCACAGAAAGGACAGTAGGACTAGGGGGCACAGCCTCAAGATAAAGGGTGGGCGGTTTAGAACGGAGTTGAGGAAGAACTTCTTCACTCAAAGGATGGTGAATCTCTGGAATTCTCTGCCCGTTGAAGTGGTGGAGGCTACCTCGCTAAATATTTTTAAGACGCGGGTTAATGGGTTTTTGATAAGAGAGGGGATTAAGGGTTATGGGGAGAGGGCGGGAATGTGGAACTGAGCCACGACAGATCAGCCATGATCTTATCAAATGGCGGGGCAGGCTCGAAGGGCCAGATGGCCTACTCCTGCTCCTATTTCTTATGTTCTTATGTTCTATTAGCTGTCTTTTCCCCTGGTTTCTGTGGCTATGACTCATCTTTAATTCCCTCGCCCTGCGATTAATTATCTCCCACTTTCTACGTCTTTTAGCTTTTAAAAAGAGTCATCTGGATTCGAAACATCAGTTTACAGAACTGGCTCAGTTATAGAAGATTGAGGGCAGCAGTGGAAAGTTACGTTTCTGAATGGAGAACTGTGACAAGTAGCATTCCTCAGGGATCAGTGCTGGAACCTTTGCTGTTTGTAATATACATAAATGATTTGGAGGAAAATGTAACTGGATTGATTTGTAAGTTTGCGGACGATACAAAGGTGGATTTGTGGATAGAGATGAAAACCATCAAAGGATACAGCAGGATATCGATCGGTTGGAGGTTTGGGCGGAGAGATGGTAGATGGAGTTAATCTGGACAAATGTATGCATCTTGGAAGGTCTAATACAGATAGAAAATATACAGCAAAATGGCAGAACCGTGAAGAGTATTGATAGGCAGAGGGATCTGGGTGCACAGGTACATAGGTCATTGAAAGTGGCAGTGTAGGTGGAGAAGGTCGTTAAGAAGGCATACGGCATGCTTGCCTTCATTGGCCGGGGCACTGAGTTTAAAAATTGGAAGTCGTGTTGCAGCTTCGTAGAACCTTAGATCGGCCGCACTTGGAATGTAGTGTTCAATTCTGGTCGCCACACTACCAGAAAGATGTGGAGTCTTTGGAGAAGGTACAGAAAGGATTTACCAGGGTGGTATAGAGGGCATTAGATATGAGGAGAGGTTGGAGAAACTTGGTTTGTTCTCACTGCAACGACAGAGCTAGAGGGGAGACCAGATAGAAGTCAAGATTATGAGGGGCACGGACAGAGTGGATAGTCAAGAAGCTTTCTCCCAGGGTGGAAGAGTCAATTACTAGGGGGCATATGTTTCAGATGCGAGGGGTAAGATTTAAAGGAGATGCACGAGGCATGTTTTTTGCACAGAGGGTGGTGGGTGCCTGGAAGTCGCTGCCGGGGAACGTGGTGGAAGCAGATACGATAGTGAGTTTTAAGGGGCATCTGGACAAATACATGAATAGGGCGGGAATAGAGGGAGGAGGCTGTAGTTCAGTTGGGCAGCATGGTCAGTGAGGCTTGGAGGCCCAAAGGGCCTGTTCCTGTGCTGTAATTTTCTCTGTTCTTTGTTCTCTTTTCTCTCCTTACAGATGCTGCCAGACCTGCTGAGATTTTCCAGCGTTTTCTCTTCGGGTAAGGAGACCAAACCTGTACACAGCCCTTTAAGGCGTAAGATGCTTGTAATGCACCCCACATCTATTAATTCAGCCATCAAACCCTCCTGTGATTAGATTTAGATAGGATATGTTCTCATTAATCATTTGCCTCCTAACATTGGCTAACCTGTAAGCTGCACTCTGTTAGATTGAGAAAAATGCTTTTATCGATGAACGGTGCTTTAGCAGACTAATGAAAAATTGCCTGGCTAATGGAGTCTGTGCTTGCGTGCAAAATTTTCAGCATTGATTTTCTTTTATGGTGAAATAGTTAGATGAATTGTTCTTTAGGAGCAGAATTGAGGGCACCACGCATAAAATGAGAAAGGAGGTAAACAAATTTGTGAAGTATGATTGTTCCTGCACTCCTTAGAATCTTGTTGGGGGAACTTACTTGCAAGCATGCAGGTTAAGTGAGTGCAGAGTGACTTGGTGGAAGATTTATGCTTTCAGCAATTAACGTTATTTAAGCTCCTGTTGGTGTCTACAAGAATTCTGAGTGTCCACTGGGCATGCCTGGGAATATCACTATGAGGTCTGGGTCACTACAAATCATTTAAATGCAGAATGTATTCCTTATTCATCCTCGGGATCTGCTGGCAACGTTGGCATTTCTTGCCCATACCTGGTCACATAAGAACTAGGAGCAGGAGTAGGCCATCTGACCCCTTGAGCCTGCTCCACCATTCAATAAGATCATGGCTGATCTTTTTGTGGACTCAGCTCCACTTACCCGCCCGCTCACCATACCCTTAATTCCTTTACTATTCAAAAATTTATCTATCCTTGCCTTAAAAACATTCAATAAGTCGTCTCAACTGCTTCACTGGGCAGGGAATTCCAGGATTCACAACCCTTTGGGTAAAGCAGTTCCTCCTCAACTCAGTCCTAAATCTGCTTCCCCTCATTTTGAGGCCATGTTCCCTAGTCCTAGTTTCACCTGCCAGTGGAAACAACTTTCCTGCATCTATCTTATCTATTCCCTTCATAATCGTATATGTTTCTATAAGATCTCCCCCCATTCTTCGGAATTCCAATGAGTGTAGCCCCAGTCTACTCAGCCTCTCCTCATAAGCCAACCTTCTCAACTCCGGAATTAACCTAGTGAATGTCCTCTGCATCTCCTCCAGTGCCAGGATATCCTTTCTCAAGTAAGGAGACCAAAACTGTACACAGTACTCCAGGTGTGGCCTCACCAGCCCACCTTATACTGCTGCAACATAACCTTGCTGTTTTTAAACTCCATCCCTCTAACGATGAAGGACAAAATTCCATTTGCGTTCATAATTACCTGCTGCACCTGCGAACCAACACCTTGAGATTCCTGCACTAGGACACCCAGGTCCCTCTGCACAGCAGAATGCTGCAATTTTTTACCATTTAAATAATAGTCCATTTTGCTGTTATTCCTACCAAAATGAATGACCTCACATTTACCAACATTGAATTCCATCTGCCAGACCTTTGCCCACTCACTTAGACTATCTGTATCCCTTTGCAGACTTTCAGCATTCTCTGCACACTTTGCACTTCCACCCATCTTAGTGTCACCTGCGAATTTTGGCACACTACACTTGGTCCCCAACTCTAAGCCATCTATGTAAATCATAAACAATCACAGTCCCAACACTGAACCCTGAGGCACACCACTAGTCACTGTTTGCCAACCAGAAAAACACCTATTTACTCCATTCTGCTCTCTGTTAGTTACCCAATCCTCTATCCATGCTAATACATTACCCGTAACACTGTGCTATCTTATGTAGCAGTCTTTGGTGCGGCTCCTTGTCAAATGCCTTCTGGAAATCCAGATACACCACATCCACAGGTTCCCCATTGTCCACTGCACATGTAATGTTCTCAAAGGATTCCACCAGATTAGTCAAACATGACCTGCCCTTCATACTGCATCTTACCAATAGGACAATTTTTATCCAGATGTCTCTCTATTTATTCCTTGATGACAGATTCAAGCATTTTCCCTACTACGGAAGTTAAGCTAACCAGCCTAAAGTTACCTGCCTTTTGTCTACCACCTTTTTTAAAAAAGGTCACCCTTTTGAAGGTGGTGGTGAGCTGCCATCTTGAACTGTCGCAGCCCAGGGTTCTAGAATTTTGACCCAATGAGGGAAAGGGTATATCTGATGTACGTCCAAGTTGGGATGGCGTGTGGATTGGGGGAGACCTTGGAAGTGGCTTGTTACCTTGCACAGCTGCCGTTGTCCTTCTAGGTTGTAGAGGTTGCGGGCTTGAGATGTGCGACCAAATGGAGCAAATCAAACTGCAACACCTCATGGTTGGTGGCACAGTTTAGGATCTGGCCCACTCAATGACTGAATAATCAAATCCTGACACTAACTAGAATGCTAAGATTTTATCTAGCGCTTTGGGAATCATATCATATTACTCCGACAATAGTTACGCCCATTGGTTTATGCTGACTGATAGAAGTTGAATTCATTTTCTATGTGTGAGATTTTAGGATTTTTATTGATAACTGTTGGATCTTGCCTTATATGATTCATGTAATTTACAATGATAGCAGACTTGAGGTGCACTGGGTAGCATTGCTGCCTCTAGGCCAGAGGTTCTGTGTTCAAGACACACGCCAGGACTTAATGACCAAGGAAGGTGCAAACAGCTTAAGTGGCAATGTCAAAATCCTTCCAAACATGCCAGTAGTGATATTTCCATTGGACCAGTAATCCCAGTGACCCAGGGAAATGCTCTGGGGATCCTAAGTGTGAATCCCGCCATGGCAGATGGTGAAATTTGAATTTGAATTAATGGTATCTGGCAGATTTTTCCACGGGAATTATAACGGGTAGGACACAGACCATGCAAAGGTCCGTTGACCTCAACGGGATTTACAGGCATTGGGGCAAGCGTGGCTGGAAAATCTCGATCAATTAAACAATTGTTGATTGCTGTAAAAATCTGGCTCGCTAATTTAGGGAAGGAAATCTGCCATCCTTACTTGGTCTGGCCTGCACGACTCCAGGGCCACAACAATTGACTCTCAGTTGTCCTCCGAAATGACCTAGCAAGCCATTCGGTTCAAGGGCAATTAGCATTGGGCAGCCAGCGATGCCCATATCCCTTGAACGTTGGTTGCCCACAGGGAAGGAGGTGAAACTGTTTGCTTTAGTAAGCTAAGGGAAGTCACAATGCGGTGCAGCCAGGACTGGCATCTTGAAATGAGCTGGGATTGTAAGAGTGACAGACTATTGTGGCCTTCACGGTCATTGGGAATACTGTACCTGTGGGTGAGTTTGGCTGCAATCCCTGTACAACATATGTCACAATTCAGTCAACACATTCCCCTCTGAACCACCGTATGTGCAAGCACTGAAAATCACCCATGGAAAGGAAGAAAGACTTGTAAATAAAACTAACGCTATTCGCAATCTAGCACTCTGCTAAAGTGCTTTACAGTCTCTGAACGCATCTAAAAAGCCATTCAGTTATATCAAAAAGTGAAAAGAATTAATCATCGGACAGATTGCAGAAGGCTCAAGAAAACTTTTCAAGGGCAATGAATGCTGGCTTGGCTAATGATACAAATATCCCATGAAGGAATCATTCATTTGTAAGATTTTTTAAAGGTAATAAAAAATGATCTTTTATAAGTCACAAGTAAGGCTTACATTAACACTGCAATGAAGTTACTGTGAAAGTCCCCTAGTCGCCACACTCTGGCGCCTGTTCGGGTTACACAGAGGGAGAATTTAGCATGGGTCAATGCACCTGACCTCTTTCGTCTTTCAGACTGTGGGAGGAAACCAGAGCACCCAGAGGAAACCCACGCAGACACAAGGAGAACATGCAAGATAGCGACCCAAGTCAGGAATCAAACCTGGGTCCCTGGTGCTGAGGAGCAGCAGTGCTAACCACTGTGCCAGGTCATTGACTAACTACTGACTGCAAGGAGAGTTGATTCCACTTTTGAAACATTAGCCAGGGTTTTAGGCTATCTGCCAGTGTCCCTCTCTCTCCACAACTCCCCCCCACTCACTCCTCATTTTGGGAATACAGTGGGCCTTTTAAACTGTAACGTCCCGCTGGATAGGAGGGGCTGTACGTTCCTGGTCATTGTCCCTGTTGTAATCTTGGGAGCTCAGTGGCCAGTTTGCGCACAGCAAGATCCCACAAACAGCAGTGTGATGGCAATCAGATCACAAGGATAAGTCACCGCCTGGACCCTGCTGGTTTGAGCAGAAAGTTCATCATTTCTTTTGATGCATTGAGGTCAGGATATTTGGAAGGACAATTCCTGTTGTGCCTCAGGATGGGGCTGTGCGTGGTCCCGTGTACCCACCTGGCAAGGCTGACGAGGCCTTGGTTTCACATCACACCAAAAATGACAATAAATGGGATTTACTGCTCCCCCCACCCTGGCATGCTTTGCGGTAGTGGAGGCGGCCAATAGTGGGATCTTCTGGTCCTATTGCTATCAATGGGGTTTCCCATCGTTCGTACCCTTTGCCACTGGGGAGCCTGTGATTGGAGCTCACCATCGGAGGGATTGGTCAATTCCGCCAGCGGGAATGGCCGGGAAAATCCATCCCAGTGCCTCCAAAAGTGCAGTCGGCCTAGATTTTGTGATCAACATCAATGGAGTGACTCTCAACATCACCAAGCTTTGGAGTTGTGAAGCCTGTAAATGGAGCCAGTGCCATAGCATAAAGGTACATGGACCTGAATCTATTACGTGCGATAGTCACCGTGTGCCTCAGGCTTCAATTGACCCTTCTCTTCCACCCTTTCTCTGGAGAAAGCCCACGTTGGTACGGAGACATCAGGACAAGGAAGGGAAAAGAAAGTAACACTTGAGGTACAAATTCTCTTTACTATCAATGGGAAAGACTCTTTTAGTCAATACTTATTATTTATCCATTCCCGGAATGTGAGGAGGTCGCTAGAATTCACTGCCCATCTCAAGCAGCCCTTGAGAGGATCAACATAGAAACTAGAAGCAGGAACAGGCCACTCGGCCCAGCAAGCCTGCTCCACCATTCATCATGATCATGGCCGATCATCAAATTCAATATCCTGATCCTGCCTTCTCCCCATATCCCTCGATCTCTTTAACCTCAAAAGCTATATGTAAATTCTTCTTGAGCTCACACAACGTTTTGGCCTCAACTACGTTCTGTGGTAGTGAATTCCACACATTCACCATTCACTGGGTGAAGAAATTTCTCCTCACCTCAGTCTTAAAAGGTTTACCGTTTATCGTCAAGCTATGATCCCTAATTTTGGTCTCCCTCACCATCAGGACAATCCTTTCTGAATCTACCCTGGTCTAATCCTGTTGGAACATTACAAGTTTCTATGAAATACCCTCTTGCTCTTCCAAACTTCAATGAATATAATCTGAACCAATTTAGTCTCTCCTCATATGACAGACCTGCCATCCCAGGAATCAGCCTGGTAAACCTTCGTTGCACTCCCTCTATAGCAAGGACATCCTTCCTTAGATAAAGACACCAGAACTGCACACAATATTCTAGGTGTGGCCTCACCAATGCTGTGTACAATTACAGCAAAACATCCCTATTCCTATAGTCAAATCCTGTCTCCATAAAGGCCAACATGATATTTGCCTTCTTCACTTCTGAAACATTCTTCTGTGCAGTGACTTTTTAGTCATCAGTCAACACAATTGAATACTTTGCCATTTTAGAGGCAAGTCATGTTGTAGCTTTATAGAACCTTAGTTAGGCCGCACATGGAATATAGTATTCAGTTCTGATCACCACACTAACAGAAGGATCTGGAAACTTTGGAGAGGGCACAGAAAAGATTTACCAGGATGTTGCCTGGCATGGATGGCATTAGCTATGAAGAGAGGTTAGAGAAACTTGGTTTGTTCTCACTGGAGGTTGAGGGACGACCTGATAGAAGTCTACAAGATTATGTGGGGCAGGAACAGAGTGGATAGTCAGAAGCTTTTTCCCGGGGTGGAAGAGTCAATTATTCAGGGGCACAGGTTTAAGATGTGAGGGGCAAGGTTTAAAGGAGATGGACGAGGCAGCTTTTTTACACAGAGGGTGGTGGGTGCCTGGAACTCGCTGCTGGGTGGAGATCGTAGAAGCAGATACATTAGTGACTTTTAAGGGGCGCCTTGACAAATATATGAATAGGATGGGAGTAGAGGGATATGGTCCCCAGAAAGGTAGAGGGTTTTAGTTCAGTGAGGCAGCATGGTTGGTGCAGGCTTGGAGGGCCGAAGGGCCTGTTCCTGTGCTGTAATTTTCTTTGTTCTTTGGAATCAGACACTTTGCTGTGGAACTGGAATCGCACGTACACTCGACCTGTTAAGGATGGTAAGTTTCCTTACCTAAAGGACATACATTTTGCTTTATTCATTCCCGGGATGTAGGCATCACTGGCTGGGGCAGCATTTATCCCCCATCCCCAATTGCCCTTTGGAGGGTGAGTGACCCCATTGAAGTTTATTTATTATTGTCACAAGTAGGCTAACATTAACACTGCAATGGAGTTATTGTAAAAATCCTCCAGTCACCACACTCCAGTGCCTGTTCGGGTACACTGAGGCAGAATTTAGCATGGCCAATGCACCTAACCAGCACATTTTTCGGACTGTGGGAGGAAACTGGAGGCACCAGAGGAAACCGGAGCACACGGAGGAGACACGTGCAGACAGAGGAAGAACATGCAACGCAGGAGGCTATTTGGCCTATTGAGTCTGCACTAACAACAATCCCACCCAGGCTTTATCCCCGTAACCCCACATATTTACCCTGCTAGATCCCCTGACACTAAGGGGTGATTTAACATGGCCAATCAACCTAACCTGCACATCTTTGGAGAGTGAGAGAAAGCCAGGGTGCCTGGGGAAAACCCACGGAGACACGGGGAGAATGCGCAGACTACACAGACAATCACCCAAGGCCAGGATTGAACCTACGTTCTTGGCGCTGTGAGGCAGCAGTGCTAACCACTGTGCCAACGTGCCGCCCTTGAGTGAACCTATGGGTTTTTACAATCTGTTCCCCTCGCAGTCACCATTACCAGTCCTCGGCTTTTGACTCCAGTTTTATTTATGTAACTAATTTCAAACGTACGCACTGCCAGATGAGGCCCTGGCGACCTTTGATGCTTATTTTGTAAGAATCGGTTGATGAGTCAGTGATACAACAACAGAGACTCCAGGACACCACATAATATACATCAACAGGAACTTCAGTGAAATGTCAGGACTGTCAACCGGTATCAGACGCAAAGGCAATCAAACTTACTTAAATGAATAAAATTGAAAATCACCCACAGAGAGAGAGGAAAAATGAATTTGTGGAAGTAGGTTAAATTAAACCTCGCTGTCTGCATTCACACCCTCTACATGCTGCTCCCCACTGACTCCCATGACATACAAAATCAGGTAGGATGTAACATTTCCTCAAGTGTTTGATGTTTGCCTCTTGCATTATTACACCTTTCCTTGCTGCCATGTATTAAGGACCAGATCAGAAACTCCAAGATCTATTGTAAGGTTAGCCCAAATTTTACATAAAATTACTGTGGATGCTGGAATCTGAAACCAAAAGAGAAAATGCTGGAAAATCTCAGCCGGTCTGGCGGCATCTGACCTGGGGAGAAAAGAGCTGATGTTTTGAGTCCAGGTAACCCTTTATATGAGGGTCCTAAATTTTATATTTGAATTTGGTATTAGGGTGAGCATAAGATATTTAACTCCAGGTATAGTAAGAAGTCTCACAACACCAGGTTAAAATCTCATATGTTTATTTGGAGTCACAATCTTTCAGAGGTGAGTGGAGAGTTAAGTGTATAAAGTGTATAAAGACAAAGACACAATTACAAGATAATGGTTGGAATGCGAGTCTTTACAGGTACAGAATTGTGAGTGGAGAGAGGGATAATCACAGGTTAAAGAGGTGGGCAGCACAGTGACACAGTGGTTAGCACTGCTGCTTCACAGCCCCGGGGACCTGGGTTCGATTCCCGGCTCGGGTCACTGTCTGTGTGGAGTTTGCACATTCTCCCTGTGTCTGCGTGGGTTTGCTCCGGTTTCCTCCCACAGTCCAAAGATGTGCGGGTTAGGTTAAAATTGCCCCTTAGTGTCCTGAGATGGGTAGGGTTAGAGGGATGAGTGGGTAAAATATGTAGGGATAAGGGGGTAGAGCCTAGGTGGGATTGTGGTCAGTATAGACTTGATGGGCTGAATGGCCTTTTTCTGTACTGTAGAGTTTCTATGATGAAAGGTGTGAATTGTCTCAAGCCAGGACAGTTAGTGAGATTTCCCAAGCCCAGGCCAAATGGTGGGTGTTATAGATAGTGTGACATGAACCCAAGATCCCGGTTGAGGCCGTCCTCATGCATGTGGAACTTGGCTATCTGTTTCTGCTCGGCGTTGTCGTGTGTCTTGAAAGCCTCCTTGGGGAACGCTTACCCGAAGATCGGAGGCTTAATGCCCTTGACTGCTGAAGTGTTCCCCAACTGGAAGGGAACACTCCTGCCTGGCTATCGTCGAGCGCTCTCCATTCATCCGTTGTCTTAGCGTCTGCATGGTCTGGCCAACGTACCACATCTCGGACATCTTTTCCTGCAGGGTATGAGGTAGACACCTTTGGCCGCATGACTATACCGTGTACCTGACAGTTGATGTTCTCATGTGTGATGGTGGTATCCATGTCAATGATCTGGCTTGTCTTACAGAGGTTGCCGTGGCTGGCTTGTGTAGTGTCATGGTGTCATACTCCATGTATGACTCAAGTGACCCACTAGGAAACTTTTATCAAACAAACTTTATTTCGGAACACAGTTAGAATATGACAAAAAGAATTAGCATAACTTTTACCAATGAAAATACTTAAACATGACAAAGTATCATCATTCTTAATAGCTAGTGATTGCTATTGTTCTAACTGAGCAGTATCTCCCATAGACATAAATCTCTTCTTTAGAACCAGTTAGCACAGAAAAAACCAAATACACTTGCGTGGCTATTTAGTTTCTGGCATTTTAACATCTCTGGAGAGTGATCCAGACAAAAATCTGTCTTCCAATTCTCATGCAGCAACCTCCAGAGAAAGCGTCAGCCACAAGCAGCAGAATCTCAAGAAAGAAATTTTATTTCCTGGCTGATTCCAGTCTCCAGACCTCAGAGAGTGCAAGAGATACAGAGAATGCAAACTCCCAAAAAACAGATTGTCCTGAGTTCTCTGTGAAAGCCTGGCCATCATATGACTTCATCTGTCAATCAACCTAATCAAGCCCCACTCTGAAGTATCCCAGGGGAAAACACAAAATAACAGAAACCTGAATTGGGCAAGATTAAAACTAACAGAGTAGTAATGAAGATCAATTATGTTGCTGCAGTAACAACAGAGAATGCTGGTTCTACAGACAGAATATCGTCACACTGTCCCACTCAGGCTCTGGAAATCTGTGTGGTAGCAAGTTGGATGTAGCATTGTAGAATGATTCACAGGAAAGCCTCACGATAGGGACTGTGAATTCTCCTCTCACGGCCCTCAGGGTTTGAAGGCAATGGCTCCAAACTGGAAGATGTTAGAAATGAACAACTTTTAAGCTATTACAGAACCAAGCAACAAGGAATAGGAATGGAACAAAAAGAAGAGAAGACCTTAATTGGGGGAAGGGTGATCAAATGACAGGAGTGATGGGAAGACACATAAAGAGAAGAGACAAATCTGTTGTCCAGTCTTTCTTTCCTATCAGCTTTCTGTCAATTGCATCATTGCGTCCAATTCTGGCTGTTGCACTTTAGGAAAGATGGGAAGGTATTAGAGAGGGTGCAGAAAAGATTCCCTAAGACCATAAGACATTGAGGCAGAATTAGGCCACTCGGCCCATCGGGTCTGCTCCACCATTCAATCATGGCTGATATTTTTCTCATCCCCATTCTCCTGCCTTTTCCCCATAACCTCTGACCCCCTTATTAATCAGTAACTATCTATCCATGTCTTAAAGACATTCAATGACCTGGCCTCCACACCCTTCTGCAGCAAAGAGTTCCACAGATTCACTGCTCTCTGACTGAAGACATTCTTCCTCATCTCTGTTTTAAAGGATCGTCCCTTTAGCCTGAGGTTTTACCCTCTGGTTCTAGTTTTTCCTACTAGTGGAAACATCCCCTTCATGTCCACTCTATCCAGGCTTCACAGTATCCTGTAAGTTTCAATAAGATTCCCCCCTCATTCATGAGAATAATTCTGGGGATGAAGAACTTCAGTCATGAAAATAGAATCATAGAATCCCTACAGTGCAGAAGGAGGCCATTCGGCCCATTGAGCTTGCACTGCCGACAACCCTACCTGGGTCCTATCCCCATAATCTCTACGTTCTCCCCATGTCCACATGGGTTTACTTCAGCTGCTCTGGTTTCCTCCCACAGTCCGAAGGGCGTGCTTGTTAGGGTGTATTGGCCGTGCTAAATTCTCCCTCAGTCGACCCGACCAGGCACCGGTGTGTGGTGACTTGGAGATTTTCACAGTAACTTCACTGCGGCGTTAACGTAAACCAACCTGTGACACTAGTAAATAAACTTAAAACTTAAAACTGCACCTGTCAGAAAGAACGGAGTGTGTTAGTGACCCTCCCGCCTCCCCACACCCCCAGCCCCGAGCTGTTTAGAGGATATGATGGAATAGTTGGCATGCTGTGAGCGTGCCGAAATGAGGGTGCGGTAGTGCTGAGTATGATGGGGGAGTAAAGGGAGGTGAAATGCGTTGAGGAGGGAATTGAATATAGTGAGGTTGCGGGTGGTGGAGGTGAGAGAGCAGAGGGTAAAAGGAAATATATCGGCCATTCCTTCACTGTCGCCAAGTCAAAGACCTGGAGCTCCCTCCCTAACAGCGCTGTGGGTGTACCTACACCACACTGACAGCAGCAACTCAAGAGAGGGTGGTGGCTCACCCACCATCCTCCCAAGGGGCAATTAGGGACATCTTTCAATATCAACCAAGTAAACAAGCTCAAATTAACTTAGGGACAAATTAAAAGGGTCAGCTCCCCCAAAAGGAATGGGTAACAGCCCGAACAAACAAAAACAAAGTCAAAAAGGAAACTTAAAATATGAAATCATAGTGTGATTTTCGGGGTTTATAATACATCCTAGCCCCTGCGGTGCCCAACGGGCATGGAAGGCATCAACTGCACCCGTGGACACTGCATGCTCCCTCTCCAGGGACACCTGGCTGTGAATATAACCGCAGTAGAGGGGCAGACAGTCAGGATGGACGACCCCGTCGATTGCCCGCTGCCTGGGCCTATTGATGGCGCGTCTCGCCAGGCCCAGGAGCAGGTTCACGAGGAAGTAAAGGGGCAATTAGGGATGGGCAATAAATGCTGGCCAGTGAATAAAAAAGACAAACAAAATAACCCTTGCAGAGATATTTTGATCGTAACACAATTTAATCATTTTTAATCTTCCTGGATATTTTGGAGGCTTTGACATTATCCAGTGTGGAGAAATTTCAATTGGACATTTGTTTCACTTCTTGTTCGAAGCACACGCTTAAACAATCTGCACTTTATGCAAAGGACCTGCTTAACCTAATTGCAGTGTAAATCTGCGGACAAACTTAGAAGAACGACATAGTTATTACCAAATATTTCTTTTAAGCTCAGATTTTTTTTTTGGGCAAAACCTCTCTTTGGAGATAGAACCGCGGGTGTTTCGATGAATAGTTTAAAAATGTATCTCGAAGGGACGAAGCCAGCAGTTTGAGCCTGCAACCTTTTAATCACCTCTTCGTGACTCCCTTCACAGCTGGACATGTCCTGAAGATATTTCAAAATGCTACAAAATGGAGGGGAAAGAAATGGAAAGTATATATTTAAGATGTACCATTTTATTCTGTCATTGGCTTGGCTCTCGGTGAGAAGTGTTGGTTAGAGGCATGTTGGGTTTTATGCTATTACTGTAATTTTCACTGAATCATCGAATCCCTACAGTGCAGCAGGAGGTCATTCGGCCCATCGAGCCTGTACCAACAACAATCCCACCCAGGCCCTATCCCTACAGCCTCATGCATTTACCCTGCTAATCCTCCGAACACTAAGAGGAAATTTAGCACGGCCAGTCCACCTAATTTTTTTAATTCATTCGTGGGACATGAGCGTCACTGGCTGGCCATCCTTTGCTGCCCATCCCTGGTTGCCCGAGGGCAGTTAAGAGTCATTGCCGTGCCTCTAGGCCAGACCAGGTAAGGACGGCAGATTTCTTTCCCTAAGGGGCATTAGTGAACCAGATGGGCTTTTCCGACAATCGACAATGGTTTCACGGTCATCAATAGATTCTCCATTTTTTATTGAATTTAAGTTTCACCATCTGCTGTGGTGGGATTCGAACCCGGATCCCCAGAACATCAGCTGAGTTTCTGGATTAATAGGCTCGCCATAATACCACAAGGTCATTGCCCCTCCCTAAACATCTTCGGACTGTGGGAAGAAACTGGGGCACTCAGAGAAAACCCACGCAGACACAGGGGGAATGTGCAAACTCCACACAGACAGTCACCCAAGGCCAGCGTTGAACCCGGGTCCCTGGCGCTCTGAGGCAGCAGTGCTAACCACTGTGCCGCAATGCCAGCCTGACCCAGACCCCATAAAACCGTGGGGTGCCTGAGGGTCGCCTATCCACCATTTTAAAATAAATAGTTGACAGGAAATTGTGCTGAATATCATGTGGAAAAAAGTGGGAAGGAAGGGCGCATCATTTGTGAGGTCCCCTGTGTGGATCGAGGACACCCCTTCTCAGTTGTTACCCTCGTCCCCCCCCACCCCACTTTGTACCTCCCAGCCTGGCCTCCAAAATCTGCCCCTTACGCACACTAGTCTCATCCCTCCTGATCTTACCCCCACCCCCCCCAACTCTACCTAGTTTCTCCTATCCCTCCCCATCCAAAAAAAAAACAGGATTTACTTAAATCGGGGCACCTTCGTTGTCCCCATCGTAAGGACAACCAGTAACCCCAAAACCACCCAGTTCTGGCATTACAGGGACTGCTACAGCAATGAGTCTGGCCGGCAACCCTCAGGGGTCAGAGACTTCCTCCCACGGAGGGGCAGAGGGCCCACTCTGCGGGGTCAGCCCGCTAGGAGTGTGGCATCACTGCGGGGCAAACTTTGATAAAATCAGTCAACTGGCATCCAAAGTTTGCAGTTGGGGGTGGGAGGGGTTGCCAATAAAACATTCAAAAACCCCTCCCCACCATAAAAGTCAGCCTATCCAACCTGGCAGGAGTGAATACCAAATCAGGCAGGGGACAAGGCTAGCCCATTGCACTGGGGGTGTGCTGATGCCTGCGATCATGGTTTGTCTAGGCTAGGGTAGAGTAACGATTCAGTTAAAGTTTATTTATTTGTGTCATAAGAGCATAAGAAATAGGAGCAGGAGTAGGCCATCTAGCCCTTCGAGCCTGCCCCGCCATTCAATAAGATCATGGCTGATCTGAAGTGGATCAGTTCCACTTTTCCGCTTTCTCCCCATAACCCTTAATCCCCTGTCTGTCAAAAACCTATCTACCCGTGACTTAAATATATTTAGTGAGGCAGCCCCCACCACTTCAGCAGGCAGAGAATTCCAGAGATTCACCACCCTTTGAGTGAAGAAGTTCCTCCTCAACTCTGTTCTAAACCGCCCCCCTGCTTATCTTGAGGCTGTGCCCTCTAGTCTTGCTGTCCTTTCTGAGTGGGAAGAATCTCTCTACCTCTATCCTATCCATCCCTTTCATTATCTTATGCGTCTCTATAAGATCCCCCCTCATCCTTCTAAACTCCAAGTAGGCTTACATTAACACTGCAATGAATTTACTGTGAAAATCCCCTAGTCGTCACACTCCAGTGCCTTTTCGAGTACATTGAGGGAGAATTTAGCATGGCCAATGCACCGAACCAGCACGTCTTTCGGGTTGTGGGAGGAAACCGGAGCACCCGGAGGAAACCCACACAGTCACGGGGAGAACATTCAGACTCTGCACAGATATTGACCCAAGCTGGAGTTCAAACCCAGCTCCCTAGTGCTGTGAGACAGTAGTGCCTCCAAGATCAGGGCAGCCAATGAGGTTAAATCGAGGCTTTACCTGATTTTCAAAGCCATCTTGGAATAGTGTAGCTGAGATGGGCTTTAGATTGAGGGCTGAAGGGCCTGTACTGCGCTGTAATGTTCTATATTCTATGTTCTATCTCAGCCCAGGAGGGCTTGCAATGCTTCATCCTTGTCTGAGCCTCTTGGTTGCTGTAAAGGGGACATAAATTCTGCCCTTTCATAAAATACCCTTATTTATTTTATTTGATTCAACTCCAACTCACAATTCTCCACCAACAAACAGTGCCACCTGTGGCCCCTTATATATCAGTGGCTTCTACTGAATAATTGACATCAAATTAGGGCTTAATTGGAAGGTCTGTTAACCCATTCCTAATAACCCTGTCAGCTTACATCTTGTTGAATTGAGTCCAAGATGGGTTGTAAGTCTTGTCTTGTTAATTTAGAGCTGCTTTGTCCCACATGTGGGGACCATGATTGGACTCAACTTAATCATATATCATAGAATCCCTATGGTGCAGAAGGAGGCCATTCGGCCCCTCAAGTCTGCACTGACCATAATCCCATCCAGACCCTGCTAATCCGCTGATATTAGGGTCAATTTAGCACAGCCGATCAACCTAACTCTCACATCTTTGCACTGTGGGAGGAAACTGGGGCACTCGGAGGAAACCGGGGCACGCGGAGGAAACCCACACAGACATGGGGAGAACGTGCAAACTCTACACAGGCTATGATCCGAGGCCAGGAATTTAGCCCTGGTCCCTGACTCTGCGCTAACCACTGTGGTACCCAAAAGCCAATTTGAAATGACTTTATTGATTAGAAATAAACTATCAAAAGGTATCAATAATACAAAATAACCTTGCTCATTGGACACCTTTTGTTAACAGTTTTACTCCAAATTAAAATGCTTGTCGTTCTCTGAGTCAGCAATATCCATTTGTCAGGGACAATATTAAATAACTTCATGACTGGAAGCATTTATGTGGAGCAAATTAAGAGAATATCGAAAATTATCTCCTGTCTTGCTGAAAATATTTAATTAAAGCTCTGTTACTAATTCTACAAAAGGACAATGTTTGAACTGGATCGGCCTTTAGAAGACTCAGAATTCCCCAAAGTGCTTGACGGGACATTTTGAACTGTAATCACAGATGCAGAGTCGGAAATGCGGCAGCCAATTTGCACACAGCGAAAACAACCGTGTGATAATGAGCAGATAATCTGTTTAATGGTGTTAATCGAGGGATGATATTTGACTGCGGATACTGGGATTAACTCCCCTGGTCTTTTACAAAACGTTATGTGCCCCTCAGAGGGGAGGGGGGGAGAAGGAATTGATTGATCACCTCATCCGAAAGATATAGAATCATAGAAACTCTACAGTGCAGAAAGAGGCCATTTGGCCCATCGAGTCTGCACCGACCACAATCCCAGCCAGGCCCTACCCCCATATCCTCACATATTTACCCACATATTTATCTACATAAGACAGTGCAGCACTCCCTAGTTATTCCAGAAATCATAATTTCTTTGTAATTTTCCTGTTTTTGCATTGTTCGTGACTGGAAGCTCTGTGCCCACCACGACACTGTCGCAAAGTGTTGCGGGCACGGGTGTGATGCAACCACCACGATCAAAGAGGACCAGGCACTGTTTAAAAAATTCATTCATGAGACGTGAGCATCGGCGGCAAGGCCAGCGTGTATTGCCCCATTCCTCATTGCCCTCGAAAAAGTGGTGGTGAGCTGCCTCTTCAAAACGTTGCGGTCTACGTGGTGTAGGTACACCCACCGTGCTGTTAGGAAAGGAGTTCCGGGATTTTGACCCAGCGACAGCTAAGGAATGGCTCCAAGTTAGAATCTCGTGTCTGCTACACTTGACCTTCTAAGTGGGAACAGGTTGCAGATTTGGAAGAGAGCTTAGATGTTACTCTCAGCTGCCACTGTGCATCGATGCTGGAGTGGGTAAGGAGCTGGATAGGATGGCAATCAATCAGGTTGCTTTAATTATCCTGGATAATCTTGACCCTTTTGAAAGTTGTTGGAGCCACAGTCAAGTGGAGAATATTGCTTCACACTCATGACTTATGCC
The DNA here is from genome assembly GCF_965287045.1 of Carcharhinus amblyrhynchos. NCBI lineage: Eukaryota > Metazoa > Chordata > Chondrichthyes > Carcharhiniformes > Carcharhinidae > Carcharhinus > Carcharhinus amblyrhynchos. The sequence continues at coordinate 8,460,155 of NC_137328.1, forward strand.
TCCTAGGTGATAGACTTGGTTTTGGGGAATCAGGGGGTGAGTTCTCACCATAGAATTCCCAGTCTTGGGCCTGCTTTTGCATCCATAGTATTTATGTGGTTGGTCCAGTTCAATTCCTGGTCAATGGTATCCCCAGGGATGTTAATAGTGGCAGATTCAGCAATGGAATTACCACGTAATGTTTAAAGTTTATTTATTCGTGTCAGAAATAGACTTACATTAACACTGCAATGAAGTTACTATGAAAATCCCCTAGTCGCCACACTCAATGCCTGCTCGGGTACACTGAGGGTGAATTTAGCATGGCCAATGCACCTAACCAGCACGTCTTTCGGACTGTGGGGGGAAACCGGAGCACTCAGAAGAAACCCACACAGACATGGAGAATGTGCAGACTCTACACAGACAGTGACCCAAGCTGGGAATCAAACTTGGATCCCTGGTGCTGTGAGGCAGCTGTGCTAACCACTGTGCCGCCCACTAATTTGATTCTTTCTTGTTGGAGATGGTCATCCCCTGGTGATTTTGTGTGCACACATTGCTTGTCAATTATCAACCCAAACTTGAATGTTGTCCAGGTCTTGCAGCATATGAACAATTGGAGAGGTGTGGTGAGAATGAGCTCTACTGCACATGCTAGGACCAAGGCTGTAATGAGCCTTGGTGAGTGGGTTATTGCTGGATAAGTGCTGCTTGAAAGGGCTGCTAACAACACCTTCTTATCATTTTGCTGGTGACCAAGAGTAAACTGATGGGGCAGTAATTAGCCAGATCGGACTTGTCCTGATTTTTGTGTTCAGGACATACCAGGGCAGTTTTCCATGTTGCCAGGTAGATGCCAGTGGTATAGCTTTACTGGAACAGTTGGGTAGTGATGTGGCTAGTTGCACAATCTCTCAGTAGTGTTGCTGCAACGTTGTCAGAGCTTGTATATCCAGCATCTTCAACTGTTGCTTCAAATCATGTGCAGTGAATTGAACTGGGTGGAGACTGATATCTGTGATGCTGGCGACCTCTGGAAGAGGCTGAGAAAGATCATCGGCACATCTGCCTGAAGATTGTTGCAAATGCTACAGCCTTTTCTTTTGCACTGATGTGCTGGGCTCCACTATCATTGATGATGGGGATATTAGTGGAGCCTCCTCCTCCAGTGAGTTCTTTGATTGTCCACCACCATCCATCAGCTTTTTACCATTTATATAGATGATCTGGAGGAGGGAACCGAGTGTAGAGTGTCGAAATTTGCTGATGACACCAAGATTGGGGGAACGGCAAATTGTGCGGAGGGTGTGGAGAGTCTGCAGAAGGATCTAGATAGGCTGGGCGAATGGGCCAGGAAATGGCAAATGGAATTTAGTATTGGCAAGTGTGAGGTGGTCCACTTTGGTAGGAAGAATGGTAGGAAGGACTATTACTTACGGGGCGAAAAACTGCAGCAGGCGACGGTGCAGAGGGACCTCGGGGTCCTTGTGCATGAATCGCAAAAACCCAGCTTGCAGGTGCAGCAGGTGGTCAGGAAGGCGAATGGGATGCTGGCCTTCATAGCGAAGGGGATTGAATATAAAAGTAGGGAGGTCTTGCTGCAGCTGTATAGGGCATTGGTGAGGCCGCAACTGGAGTACTGTGTGCATTTTTGGGCGCCGCACCTGCGCAAGGATATTTTGGCCTTGGAGGGAGTGCAGAGGAGGTTTACTAGGCTGATACCGGAGTTGAGGGGGTTGAGCTATGAGGAGAGGCTGAATAAACTGGGCTTGTACTCGTTAGAGTTTAGAAGAATGAGAGGAGATCTCATTGAGACGTATAAGATGATGAATGGGATGGATAGGATAGAGGTGAAAAGACTCTTCCCGCTCAAAAAAGACAGTAGGACTAGGGGGCACAGCCTCAAGATAAAAGGGGGGCGGTTTAGAACAGAGTTGAGGAGGAACTTCTTCACTCAAAGGGTAGTGAATCTCTGGAATTCTCTGCCCGTTGAAGTGGTGGAGGCTGCCTCGCTAAATATTTTTAAGATGCGGGTTGATGGGTTTTTGATAGGAGAGGGGATTAAGGGTTATGGGGAGAGGGCGGGAAAGTGGAACTGAGCCACGACAGATCAGCCATGATCTTATTGAATGGCGGGGCAGGCTCGAAGGGCTGGATGGCCTACTCCTGCTCCTATTTCTTATGTTCTTATGTTCTTATGTTGCAGGACTGCAGAGCTTAGATAGAGTGGCACAGTGGTTGGCATTGTGTCTCACAGTGCCACGGATCCAGGTTCAATTCCCAGCTTGGGTCACTGTCTGTGTGGAGTCTGCACTCTGAGGCTGGAAGCTAGATCTCCAGATCTCCTGGAAGATGGACCTTCGGAAACACTGAGGCTGGAAGATGGACCTTCTTGAAGACACTGAATCTGGAAGATCCACCTGATGCAACCCACTCTGTGTTCTTATGGGGTCCACAGTCGCTGGCAGTCTTCATCCTGAACTCCACAGGCAGCCCCAAGCTATGTGCTAGTTAGGTGCATTGGCTATGCTAAATTCTCCCTCGGTGTACCAAAACAGGCGCCAGACTACGGCCATTGGGGATTTTTACAGTAACTTGACTGCAGTGTTAATGTAAGCCTACTTATGACTAATAAATAAACTGGTGTAGACACAGGGAGAATGTGCAGACTCTGCACAGACAGTGACCCAGGCCAGGAATGGAACCCAAGTCCCTGTAACTGTGAGGTAGCAGAGCTAACGATTGTGCCACCTTGCTGCCCTAGTGTTAGCACTGCTGCTTCATAGTGCCATAGATCTGAGTTCAATTCCCAGCTTGGGTGACTGTCTGCATGGAGTTTGCACATTCTCCCCGTGTCTCCGCGGGCTTCCTCCGGGTGCTTCAGTTTCCTCCAACAATCCAAAGATGTGCTGGTTAGGTTGATTGGCCGTGCTAAATTGCCATTTAGTCTCAGGAGGCATTAGCTGGGTAAATACGTGGAGTTACCGGGATAGGGGCTGGTTGGGATTAAGGTCAGTGCAGACTCGATGGGCCGAATGGCCTCCTTCTGCGCTGTAGGCTTCTATGATTCAAAGACCATTCTGGTCAGTAGTGCCTGTTCTCCCTCTTTGGGGTAGAGCGATTCAAATAATTCCAAATCCTTGACTTTTTCCCATGACCTTGTGATTTTCTTTTCACTTTTATGTATGTATTGAATTCCGTGTTGGAGGTTAGAATTGAATCTGTTTCCACCACGTTTTGAGATGGTCACATTGCAGATCACAGCAACACGCTAAATAAAAAATGTTGCCTCAGGTCACCTCTGCGTCTTCTATCAATAACTTTAATTCTGTGTCCTCTGGTTACTGACCTGCCTCCCACTGGAAACAATTCATCTTTATTTGCTCAAAGAATGACAAACGTTTCAATTAAAACAAAAAGGCCTTTTGGCCTCTGTGCCGGTCAAAGACAAACCACCTAACCATTCCAGTCCCATTTTCCAGCCCATAGTCTTGGCATCGCAAGTCGGCATCTAAGTATTTCTAAAATGTCACGAGCGTCTCTGGCTCCGCCACACTTTCAGGCAGTGAGCTCCATACTCCCACCCTTTGGGTGAATGAGGGGATAGAGTCATACCCTCTCACGCCAGGCACTGGATTATTCTTCAGCATGCAAGGGATTTGAATTGTACCTTCACTTATGTCTGTATGCATTTTGGAATAAAGGGGGGTTGGAGTGGAGAAGAGGTGATCACAAATGCATGCTGAGGGACAGAGACTGTTAGCTGTGCTGAGGAATAATGAACAATGACAGGGAGTAATTTGAAGATATAAAAAAATGTCATTTTAAATGATTGTTTTTTTCTTGTACGCATATATAATCTGTCTGAGGGACAGCACGTCTCATCCTTTGATTAGACACTTTACAACCTTCCGTCTCAACACTAATTTGAACAATATTAACTCAGAATGACTGCTCAAACAGCGGGTGCTGGTAATGATTCTTCTATTAGCTTTTCCATCTCTTTTCCACCCATCCTTTGTTTCTCTGCCCGTTGAAGTGGTGGAGGCTGCCTCGCTGAATATATTTAAGTCACGGGTAGATAGGTTTCTGATAGACAAGGGAATTAAGGGTTATGGGGAGAAAGCGGGAAAGTGGAACTGATCCACTTCAGATCAGCCATGTTCTTGTTGAATGGAGGGGCAGGCTCGAAGGGCTAGATGGCCTACTCCTGCTCCTATTTCTTATGTTCTTATGTTCTTTATTTCCTCATGGCTGTTCCCTTTACCGTCTTGCACCTTCATCCCTTTCGTCGTTCACTCTCCTCTGCTTCCCATTCCACCACAGACCCTCCCTTTCACTCTATCCCTCCCGTTCCCCTCCAACCCCCCCCCCCCCTTCTCCTCCTCCTGCAATTCAAACCCGCTGCATCTAACTTTGCATCCGGTTCTGACAAAAAAGTTCCTCGACCTGAAATGTCTCTCCCGCCACGAATGTTGCTGTAGTTAGTCAGTCAGTGGTTGTTCCCTGATGGGAAACTGACAGACGGCACGGCGGCACAGTGGTTAGCACTGCTGCCTCACGGTGCCAGGGACCTGGGTTCGATTCCTGGCTTGTGTCACTGTCTGCGCGTTCTCCCCGTGTCTGCGTGGGTTTCCTCCGGGTGCTCTGATTTCCTCCCATAGTCTGAAAGACGAGCTGGTTAGGGTGGCGAATGTGGACTGGGGGAGCGCGTTGGAAGGTAGGTCTGCTGAGGAGCAGTGGAGGATCTTTAAGGAGATCTTTCTTGGTGCTCAGCAGAAGTTTATTCCGATGGTCAAAAAGGACCGTAGGAGGAGAGGTAATCAGCCGTGGATAACGAAGGAGGTGAAGGAAAGTGTTAAATTAAAAGCGGAGGCGTTTAGAGTAGCAAAGAGTAGTGGGCGAGAAGAGGATTGGGAGAGGTTTAAATGTCAACAAAGATTGACAAAGAAGTTGACAAAGAAGGGTAGGAGAAACTATGAAGCTGGGCTAGCGCTTAATATAAAAAAGGATAGCAAGAGTTTTTATAAATATATAAAAAGGAAGAGGCTGGCTAGGGTGAACGTTGGACCCTTAGAGGATGAGAGGGGGGACTTAGTGGTAGGGGATGGGGAAATGGCTGAGGTCTTGAATAGCTTTTTTGTTTCGGTCTTCATGGAGGAAGACGTGAATAATTTGCCGGGTGTTAGCGATGGAAAGGTGGTAGGACTGGAGGGTCTTAATGACATTACTGTTACTAGAGAGGCGGTGCTCGACAGACTGGAGGGACTGATTGTGGACAAGTCACCAGGACTGGATGGAATGCATCCGAGGGTTCTGAAAGAAATGGCGGAGGTGATAGTGGATGCCTTGGTGGTTATGTTCCAGACATCGCTGGATTCCGGGGAAGTGCCGGAAGATTGGAAAGTGGCTAATGTTACGCCGTTGTTTAAGAAGGGTGCCAGGCAAAAGGCAGGGAATTATAGGCCGGTTAGTTTAACGTCTGTTGTAGGTAAAATGTTAGAATCCGTCATCAAGGAGGAAATAGCGAGGCATCTTGAGGGGAATTGCTTGATAGAGCAGACGCAGCACGGTTTCGTTAAGGGGAAGTCGTGTCTGACAAATTTATTGGAGTTCTATGAGGATGTGTCTAGGGCGGTGGATAGAGGAGAGCCGGTGGATGTGGTCTTTCTTGATTTTCAGAAGGCGTTTGACAAGGTACCTCACAAGAGGTTATTGCAGAAGGTAAGGGGGCATGGAGTTGGGGGTAGGGTGTTAGCGTGGATAGAGGATTGGTTGTCAAATAGGAGGCAGAGAGTGGGGGTTAATGGGTGCTTTTCGGATTGGTGGTTGGTGACTAGTGGAGTGCCCCAGGGGTCGGTGCTGGGGCCTCAGCTATTTACCATTTATATAGATGATCTGGAGGAGGGAACCGAGTGTATGGTGTTGAAATTTGCTGATGACACCAAGATTGGTGGAACGGCAAATTGTGCGGAGGGTGTGGAGAGTCTGCAGAAGGATCTAGATAGGCTGGGCGAATGGGCCAGGAAATGGCAAATGGAATTTAATGTTGGCAAGTGCGAGGTGGTACACTTTGGTAGGAATAAAGGTAGGAAGGACTATTACTTACTTGGCGAAAAACTGCAGCAGGCGACAGTGCAGAGGGACCTCAGGGTCCTTGTGCATGAGTCGCAAAAACCCAGCTTGCAGGTGCAGCAGGTGGTCAGGAAGGCTAATGGGATGCTGGCCTTCATAGCGAGGGGGATTGAATATAAAAGTAGGGAGGTCTTGCTGCAGCTGTATAGGGCATTGGTGAGGCCGCAGCTGGAGTACTGTGTGCAGTTTTGGTCGCCGCACTTACGCAAGGATATTTTGGCCTTGGAGGGAGTGCAGAGGAGGTTTACTAGGCTGATACCGGAGTTGAGGGGGTTGAGCTATGAGGAGAGGCTGAATAAACTAGGCTTGTACTCGTTAGAGTTTAGAAGAATGAGGGGAGATCTCATTGAGATGTATAAGATGATGAATGGGATGGATAGGGTAGAGGCGGAGTGGACAGTAGGACTAGAGGGCACAGCCTCAAGATAAAGGGGGGGGCGGTTTAGAACGGAGTTGAGGAGGAATTTCTTCATTCAAAGGGTGGTGAATCTCTGGAATTCTCTGCCTGTTGAGGTGGTGGAGGCTGCCTCGCTAAATATTTTTTAGACGCGGGTTGATGGGTTTTTGATAAGAGAGGGGATTAAGGGTTATGGGGAGAGGGCGGGAATGTGGAACTGAGACACGACAGATCAGCCATGATCTTATTGAATGGCGGGGCAGGCTCGAGGGGCTGGATGGCCTACTCCTGCTCCTATTTCTTATGTTCTTATGTACATTGGCCGTGCTAATTTCTCTCTCAGTGTATCCAAACAAGCGCCAGAGTGTGGCGACTCGGGGATTTTCACTTTAGCTTCATTGCAGTGTTAATGCGAGCCTACTTGTGACACTAATAAATAAACTTTAACTTTAAACTGAAGTACGACACTGAGCAAGGTTGTTTACCCACAATTTTTTTTTATTCATTCGTGGGACACGGGCGTAGCTGGCTGGGCCAGCATTTATTGTCTAGAATGTTAATACCTGTGACAATATTAAATCAAGTCATCCCTCATTGCCTGAGGGCAGTTGAGAGTTAACCACATTGCTGTGGCTCTGGAGTCACATGTAAGCCAGACCTTGTAAGGACGGCAGATTTCTTTCCCTGAAGGTCAAAAGTAAACCAGATGGGTTTTTCAGACAATCGACAAGTGGTTTCATGGTCACCAGTAGATTCTTAATTTCAGATTTTTTTTATTGTCAAATTCCACCAGCTGCCAAGGTGGGATTCGAACCCAGGTCCCCAGAAAATTAGCTGAGTTTCTGGATGAATAGTTTAACGATTGGGTAGCCATTGAGTCTTCTCAGCCAATCCGTGGAAAGTTTGCACGTAGACAATGTGCACATGTTCATGACAGGAGAGGTGTGTACAACAACAATAATTTGCATTTATATGACAGCTCTAATGTCTCACCCAGGGTGCTTCACCTGAGTGTTTTCATTTCACACCAAGTCACAGCAATAGGACTGACGGCCAAAAGCTTGGTTAAAGGGGAGGGTTTTCAGGATCGGGAGGGGAAGGTTTAAGGGCGAGATTTCAGAACAAAAGCTTTGCCATCTGCAAGTGTGGCTGTCAATGCTGGAGCAATGGAAATAGGGGAGACACAGGAGGTCTGCAGTTGGAGCACTGCAGAGAACTGGGAAGATTGTTGATCCTGCTGGGGGGATATATTACAATGAAAATGCATCAAAGATGCAATAACTCATCTTAATTAATTCGCAGTAGCTATTTGATTACGTGGGATTTGACAGATGTTGAATTATTTCATCGAATCCCTACAGAGCAGAAGGAGGCTATTCGGCCCATCGAGTCTGCACCGATCACAACTCCACCCAGCCCCTATCCCTGTCACCCCATTTATTTACCCAGTTAATCCCTCTTACACAAAGGGGCAATTTGGCATGGCCAATCAACCTAATCTGCACATCTTTCGGACTGTGGGAGGAAACCGGAGGAAACCCACGCAGGCATGGGGAGAATGTGCAAACCCACACAGTGACCTAAGCTGGGAATCGAACCCAGGTCGCTGACGCTGTGAGGCAGCAGTGCTAACCACTGTCCCACTGTGCTGCCCAATCTGATGTTCCTTCATCTGCCTTTTATCTAGTAAGGGTGATGATCAGTGCTGCCGACACAGTTTGAGGCTATGATAAATCAATAAATAGATCTTATGGAATGATAGAGGTGGCTGCAGAGCTTGACTGGCTTACGCCTGCTCCATGTTCACATATTACTGTGTTATGCAGCTACCAAGTGACATTAGACACTGTGAGGGGATGTTTTCCCAGCTTGGAGCTGCCTCTGTTCCCCCGCCTCACCAACACCCACCCCCCCCACCCCCCCAAGCCAATCCTGTCTCTCCCACATGCCAACAGACTTCTATTTTCTGGTATCAGTCATGCATCCCGTCAGGAAGAATGTAGAGGTGGCAGGGGATGGGTGGGCCACTATGGACTGATTAGGACATGCCAGGCTGAAAGCAAAATGGAAAATGCTGTAAAACCTCTGCAGATCCGGCAATATCCGTAAGGAGAGAAAAGAGCTGACGTTTCGAGTCCAGATGACCCTTCGTCAAAGGTAAAAAGGCATAGAAAGCGGGAGATATTTATATTGCAAGGTGAGAGAATGAAAAATGAGTCATAGTCACAAAACAAGGGGGAAAGGCTGCTAATGGCAGTCCATAGAGAGAATAGAAGCTGACATCAGAGGGTAAACTGTGACAAATGAAGATGTGAGTGGAGGAGAGAGATGCGTGGGAGAGAGGTAAAATTGAGAAAAAGGGGGAAAACGAGAAGCAACGGGGAAGAAAAGTCTCTGCTTTCCTCCCACAATCTAAAAGGCGTGCTGGTTAGATGCATTTACCCAAACAGGTGCCAGTGTGTGGTGACTAGGGGAATTTCACAGTAACTTCATTGCAGTGTTAATATAAGCCTATTTCTGAGTAATAAATAAACTTTGATAAAATAGGGGGAAAGAGGTGGGGGGAAGAAAAATGAAGAAAGACAATAAAGAAATAAAAGGTAGAGAACAGTTAAAAATTAAATAAAATGAAAACAAAGTGGTTGAGGTGGGGTACAGCTAATCATCTGAAATTGTTGAATTTGACGTTGCGAGCAGAAGGTTGTAACATGCCTAGCCAGAAGATAAGATGCTGTTCCTCTAATTTGCGTTGAACTTAAAACCAGGAGGAAAGACCCTCAGAATATGCATTTTGGCCATTGGTATGCCGTGTCTGAGCATTATCTATTGCGATGGAGCAAGGGTGTTACTAAATTCAGGAACAGGTTTCCCTCTCTGGGTGGCACGATGACACAGTGGTTAGCACTGCTGCCTCACAGCACCAGGGACCTGCGTTCAACTCCCGGCTTGGATCGCTGTCTGTGCGGAGTCTGCGCGTTCTCCCTGTGTCTGCGTGGGTTTCCTCCGGGTGCTCTGGTTTCGTCCCAAAGACGTGCTGGTTCGGCGGATTGGCCATGCCAAGTTCTCCCTCAGCGTACCCAAGGAGGTGCTGGAGTGTGACGGCTAGGGGATTTTCACAGTCATTTCATTAACGTAAGCCTACTTGTGACTAATAAATAAACTTTAAAGAAAAACTCTCAAGTAGCCTGGGACACTGAGGAAAAATGTTGAGTGCCCCCCGCCCTGTACTCCGCCCCCCACTACTGCTGCGTTGGTATCAATCTGCTAAGCCCGGGGAACAAACCTATGATTACCCTCATCTATGTAGCTTATTACACAGCAGGTGGTGCATTTATACACTAACCCAGCTGAGACTCATTCCATTATCCAACATTGCTTGATATTATTAACCCATTTTATAGTGTGGCAGCCGTCTGAATGTTGTTTGCGGTTTCCACATGCCGGAGAACGCAAGTTATAATAATTACTGGATTAGGATGGGTTCCTGGCTATGCCTGGTGTTCTTTGTAATTTGAGAATGTATTTTTAGTCAGAAGGATGGCTGTTTCCCCGGCGATGCCAAACGAACTGCTTTCGATACAATACATATCGTATTGATTTGTCCTCGCCACGGCTGCACTGCACATTAAATATGTTGAACTGTGGCAAATGCAGGGCTCTATAAATAACTTGCCGTGAAGCAGTTGCCGTGGCAACCACAGGCCCAAAGCCTCTGTTTGATTTATAATACTGATGCATGTTGACGGAGTGAAAGGGAAGCTGGGTCACTCCTCATTGCGAAAGGCACACAACAGCAACAAAAAAAAAAATCCTGACCCGAAATCTCTTCTCCCACTGACCCCACCACCCCCCCAAAAGCAATTCTTGTAGCTTTGACAATCTGTTATGGTTTTTCAGAGACCATTATTATGCTATACCACGGAGGGGTCTTTTTTATGTGGAAAGGTTAAATGTGAGATATGTTTGCTAAGCGAATGAGTGAAAGAGCGTGTTAGTGATCGCTAAATAACACACATTCTGTTGCTCGGTCGTCTCCCTGAGAAATGTGTGCACGTTGGAGCATTTACCGAGTTAAAATAAGCTAAAGGAGACCTTGTTAAGCAGGGAGCTTTTGCATTGAGTATGAAAAGAGGCTTTTTAAGCAGTCGAAGAAGGAGTTCTGGGATTTAACGCCAGCGGCTGTAGCCGATGTAATTGTTATATATTGAACAGATCCATCTTCAAGTGCTCTTTTCGGAGTGTGGGAGGGTTCTCAATATCAGGAATCCCTGACCCGATCTCCATTGCTTCACTGCATCAGGGGCCTTTTATTTTATGTCTATTGTAAAAGAGTTATCTGAGCTTCCAGAAGAAACAGCTCAGTTGCAGACTTTACTAATCTTCTTCAAGGTGATGAATCATCCTGGCCGCAGTCCATCCCTCAACCCAATGAGAGCACCTCGTGGTATCAATATGAGTCACGGCATGAGCTGCAGTATGACTGCCACAGATGTCACCTGGAAACTAGAAACTAGAAGCAGGAATAGGCCATTCGGCCCTTTGAGCTTGCTCTGTCATTCATTTATAGCTGATCGTTGAATTCAATATGCTGATCATAAGAACATAAGCAATAGGAGCAGGAGTAGGCCATCTAGCCCTTCGAGCCTGCCCCGCCATTCAATAAGATCATGGCTGATCTGAATTGGATCAGTTCCACTTTCCCGCTTTCTCCCCATAACCCTTAATTCCCCTGTCTATCAGAAACCTATCTACCCGTGACTTAAATATATTCAGCGAGGCAGCCTCCACCACTTCAACGGGCAGAGAATTCCAGAGATTCACCACCCTTTGAGTGAAGAAGTTCCTCCTCAACTCTGATCTAAATTGCACCACCCCTCCTTATTTAGAGGCTGCGCCCTCTAGTTTTGCCAACGTTTCTAAGTGGGAAGAATCTCTCTACCTCTACCCTATCTAGCCCCTTCATTATCTTATATGTCTCTATAAGATCCCCCCTCAGCCTCCTAAACTCCAACGAGTACAGACCCAGTCTATTCAATCTCTCTGTCCTCCCATGTCCCTTGATCCCTTTAGCCCCAAGAGCTACATCTAATTTGTAGAAAGATGCTCCACTCAATTTTTTAAAAAGAAAAGGCTTGCATTCATATAGCGCCTTTCAAAGCACTTTGCTCTCGAAATGTCGCCAGTGGGGGATAGTTTTTTGGCTGTTCACACCGATGGAATTTTTTGGTCCACTGCAGTTAATGGAGATGTGGCTGATTATCATATTCTCACTCAGTAGGGTGTGAATGGCCGGTGAGGTTGCGCCCTCGTGACCCAATGGCAAAGGCGGAAATGCAGCAGCGAATTTGTGCACAGCAAGCTCCCACAAGCAATAATGTGATAATGATCAATGAAATTGGTCCAGGATAACTCCACTGGTCTCCTTCAAAACAGTACATTTACTCAAGTAAATCAATGGAGCCGTTAACAATGCAGCGCTCTCTCAGTACTGCACTCAACAATCAAGCTTGATTTTCATTCTCAAGCCCTGGGCATCCAAACGTACAAACAAGGAACTGGAATAGGCCTTTCGAGCCTGCTCTGCCATTTAATTAAATCATAGCTGATGTGATGTAACCTCAGATCTACTTCCCAATGACTCCAATAACATACCACCCCCTTGCTCACCAAGAATCTGTCCATTCCCCCCTCAAAAATATTCAAGAACTCTGCTTCCATTGCCTTTGAGGAAGAGAAGACTCACCATCCTCTGAGAGAAGAAAAATTCCCCTTCTTCCCTGTCTTCAATGGGAAACCCCTTTATCTTTAAACAGTGGCCCTCAGATTCCAGCTCCTTCAACCAGAGGAAAAATCCAATAATTGTCTTCCCTTTGGTGGATGCTTTAAGTTTCATTTCTGCTTCATTTTTCTTTCTTTGCACTGTCCCTCAGTTTGTTCAACTGAGTTTAACTGGTTTGCCAGGAAGAATGGTGGGACATCATTCATGGCAAGGAGCACGAGTCCTCCTTGGTCTTTCATTGTTTCACTCACCCTCACTACGTTACAACTGTGTGGGAATGGCGGGGGGATGGGCGGGTTTGGCGTGGAGTGGGTGAGCTCCATGTTGACTCCGCTTCTGGGAGAGGTGCCCCATTTGCACGCCCTTCTGCACCCCTCATATTATTCAGCCCCCCGCGTGGAGACGGCCTCCTGCTGAGAACTGAGCAAAAAAATCATAGAGTCGCTACGGTGCAGGAAAAGGCCCTTTGGCTCATTGAGTCTGCGCTGGCCACGGTCCCACCTAGGCCCTATTCCCTGCTAGAATCCCTGTCACTGCAGGGCAATTTAGCATGGCCAATCAACCTAACCAGCACATCTTTCGGACTGTGGAAGGAAACCAGAACACCCGGAGGAAGCCCATGCAGGCATGGGGAGAACGTGCAAACTCTGCAGAGGCAGTGACAAGTCAGGAATTGAACTCGGGTCCCTGCCGCTGTGAGGCAGCAGTGCCAACCATTGTGCTACCATGCTGCCCTTCACAGAACTCCACACAATTTTAAATAATATATATTTTTAAGTCTGTTTATATTTCATTTTTGTTTTTATCTAAATCAAAGCTTTTATTTTGCTCAAACGAAAATTCAAATGATGGATTCAAGAATTTTAACTTCTTAGTTTGCTGTCTGTGAGAATGCTTCGATGTGATTGGCTGCATGCCCTGCTTGCTGATGTGACTGTTGCTGTATATTCGGAGTCTCCTTGACTTGGCATCGGATTTGAACTGTGCTTGGAAAATGGGAAATCTGCGTCACGAAGCTGTTTGCTTTTCCTGGGTAAACTTCTCCAAGGTCAGCGTAGAATGCACACGAACAGATCAAATCCATTACATTTCTGCTTATTTTGTTGCCCGAAGCATGCCTTACTTTTGAAATAACTGTCCATGATCATTACCAATACTGTAGTTTTCTCTATTTTGATTATGTAATGCACCACAACATGGAGTAAGCCACGATTGGGTATGACATAGGGGACATAGGTTCAAGATGCGTGGGGAAAAGTTTAGAGGACAAGTTTAGAGGGCAAGTTTTTAACATAGAGGGCGCTGTCCAGGGAGGTGGTGGGAGCAGGTACGATAGAGATATTTAAGGGGCAACTAGATGAACACACGAATAGGATGGGAATGGAAGGATATGGACTCGGTAAGCGCATGTGGTTTTAGTTTAGGCAGGCATTATGATCAGCGCAGGCTTGGAGGGCCGAAGGGCCTGTTCCTGTGCTGTACTGTTCTTTGACATCTTGGCTTTATAAAAGGGCACTGGCGATTGGATAATAAATCCTTAATCCTTTTGATCACCCACTCCCCTTATTTCTATTCCTTTCCATTATTCCAGCATGACATTTAATTGCATTTAAAAACCAGTTAAAAATGTGTTAGCATTCAGATTGGGAGATAAATCCTCCACTAGGTGACATTAAAAAAAAGGTCACATCGCCTTTTGCCATCCGAAGTAAAAGTCGCTGAGTCTCAAAGAGATAAATCTCAGTTACTCTGATGACTTTACACTCATCTGAAGCTAATATAATTTAACAAGTCTCTGGGGGTGAGCCATCAGTGTTAAAAGATGCTGCGACGAACATGACAAACGTACTGGATCTACATTGTCTTTTAGGGGGCATCTCCAATAGGTCACATCCTCAAGAAGATTTGCCCTTTAGTCCTACTCACAAGATGTCCTAAAATCACCCAGTCACCTGTATGTTTTTTGTGCATAAGTATCTATGTCCAAAAAGCATTGACATTGTTTTTTAATGACATGATGGCATTGTTACCAGCTTTCAACATTTGTGCTATCTTAGGCTGATTTGATTTGAATGGATTTGATCTGATTTCTTATAGTCACATGTATTGGGATACAGTGAAAAGTATTGTTTCTTACCCACTATACAGACAAAGCATACCGTTCATAGAGGAAGAATGGACAGGGTGCAGAATGTAGTGTGACAATCATAGCTAGGGTGTAGAGAAAGATCAACTTAATATAAAATAGGTCCATTCAAAAGTCTGACGGCAGCAGGGAAGAAGCTGACCTTGAGTCAGGTGGTACGTGACCTCAGACTTTGTATCCTTCTCGCGATGGAAGAAGGTGGAAGAGAGAATGTCCGAGTGCGTGGGGTCCTTGATAATGCTGGCTGCTTTTCCGAGGCAGTGGGAAGTGTGGACAGAGTCAATGGATGGGAGGCTGGTTTGTGTGGTGGACTGGGCTTCATTCGTGACCCTTTGTAATTACATGTGGTCTTGGACAGAGCAGGAGCCATACCAAGTTGTGATACATCCGGAAAGAATGCTTTCTATGGTGCATCTGTAAACGTTGCTGAGAGTCGCAGCTAACATACCAAATTTCCTTCACCTCCTGAAAAAGTAGAGGCGTTAATGGGCTTTCTTAATTAGCGCAGAGGAACTAGGACAGGTCGTTGCCGATCTGGACACCTAGAAACCTGAAGTTCTCTCTTAGTCTTAGTTAGTCACAATAAGCGATGCACAATTCTTTAAACATACGAATGATGTTGCTCAGTTAGTTTCACATTGTCAACATTCAACAGATCTATCGGACCGGATAATCTAATAATTATGGTATTAGACTGGCAACCCCACATTGTGAGTTCAAGTCCTGCTCTGGCAAGTTGTGAAGTTGAATGCAATAAATTTGATCCCATAAAAGCCACTGCTTTGATGTCACCCAGGGCCTTTAAGGGAGGGATCTGCCACTTCTCACTTCTCGACAGGGATGATTAGCCTTTCTGACCTCTCCTTGCAGCCCAACACACCCCAGCCGCAGCCACCTTTGCAAGGTGCAGTGGTTAGAGAACTGTCAGGCTGTGACAGAAAAGAGACTGCGCACGTTGCTCTTTCCACGCTGTGCACAGAATTAACCCCGCAACACAGTCGACAGTTTCTACAGCCCGAGAGCTTGCACTGCATTAAAGAGCTGCTTGACTGCTGTGGCACATTCGCGGCATCAAATCTTACCCCACATGATCCACTTTCTATCCCGCAGATTTACTTTAGTATGAATGAATGGAGAAGTACTCCAAAGCTAAACCCAGAGTTGCCCGTGTCATCCACTTATGCTCAGTCTTCTACAAACAATATGGGTGCACATTTCCAGGTTAATTGCAACTAAATAAAGGCCCGATGTTTGGATCGATTAATCATTTCCCTTTCTATATCACACCGTGAAATCTCGCAGCACAGGAGGCCATTCAACCCATTATGTTCGTGCCGTCTCCTTGAAAAAGCTCTCCAATTAGTCTCACACTCCTGCTCTTTCCCCCATAGCTTTGCAATTTTCTTCTTTTCAAGTGCTTTATTTAAATCCCTTTTGGGATTTGCTATTAAATCTACTTCCACCGCACTTTCAGGCAGATTCCAGATCACAGAAATCCATCGTCTAAAAATAAAGACCACACATCCCTGCCAGGTTTATGTTAAACCAATTACTGGAAATCTGGGAGCTCTGTTTGTAGACGCTTCTGTCTCTGAAAGCAGCTTCTTTGATTTACCTTAATCATTTTCAACACCTCTATTGAATTTCCTCTTAACTTATTTTTACCCTAAGAAGAGCTTTATGCAAGTGTAATTATGCCCTTGCTAAAAACCATCCACAAAACATTGAACGGAACAGAAATGTCTTTGAGTTGATTTGATTTATTATTGTCACATGTATTAACATACAGTGAAAAGTATTGTTTCTTGCATGCTTTAAAGACAAAACATACCATTCATAGAGAAGGAAAGGAGAGAGTGTCAAATGTGGTGTTTCAGTCATAGACAGGGCTTCAAGAAAGACCAATTTAATGTGAGGTAGGTCCATTCAAAAGTCTGATGGCAACAGGGAAGAAGTTGTTCTTGAGTCGGTTGGTATGTGACCTCAGACTTTTGTATCTTTTCCCCGATGGAAGAAGGTGGAAAAGAGAATGTCCAGAGTGCGTGGGGTCGTTAATTATGCTGACTGCTTTTCCGTGGCAGCGGGAAGTGTAGACAGAGTCAATGGATGGGAGGCTGGTTTGCGTGATGGATTGGGCTACATTCATGACCTTTCGTAGCTTCTTGTGGTCTTGGGCAGAGCAGGAGCCATACCAAACTATCTTGAGTAGCCCTGGAAGTGTACAATGACAACATAAGTAAAACAAGCTAGATGTCAAGCTGGTAGGCAAATTAGGCAGCATTTTTAGTGCATGGTATTTTGTAATAAGTCTTCGGAAGCAGAAGTTCCTTCACCAAAATTCCTTTATTTACAATTCCAACAGCAATACACAGAGTGCTCGCAGTCAGCAGTCTACCTTCGGGAGTGCCAGAGGAACTGACAGTCCTGGTTAAATACAAGAAAGAGATTCCTTGACTGGCCCATCAATTGACTCCTTAATCAGGGAGTTCATGCTCCAATAGGCCAACCTCAATGGCCTGATTGAAGTCATTGTGCTTTTTGAGGGAATTATGCAGTAAAAAGAATTATGGACAAAATTCCACTGCTGACCCGCTCCTTGGCCTAAGCATTTCACATGGATCAGTTACAAGAGAAACAGCCTTCCATGGTCCAGGGGTAGAGAGCGAAGACTAAAATGGACTTCTTGGGAGCTTTTCTTCAGTGGTGCGGACAATCAGTGAGGGCACAGGGTTGTTTTCAGCGGTGTGCCTGGAGTAACATTATCCAGCATCGCCTCCAATGTGAGGCATCCCAACTTGAGCACACTGCCAAATGTTGTTGCTGTTGGAAATGAGAATAAGTAGACTATGGCCGGCATTGGACTGAGGTGCATTCTTCTCCAGACGCTGCGGTCCTTCTGAAGTGAAATAATTGCTTTTATTTCTGTTAGCGGGCAGTCTTGCACATTAGAATTCTATCCACCCTGTAATATAGCAGATATTCTGGGAGCCGTAGCCTCAATGCAAGATGTACAGAAATGTTAGGCTTGAAACCACATCTGATTAGAGCAAGATGTTCGATGGTAATTGTACGCTGAAGGCACAGCATGGTGAACTGCCAAACCACAATGCCTGATAATATGCCAAAATTGCTCTAGTGAATGGACCCTCTGAGGAAGGATGTCCTTGCTCTCAAGGGAGTGCAGTGCAAGTTTACCAGGCCGATTCCAGGGATGGCAGGACTGATGTATGAGGAGAGAGTGACAAGGTTAGGGTTGTTGTCACTGGAGTTCAGACAAATGAGGGGGGGGGGGGGAATCTCATTGAGACTTATAAAACTCTAACAGGACTAGACAGGGTAGATGCAAGGAGGATGTTCCTGATGGTGGGGGAGTAAACAAAATAAATTTAAAAATTAAGTGCCAATTGTGCAATGAGTTACCAGGGGTCACAGTCTGAGGATTTTAGGTAGATCATTTAGGACAGAGATGAGCCATTTCTACATCTGAAACGTGGAGAGCCTGTGGAATTCATTACCACAGGAAATAGTCGATACCAAAACATTAAATATATTCAAGAGTCAGCCGGATAGCACTTGGGGGGAATGGGATCTAATATTATGGAAAAAAGCAGGATTAGGCTATTGAATTGGGCAATCAGCCATGGCCGTGATGAATGGCAGAGCAGGCTCGAAGGGCCAAATGGCCTCCTGCTGCTCCTATCTTCTAAGTTTCGAGGACCCTAAAAAGAGAGTGGATGAATGGGAAGAAAGGACATTGCAAAGCATTACCTTCCAGTTAGAGTGGGTTAGCTGTTTGGCAGCCGCACATTCACCTGCTCTCTCAAAGGTGTTGAAAATCGTGAAGGGTTTTGGCGTGGACAAATAACAAGAAGCTGTTTCTATTGGCAGGCAACCGGGAGGTGTTTGAGGAGCATTTGAGGACTCGGGGTCTGTACTCAATGGAGATTAGAAGGATGAGGAGGGAGTCTCATTGAGACATACAGAATATGGAAAGGCCTGGATAAAGTGGACATTAATAGCTGAGACTAGGATCCAAGGGTGCGGACTCAGAGTAAAGGGTCAGAACTGAGATGAGGAGGCATTTCTTCAGCCAGAGGGTGGTGAATCTGTGGAATTCATTGCCACAGAGGAGGTCATTGAATGTATTTAAGACAGAGATAGATAGGTTCTTGATTGGTAAGGGGATCAAAGGTCACCGGGAAAAAGCGGTAGAATGCAATTGAGAAACTTATCGGCCAGGATTGAATGACACGGTAGAGCCGATGGGCCGAATGGACTAATTCTGCTTCTATATCTTATGATTTTATGGACAAAGATTTACGCTGAGTGGCAGATGAACCAAAGGGAAGTGGAGGGTTTTTTTTTAAACACAGCGACTCGGAATGAACTGCTCGAAAAGGCAGTGGAACCAGATTGAATGTACAAAAGGGAACAGGATAAACACTTGTAAAGGAAAGATGTTAAGTCTGTGAAGAAGGAGCAGGGGAGTGGGACCAATTGGAACAATTCAGATTGGAGCTACTACATGTGAATCTGCTATTTATGCAAATGCTTTTAACACCCTTAAATGTTCTGAGGACAGGTCATCGTGGCGCATGGCTCCTCGCTCTGTGACTGGATCCTGAGCTTCCTAACTCACAGAGCACAAGTAAGGATAGGCAACAACACCTCCTCCACAATCACCCTCAACACCGGTGCCCCACTAGGCTACGTGCTCAGCCCCTGACTATACTCCTTATACACCTATGTCTGTGTGGCCAAATTCCTCTCCAACTCGCTTTTCAAGTTTGCTGATGACACCACCATAGTGGGTCAGATCTCAAACAATGATGAGACAGAGTACCGGAATGAGATAGAGAATCTGGTGAACTGATGCGGCAACAATAATCTCTCCCTCAAAGTCAACAAAATGAAGGAGATAGTCATCAACTTCAGGAAGCGCACTGGAAGGTATGCCCCGTCTACGTCAATAGGACGAAGTAGAAATGATTGACAGCTCCAAATTTTATGCGTCCAGATCACCAGCAACCTGTCCTGGTCCCCCCCATGCCGACACTACAGTTAAGAAAGCCCACCAACGCCTCTATTTTCTCAGAAAACTAAGGAAATTTGGCACGTCCACTAAGACTCTCATCAACTTCTACAGATGCACCATAGAAATCATTCTTTCTGGTTGTATCACAGCTTGGTATGGCTCCTGCTCTGTTCAAGACTGCAAGGAACTACAAAGAATCGTGAACAAGGCCCAGTCCATCACGCAAATCAGCCTTCCATCCATTGACTCTGTCTACACTTCCTGCTGCCTCAGAAAAGCAGCCAGTGCATGTAAGGTCCCTAAGGACCCCGGACATACTCTCTTCCATGTTCATCTGTTGGGAAAAAGATTCAAAAGTCTGAGGTCACATACCAACTGACTCAGGAACAGCTTCTTCCCTGCTGCTGTCAGACTTCTGAATGGACCTACCTCACATTATGTTGATCTTTCTCTTGCTATGACTGTAACATTACATTCTGCGTCCCCTCCTTTCCTTCTCCATGGACAGTGTGCTTTGTCTGTATAATGCACAGGAAACAATACTTTTCACTGTATACATGTGACAATAATAAATCATTGATCTCAAATGCTGACATTGTGGACAGAATTTAATGACCTCATCGTGCTCATTTTGCAGCGGGAACTGGTTGTAAAATCGGCTGTGACGTGACTAACGGGAATGGTGCCCACTTTCGCGCCTATTTCCATTTGACCAAGAAAAATATTCGGCACGATCGGGAGCCGACTCAAAATGGGCGAAACATCAATGTTCATTCATCAGAATGTAATTAGTGAGGTTCACCCCCAATCGTCCCAGCTCTCCTCCCTTAACCACCTTGTTCACTGCAGCCAAATCGATCAGGGAAACATCTCAAGTATAAAAGTCACATTCAGGCGCTTGAGCAGAGTGGGTGAGCGAGGAGGTAAGTCTCTGCTTTCAAATGCTCCACGCTGCTCAGGGGGTTGTTGTGTTTCGAGTCGGGGGGGGGGGGCTGCTGTTATTGTGTGGGGGAGGATTGGGGTGCTGTTGTTATTCATGGGGTCCAATGTCAGCTTCTCAGGATGGTCCCTTGGCTCAGAGCTCTGACCTCTGGTCCTAGTGCAGGCAACAGCCAGCACAGTTGCTGGTGGGTAACGGGCTGGAAACTCTCTGAAGAGTGGCAGTGCTGCAGCCTCAGGACTTGTCAAGCAGCACTGTCTGTGGCCACTACTGCGTGGGTCCTGGGTGTGTTTGTGAGTGGGGTGTGGGGGAGGTTCTGGTGGGTGTGGGAGGTATGGCGAGTTTGGGGGCCTGGGACGGAATGGGAAGTGTGTGTTGCTGGGGGTCTCTATGGGGAGTATGGTGAGTGTGTGTTGCTGGGAGTTCTGCGGGGAGGGCGGTATGGGGAGTGTGAGTTGCTGGGGGTGCGTGGCGAGGTATGGGGAGTGTTACTGGGAGTGTGTGGGGGGTATGGGCAGTGTGTGTTACTGGGAGTGTGTAAGAGAAAATGGGGAGTGTGTGGTTCTGGAGGTCTGTGGGGGTTATGGGGAGTGTGTGTTGCTGGGGTGTCTGTGGGAGGTGTGGGGAGTGTGTGTTGCTGGGGGATATGTGGGATGTATGGACAGTGTGGCTTGCTGGGGGTGTGTGGGTGGGGATGGGGAGTGTGTGTTGCTGGGGGTCTGTGGGGGGCTATGGGAAGTGTGTTGCTGGGGGTGTGTGGGGAGTATGGGGAGTGTGTTGCTGGGTGTGGGGGTTATAGGGAGTGTGGGTTGCTGGGGGTCTGTGGGGAGGTATGGGGAGTTTGTGTTGCTAGGGGTTTGTGGTGGGGTATGGAGACTGTGTGGTTCTGGGAGTCTGTGGGGTGGGGGTATGGGGGGTTTGTGTTGCTGGGCTGGGGGCAAGCAGAGTTCTTTAATCTCTCCATCTCCTTCCCCAAAATACCCCACCTCTTCAGATTGACGAGATGGCTTTTGCAATGCAACCCATTGAGCTTGCTGTTTTTTTAGTTGCTGCTGGAACTGAGGAGGGGAAGCAGGAGGATGACTTACGGGCAGAAGAGGCCAAGCCTTACCCTTCGCAGGAATACAGAGAGAGGCAGAATATGGCCACCATTCACCCCAAAAGGGGGAGGGGGGGGAGAGGGAGGGAGCGGAGATCCTGGCAATTCCGCACTCGAGTGTCCTTTGAACAACTGACAATCATTGCAAGCTGCTGATAGCTGGGGCTCCAAAAGGAGACAGTGTGACACCCGTGCCATTTGTTGCAGGGCCTGGCACCTTGGGGCACAGAGGAGGGCACCCACTTCCAGTAGCTGTAAGAGTGACAGCCACCTTAAACTTTTATGCCACCTGATCCATCCAGTGGAGGCCTTTGTGTCATTTTCCAATCGTCCATCCACAAGTCAGGGATGCCCAGTATGCCCAGACTGTATATTAAATTTGACCTGGACCAGACCCAGCAGGAAGCCCTGGCTTTCACAGCCATCGTGGGGATGCCAAATGTACAGGGGGCTGTAGACTGTACCCACATCGATTTTCATAGCAACTTCATTATGGTATTAGTGTAGGCCTACTTGTGACACGACTAAATAAATGTAAACTTTAAACTCAAGGTCCTGATGAAGAATCCAGGGCCTGAAGGTTCCCCTCTAAGTCACTCATCATCCTGACTTGGAAATATATCACCGTTCCTTCACTGTCACTGGGTCAAGATCCTGAAACACCCTCCTTGACAGCACCCTACTTACACCTCAAGGACTGCAGTGGTTCAACAAGATAGCTCACTACCATCTTATCATGGGCAACTAAGGATGGGCAATAAATGTTGGTTTAGCCAGAAATGCCCACATCCCATAAATGAATTGTTAAAGACCTCCATAAATCCTCCATGGGCCCATATCCCTTGTCAAAGGTATACCTATCTCAGACTCAAAATTAACAATTGCCACTTGGTGCGAACTTCCTTTGCACATTTAAGTGTGTCCAAAAATCATTCTGGAATGTCAGTAATTGTTGTGTTCAACTTTTTAATTTTTCTGTTTTTGATTGAGTGAGTCTGGCAATCAAACTACGCTCACTGTGCTTGATTGGTTAAGCTTGGGTGTGGACTCAGAGCAAAAACAAACAGATGCCAGCAAAGCTGCTGGAAATTTGAGCTTGGGTAAGTATGGTGCAGATATTTTGTGATCGCAGAAATTTATTTTAAAAGAATTGTAAATAAACCAGTTGCGCACTTAGTGAAACTAGTATCATCTCTGGGAAATAGAAATTCTACAACAGTTCTGAGAACAGGGAGTGAAACTTGCTGCCAGACCATATTTGGGAAGTTATGATCTGAAATTAGACCATCCATTTTACAAATGATTACTTACATTCAACTTTCCAGCTCACTCAAAAGTAAAATTTGGAATAAAAAGAGATCATAGAATCCTACAGTGCAGAAGGAAGCCATTCGGTCCATCGAGTCTGCCCTGACCACAACCCCACCCAGGCCCTATCCCCGTAACCCAAGGCATTTACCTTAGCTAGTCCCAATGGGCAATTTCTCATGGTCAATCAACCTAAGCCGCACACCTTTGGACTGTGGGAAGAAACCAGAGCACCCGGAGGAAACCCACACAGACATGGGGAGAATGTGCAAACTCCACACAGTCACCTGGGCCCCTGGCGCTGTGAGGCAGCAGTGCTAACCACTGTGCCACCCACCATATGAGGATTAAGGTTCTGTTGGGATCAGAGTGAACAATGGGACCCATGGAAAATTTGGGCTGACACATTCCTTCCTTAATTGGAAAAATAAAGCTTCAAGCCATCAATTATCATTCTTGCACATCAGGCGCAGAACTTTCAGGAACATTCAGCTTTCCAATTTCAGTCTGACTCACCCTCATTACGTACATTTAAAGAAACGGTATTTTCTGTTTTAAAAATGCAAAAGGTTTGCTATAAAACACCAGCAAATTGACTTTATTTCATACTCCACCTGAAGTAGGGTGGTACAATGGTTAGCACAGCTACGTCACAGCACCAGAGACCAGGGTTCGATTCCTGGCTCGGGTCACTGTCTGTGTGAAGGCTGCACATTCCCCCCATATCTGCGTGGGTTTCCTCCGGGTGCTCCGGTTTCTTCCCATAGTCCAAAGATGTGTGGGTTTGGTTGATTGACCATGCTAAATTGCCCCTTCATGTCAGGGGTATTTGGAGGGTAAATGTGTGGGGTGACGGGGGCAGGGCCTGGGTGGGATTGTTGTTGGCGTAGGTTCGATGGGCCAAGTGGCCTCCCTCTACACTGCAGAGCCTATGATAGGTTCTAGGCCCCCTGTTCATGCTGTAAAACTCCACCACTCGAATCCTACTGCCCTGCCCACTACGGGGTCAGAGCGGGTGAGGGGCACACAATAGGAAGGTCCATTGATCTCATGTCCCACGAATGAATAAAATTAGAAATAAACCATTCAATCTGATCTATAATTACAGATGAGGGTTAAAAGAAAGTGATGGAAAAGGATTTCGAGTCGTGTTGAGAAAAAGTTGACCACCCTGGTCTCAGGTGGAGCAAGGCCGTAAAATCCCACTCGGTGGGTCGGGATTTTCTGGAAACTCTCGCCCCCAGGCCGGAATTTCCCACCTGAGATACACGGTCTGCCGAATTTTCTGTCCCGTCCACTACAATTCCCGTGGGAAAATTCCACCCTATGACTCTTATGGGGACTAACTGGGTTGTTCTGGGAAGGGCTGGCACAGTCTCGATGGGCCAAATAGCCTCCTCCTTCAGTGCTGTACCATTCTGTGGTAATATGCCTGCACTCGTGTCTTGTGTTTTTCAGCTTCACAGGAGATGAAAGCTGTTATTATACACGGACAGACTAAGCTCAGCCCACTGACGGTATTTCCTTCAATAACAATGCCATCCAGACATTTCCCTTGGCTGCAGGACTGAGCTTGCATCCTTACTGTGCTGATGACCAGCGGTAGATCTGAGCTCCGTAATTCTGTCTCTTGTGTCCTTGACATGGCCACATTCATTCTCACTGAGCTCCTCTGAACGCCTGCAGGAGTGAATTGCTCCCCTTGCTGGGCTAGCAACACGCAATGTTACTCGACCTTAACCCACCGACTTGGGACAAAAGACTTTGATTTATATAGCGCCTGTCGCAACAGCCTCAAAGCGCTCTGCAGCCAGTGAAGTACTTTCTGAAGCGCAGTCACTGCGGTAAAGTAGGAAATAAAGGTGGTGGCTAATTTGCGCACAGCAAGCTCCCACATACAGCAATGTGATAGAACAAAGAGGCAAAGAAAATTACGACACAGGAACAGGTCCTTTGGCCCTCCAAGCCTGCACCATGCTGAACAAAAACCCTTTACCCTTCCAAAAAGAAAAGAACAACGAAAATTACAGCACAGGGTAGTGACTAGATAGTGACTGCTTTTATTTTGTGATGTTGATTGCCAGATAAATATTGGCCAGGGTCTCCTTTGGAATAATGCAAGGGGGATCTGTTATGTCTGCCCGAGCAGGAAGCTGTGGGGCTGTGGTTTAACATCTGTTGAAAGAATGGCATCTCCGACTGCTAGTCCACACACACAGAGAGTTGAACCACCCCTAATATATCTGACGGTGGTGAGAGAACAGAGCTAACGTTTAGCGTCATCCAATCCCTCCCAAAATGCCACATACAAGGAGGCGATGGCCCAGTGGTATTATTGCTGGACTATTAATCCAAAATCTCAGCTAATACTCTGGGCACCCGGGTTCGAATCCCACCAGGGCAGATGATGGAACTTAAATTCAATAAAAACGTTAGCCCTCTGCTCTCTCTACCAGTGCCATCAGACTTGCTGCGATTTTCCAGCATTTTCTGTTTTTGTTTCCGATTCCAGCACCTGAAGTAGTTTGCTTTCATCACCCCTAATACATACCTTCCGATCTCACTCGTGATATCTTCTCCAACTGCCAACATGGAATAAAATGAATTCCAATCTGTTATTTCCCATCGAGCGTTTTATATACGTAAAGAGCATTGAGGCAAAGCGCTGAAAATGAAGATATGTTCCTTGACACACTGGATATGAATGAAATTTGGTGTTCTTGGACTGGTTCTGATGAGTACAAGGTAGAAAGCTTCGACAGCGTATCTCTTTATTTTGCAACACTGCGCAATTCCTCAAAAATTGCCACATACGGGAAGGCAACGGCCAATTGGTATTATCACTGGACTATTAATCCAGAAATTCAGCTAATCTTCTGGGGACCGGGGTTCAAATCCTGCCACAGCAGATGGTGGAATTTGAATTCAATAAAAAAAATCTAGAATTAAGAATCTACTGGTGACTATGAAACCGTTATTGATTATTGGAAAAGCCCGATTGGTTCACTAATGTCCTTTAGCGAAGGACATTTGCCATCCTTACCTGTTCTTGATTTGATTTGATTTATTATTATCACATGTATTAGTATACAGTGAAAAGTATTGTTTCTTGCATGCCATACAGACAAAGCATACCGTTCATAGAGAAGGAAGCGAGTACAGAATGTAGTCACAGAACGAGAGTAGAAGATAGAGTTAGAAGGTATGCTGGGCACAACCTGCAAGAAGTCACCTTGTTCTGGCCGCACCTTGGATTAGGCCTGGCCTACATGTGACTCCAGAACCACAGCAATGAGTTGACACTCAGGCTTCCCTCAGGCAACTGAGGATGGGCAATGAATGCTGGCTATCCATCAATGCCCATGTCCCAGGAATAAATAAAATTAGAAATAAACCATTCAATCTGACCTATAATTATAGATGAGGGTTAAAAGAAGGTGATGGAAAAGGATTTTGAGTCGTGTTGAGAAAAAGTTGACTGCATGTTTCTGATGGTGCATGGTAAGTGAAATAGTACATAACAAGTTTTGCAATTATATAACTAGGAATGGAGCATCGAAGTCATTAGGAGTGGGAGCTAACCCTTGAGCTCTGACTGAAACCTCACTCTCATTTTAATTTTTCATAGAATCCCTACAATGCAGAAAGAGGCCCACCCAGGTCCTATCCCCATCACCCTGTGTAATGACCCTTCTAACCCCCATGACAATGAGGGTCAATTTAGCATGACCAATCCACCTAACTCTTTGGAGTGCGGGAGGAAACCGGAGTGCTCGGAGGAAAACCTACGCAGACACGATGAGAATGTGCAAACTCTGCACGGACAGTGACCCGGAGCTGGAATCGAACCCGGAGCAGTGAGGCAGCAGTGCTAACCCACCGTACCACGGTGCTGCCCCAAAAAAAAACCTCTGCTCAATGTGCAGTGAGGGAATTTTACGCAATTTGTTTACACAATTGTGGGAAAAGTTCCCTGCAAGGAGACTGGGGCAGCACAGTGAGTCAGACACTCTGTTCAGTCCTCGGATCTGCTTATAAATTGGGCATGAACGTATGCAGGCCAGCTTCCAGGGTCAAAGGTGAGATAAATTCAACAAATCCTGTCTCCCATTCAGCACAAATGCACATTATAAAACCATCCAATGTTTACCACTGATTGTAAACTAAAAACCACACACATTAAAACTGGTATTTGGAAGTAAAATATTTCTGCTCATATAGGAGGTGTTATCATTAATTAATAGATCTGTAGAATGCTATAGCACAGGAGGAGGTTGTTTAGTTCACTGCGCATGAACTGGCTCTCTAAGAGTGCAATCCAATCTGTTCCTGTCCTTTGCCTTTCCCCCCTGCATTTTTTTTTTACCTCTTAGACGTATATATCCAGCTTCCTCTTGGGAATATTGTAAAATCTGAAGTACAGAAAATTTAAAGTTTATTTACTAGTGTCACAAGTAGGCTTACATTAACACTGCAATGAAGTTACTGTGAAAAATCCCCCTAATCGCCACACTCCGGCGCCTGTTCGGGTACAGTGAGGGAGAATTAGCATGGCCAATGCACCCTAACGCGCACATCTTTGGACAGTGGGAGGAATCCAGAGCACCCGGAGGAAACCCACGCAGATACGGAGAGACTGTGCAAAACTTCACACAGTGTGGTGACCCAGGCCGGGAACCGAACCCGGGTCCCTGGTGCTGTGAGGCAGCAGTGCAAGCAAGAAGCTTTGTTTTTCCATTTGGACGGTGCATTACTTAAGCAGAAGTTGCTAATAATGGGTGGAATTTTGTTGAGGGGCTGTTGGTTGCTGGTTGGAGAGCCAGCGCGAGACACACGTTAAATCTTTTTGGGAAGGCAGGCCGAAGTACAAACCAATCAGGTGGTGGCGAGGCCAGCAAGGGGTCTTCCCTTGGAATATAGACCCTCGGGGCAGAGGTCCCACCTACTGAGAGCTAACAGCACATCTGAGTCCGACTGCCAGAAGGACACCAGACTCCCAGGAGCAACCCATTGGAGTAATGTCAGGGTAGGGCATGGCTCTCAGTGGTCCCTTCCTTTCCTGTTCTCAAGTCCCTCGTTCAAATACCGAGCACCTTTGACCGAGGGATTCTGGCTGGACTGTAACGGTGCGGCACGGTGGCACAACAGCTTGGTACAGCTAAGGCTCACGTGAATCTCCATGTGAAGCCAGATCCACAGCAATGGCTGTTAACTGCCCTCCGAAATGGCCCAGGAAATTCAAGGGTAATGAGGGATGGGCAACAAAAACTGGTTCAGCCTGCAACCTGCCCATGAATGAACGTTAAAAAAGCCTATGGGACCAGAAGAAGCAATTAGCAAACAGATGGATTTGACAATTGTAGGGCCATGAATGAAGTGCTTGGGTCTGCTGCTCAGCACAGAGGAACTGCTCAAATGTCACTGCGAATTATTTGATTGGCTTCACTCAAATGCATGCCTTTGTTTGAACCCAGATGTTGATCAAAACACTGCGAACAGTTGGCAATCATGTCTTGTTAAAAAAAATATTGAATGATGCACTGTTCACACTGCCTGGGAGAGCTCCCTGTGTGAGTTCTGAGTAAAGATATTATAATAAGTCTTTGTAATGGTTGGCAACTTAGAAATGCCAGGAACGAAACTGCAACGTGTTAGGGAATTATCTGTCTGGATGGTGAGATGATCGCTATAGTTATCACCCTGGTCTGAGTTAGAATGCATTGCACGTGGATTTATTTCCCTCAGCTTATTCAAGCTGCTTCCCCAATCTAAGGAATGAAATCAAACCTAAATGTGAATACAGTCCATCGCAGCTAGGCCCCAGTTTTTATGTGGGCTAAACCAGTAACTGTCAAAGACGTTCCAGCAACCTGGGTTGTGACAGAGTCACAGTCACAGGGTGGAATTTTCCAGACCCGCCTGCCACAGGAATCGTAGCAGGCTGGACAGAAAATCCAGCGGGCAATATAAAGGTCCATTGATCTTCCGGTTTTTGGGGCGAGTGAAGCTGGAAAATCCCACTGACAGAGGCTGAAAAGGCCCTTCAGCCCATCATGCCTGCACCAACAATAACTACCACTAAAGGCACATTAATCCCACTTTCCTAGACTTGTCCCATATCCTTGAATGTTACAATATTTCAAGTTTGCATCCAAATATTTTACATAGAACATAGAACATTACAGCGCAGTACAGGCCCTTCGGCCCCCGATGTTGCGCTGACCAGTGGAAGCAATCTAATGACCCTCTAACCTAAACTATTCCCATATTATCCATATGCCTATCCACTGACCATTTGAATGCCCTTAAAGTTGGCGAGTCCACTACTGCTGCAGGCAGGGCATTCCACGTCCTTACTATCCTCTGAGTAAAGAACCTACCTCTGACATCTGTCCTATAATTATCACCCCTCAATTTAAAGTTATGTCCCCTCGTGTTAGCCATCACCATCCGAGGAAAAAGGCTCTCACTGTCCACCCTATCTAATCCTCTGATCATCTTGTATGCCTCAATTAGGTCACCCCTTAACCTTCTCTCTAACGAAAATAACCTCAAGTCCCTCAGCCTTTCCTCATATCATCTTGGATACCTCAATTTGATCTCCCCTTATTCTTCTAAATTCCAGGGAGCGTAGGCCTAAACTGTTTAATCTCTTGTCAGAGGGAATGGGTGGAATTTTAAAGCCCTGTCGCAGCAGGAATGCGGGCCTGAAAATGCCATTCAAAAGACCAATGACCTCAGCGGGACTGGAAAATCCCACAGTCGGGGGAGGGGCTGTAAAATTCCGCCCATTACGGTGCGATTTCAGATATGTATTAACAATGAATGTCCTGCCTCCAAGTCACAAGTCCCACTTTGGGGCTTACGCACAAAAGTCTATGCTGACAGCACCAGTGTTGTCAAAGGAGCCACTATTTGGTTGAAACTTTAAACCAAGGCCCCATTTGTCTACTCAGATGGTGCCATTCTGAGGAAGAGCAGCAGAGTTATTCCTGGTGTCCTGGCTAGATTTATCCCTTAGTAGATCTTAAAGACAGCTCATTTGATCATTTCACATTGCTGTTTGTGAGAGTTTGCTGTGTGCAAATTGGATGCTGTGTTTCCTACGTACAATAATAGTCACATTCCAAAACCACCTCACCAGCTATAAATCACTCGAGATGTTGGTAGCCACAAAAGGCACTATACAAATGCAAGTCTTTCTTTACATCTCAATAAGGCCCATTGAAACATGGTATCATATGGCTATTTGCGAGATCTTACTGTGAGTAAATTGGTTGCCGCAGTTACAACAATGACTACACTTCAAGATGACTTCAGTGCACTTGACATTGTGTTACTTGCTTTTTTTCTATATTGGTTCATGGGATGTGGGTGTCACTGAGTAGACCAACATTTATTCACCATTCATGAGGGTATTTCAGAGTCAACCACAATGCTGTGGCTCTGGAGTCACATGTAGGCCAGACCGGGTAAGGACGGCAGATTTCCTTCCTTAAAGGACTTTAGTGAACCAGGTGGGTTTTTTTTAATGACAGTTGACGATGACAATCCGTCTATCTGGTCCACCTGGATCCTCCACACTTACCATGGCCAATCCACCTAACCTATGCATTCTTGGACATGAGGGGGCGATTTAGATTGTGGGAGGAAGCTGGAGCACCCGAAGGAAACCCACACAGACACAGGGAGAACGTGCAAACTCCACACACACAGTTGCCCAAGGCTGGAATTGAACCTGAGTGCCTGACACTTGGGTTACCCTGTGTCTTTGGATTACTAGTCCAGTGACAATGCCATTACTCTACTGCCTCCTGGAAGAACAGTACGGCACAGGAACAGGCCCTTCGGCCCTCCAAGCCTGCACCGATCATGATGCCCTAACTGAACTAAAACCGTATGCACTTACGGAGTCAATATCCTTCCATTCCCATCCTATTCATACATTCATCTAGATGCCCCTTAAATGCTGCTATTGGATCTGTTCCTGCCACCTGCCTGGGCAGCGCGTTCCAGACATTCACCGTCCTCTGTGTAAAAAACTTGCCTCGCACATTTCCTCTAAGCTTTTCCCCACGCACCTTAAACCTATGTCCCCAAGTACTTAACTTTTCTGTAAGTCTTGCTTTCTTGCTGCTAAATCAGTGAGTCCGTACCTTTTAGCATCCCAGGCTGATTCCTAATCCATTTTCCTAAATATTCCCTTAAATACGCAAAGTGGCATCTTAATGCCTGCGGAAGAAATCCATCAAAAATTAATTGCAGATATATAGAAGAAGCATTGATAAATTACTATGTGTAATTGAAATTGTTGCCAAGTCAAGATTTTCTTTTCTTTACTATGGATTGACCTCTTCAGAGTTATTTTTATGATTACTGTACACATTGTTGGTTTATTTTATAGTTTTCTACTTTTGGAAGTTTGGCCACAGCTCGGTGTCAAAGGAAGTTTCTGAGTGTACCTATGGAAAGCTACAAAGGAAAGAAGGGAGCTTCCTTTCTCTGAGAATGATGACCACCTCAGGGCGAAAGAAATGAATGATTCGTTGAGCTTTAGAGCCGGATATTTGGTTCATGCGATGGTACAAAACAGGCGGTATTGTCCAAAATGAAATTCGAGCCTTCAGTTTCTAAGCGTACGGAGCAATAAAAAAGGCCGGGTGTGTTGAGTCTGTGTTTGGAGCGTGTACATGTAGTCAAGTCAAAGTAGCTCTAAGTATTCTGACAGATCTTAATGAACTATTGGTGATGCAGAGCAAGGCTGTCCACTTGATTACAGGCTTGATGTGATGGCTAAAAGGGTAGACTTGGGAAACATGTCTTCTTTAATTCTGCTATTATTATGAGGTCAAGATCATAGAATCATAGAATCCCTGCAGAGCAGAAAAAGGCTATTCAGCCCATCGAGTTTGCAACAATTCTCCAACAGAGCATTTTACTCAGACCCTATCCCTGTAACCCACATATTTACCCCACTAACCTATGTAATGACTCAGGAAGCCTGAAAGGAACACTGTTTATCACAGAATGCAAAGTAAGACCCCTCTATCATGGTGGACACACACTAGTCCCTGCTTGGGACTACAGTTCATGGGTCTGCCTTATTAAAAAGTTCAGGTGGTGCATTCCAGCTGGGCAGGTCACTACCTTTTGCCAGATAGACGGATTGCTATCATCAACTGTCATTAAAAAAAACCCACCTGGTTCACTAAAGTCCTTTACGGAAGGAAATCTGTCGTCCTCACCCGGTCTGGCCTACATGTGACTCCAGAGCCACAGCAATGTGGTTAATTCTTAAATACCCTCATGTCTTTCAGCATGTGGGAGCAAACCGGAGCACTCAGAGGAAACTCACGCACACATGGGGAGAACGTGCAGACTTCACGCAAACAATGACACCAGCCAGGAATTTAACCCGGGTCCCTGGCGCTGTGAGGCAGCAGTGCTAACCACTTGAACCCGGGTCCTCAGAACATTCACTGAGTTTCTGGATGAATAATCTAAGCGATAATACCACTAGGCCATCGTCTCCCCAAAGTAAAAAGAAGGCCCATTTCTCCCCAGCATCCTGAGAGAATCTTTAGACTATAACAAACCTGTAATAAAAGATCTTTTCATCCCAGTTTGCTTGTGGAGCAGTTATTCCTCTTGGCAGGGCTGGCTCAGTTAACCTTTTGTTACCAGCTGAGCACAAAGCAGAGTTACACACTGGCATGTCACAATGTTGTAGTGGATGAAGGGTTATTTAAAGCACAACATTACATTGGGTGATAATTGCTCTTGGTATTACTGACTACAATCAGGCTGTTTTGCTTTTAGGATTGTCTCTTTGTCACGCAGAGTTGAAGGATTCATACAGCCATCGGAAGACTCAATTAGTTCCACTGGACACAGTCTTCTGAGTCCAGCGTGGATCTCTGCAAGGTGCCAGTCTGGAAGTTTGCACATGTTTGTACTCGTTGGAGTTTAGAAGGATGAGGCGGGGGGGATCTTATTGAAACTTACAAGATACTGCAAGGCCTGGATAGAGCAAACGTAGAGAGGATGTTTCCAC
The DNA here is from genome assembly GCF_965287045.1 of Carcharhinus amblyrhynchos. Classification (NCBI taxonomy): domain Eukaryota; kingdom Metazoa; phylum Chordata; class Chondrichthyes; order Carcharhiniformes; family Carcharhinidae; genus Carcharhinus; species Carcharhinus amblyrhynchos. Next base: position 8,493,030 of record NC_137328.1, read on the forward strand.
GAGTAGGAAAAACTAGAACCAGAGGGCACAACCTCAGGCTAAAGGGACGGTCATTTAAAACAGAGATGAGGAGGAATTTCTTCAGCCAGAGAGTGGTGAATCTGTAGAACTCTTTGCCGCAGAGGGCTGTGGAGGCCAGGTCATTGAGTGTCTTTAAGACAGAGATGGATAGGTTCTTGATTAAAATAAGGGGATCAGGGATTATGGGGAAAAGGCAGGAGAATGGGGTTGAGAAAAATATCAGCCATGATTGAATGGTGGAGCAGATTCAATGGGCTGAGTGGCTTGATTCTGCTCCTATGTCTCATGGTCTTATGGTCTTATATGTCAGGGCATTCTAACACACGGTCAAAAATCAATCTGCTTTCAAATTTTCTTCCTTAATATCAATCACTTTTCCCTGGTAATTCATGCCTGCAGCTCAGGAAGGAAGCTTTTAATAATGAAAGGATTGGATCGAAACCCAGACTCACATAACTGGACCAAACCCCACCTCTCTGTCATTCTGAGCCCGGCAGCTGTAGAGATTTCAGTGCCATCGGCTTTCCTGCTAAAATATTAATGTGTCCATTTCAACAGCGCTGGGTCTAACCTGCGCGGAACCCGATAAGCATCAAGTCAGAGCTTGCTTCTGCTTCATACTCACACTTGACCTCTGAGAATAGGATCAAGGAGAAGGGGCAGTTGGGTTAGTGTGCAGACTGGGGTGTGTTTTAAAGCATTCACTCATGACGATAAAGCAGGGGAGTAGCTTTATCTTCATTGATATTCGACAACGGAAGAAAATATATCTTCCTGTCTCTTCTAGACTTTAATTTAAATGGAGGCAGAACCACCATTTGCTGAATATATATTGCTGAAAGATGTATGAGTTGGTCACTTGTACAATTGCTCCAGATAGTTTAGTTTGTTCTTCCTGCAACAACCAGGGTCAAATTATCACACGATCCTCCCGTACTATCGCATTTTTTCCCCCTATATCCTGTAATAAAGCAATGTTAATAGCATTGGGTTGACTGATTAACATTTTATGTAGATTTGTTTTTGTTTGCCTATACAAACATTTGAACCCATTATAGTATCTTTATCCTCCCACACTCCAAAGGTGTGTAGTTGGCTGTGCTAAATTGCCCCTTAGTGTCAGTGAGATTACCAGGGTGAACATGTGAGGTTAGGGGGATAGGGCCTGGGTGAAATGTTGTCAGTGCAGGCTCAATGAGCTGAAAGGCCCTCTCCTCTCAACCTGTTCCCATATCCCCACACATTTACCATGGCTAATCAACCAAACCTACATATCTTGGGACATTAAGGGACAATTTAGCATGGCCAATCCACCTAACCTGCACGTCTTTGGACTATGGGAGGAAACCAGAGCACTCAGAGGAAACCGATGCAGACTCAGGGAGAATGTGCAGACTCCAGACAGACAGTGATCCAAGCTGGGAATTGTCCCTGGTGCCATCAGGATTGTAGAAGAATTCCAGCTACAATTCAAAGGCACATCTTTGGCTGCAAAGCACTTTGCAAAAATCTGAGGTATATGCTAAACACAGTATAAAGCAAAGTGTATTTATCAGTCACAATTAAGCTTACATTAACATTGCAATGAAGTTACCATGAAATTCCTTTAGTTGCTACACTCCGGCTTCGCCTGTTCAGATACCCTAAGGGAGAATTTAGCATGGCTGATGCACCATGACTAGCATGTCTTTCGGACTGTGGGAGGCAACCAGAGCACCTGGAGGAAACCCACGCAGACTTGGATAAAATGTGCAGACTCTGCACAGACAGTGACCCGAGCCGGGAATCAAACTCGGGTCGCTGGCCCTGTGAGGCAGCAATGGTAACCACGACATGCAAGTCTTGTTTTCTAACGGATTTGGGGAAGATTGCAACTTTCCTTAGAACTGTTATAAAGGAGCGAGAAAATGAAATCCAGGGAGGTTTGCTGCTCCTGATTGTTATAAATGAACTGTTGATCATTGAGTTGCTAATGGAAGGGACCATTAATGGGATATTAAGTCACACTGCTGCATAGATCTATTGATTTGATTTTCTCTCCTGCTACAAACAGCGAGTCATGCCGGGTTACTTTTCCACACGTGGGAAAAATTGTCTGGTCACAACACCAAGTAGGAACCTTTCACTTTGGGCGGGATTTTATGGCCTCACTTGGGTGAGACTGGAAACTCTCACCTGAGATCAGTTGTCAAGCCCTTGCCCATACTAGTTCCATGGCAGGAGAGGTGGTAGAGTTCCAGCCATTGATTCCCAAACAGGGGATGCCAGCTGTCTATTTGACTGAGGAGCCACCTCATGATCAAGACTCTGGCTGTTGTTTCTTCTCTCTCAATCTCTTCAAAAGAAGCATTTAGGCCTATTCTAACACATGGACCTCTTCGAAAGTAATCGTTCAGTTTAGCATTAACTTGATTATTGACTCTAATTAACTAGAGAACTGGAATTCTGGAACTTGCATAGCCTGGTACCATTCACTCACTAAATCAGGAGGGGACACGCCTTTCTGATTATTTCCCAATTATGTCCTTGTTTACGGTGGCACAGTGGTTAGCACTGTTGCCTCAGAGTGCCAGGGACCCGGGTTCAATTCCAGTTGCAGGTAACTGTGCGGAGTTTGCACGTTCTCCTTGTGTCTGCATGGGTTTCCTCCGGGTGCTCCCATTTCCTCCCACAGTCCAAAAGACATGCTGGTGCATTGGCCATGCTAAATTCTCCAACAGTGTACCCGAACAGGTGCCAGAGTGTGGCAGCTGGAGGATTTTCATAGAAGACTTCATAGAATCCCTATAGTACAGAATTTGATTTGATTTGAGCTGATTTATTACTGTCACACATATTAACGTACAGTGAAAAGCATTGTTTCTTGCATGCTATACAGACAAAATATACCGTTCATAGAGAAGGAAATGAGAGAGTGCAGAATTTAGTGTTACAGTCGTAGCTAGAATGTAGAGAAAGATCAACTTAATGCAAGGTAAGTCCATTCAAGAAGGAGGCCATTCGGCCCAGAAACCACATCCCACCCAGGCCTATTCCTGTAACCCCCCACATTAACCCTGCTAATCCGCCTAACACTAGGGTCAATTTAACATGGCCGATGCATCTAACCAGCACATCTTTCAGACTGTGGGAGGAAACCAGAACATCTGGAGGAAACCCACGCAGACATGGGGAGAAAGTGCAAACAGACTGTGACCCGAGGCCAGAATTAAACCTGGATCTCTGGCACTGTGAGGCAGCAGTGCTAACCACTGTGCCACCAAGTTGCCCTACAGTAACTTCATTGCAGTGTTAATGTAAACCTCCCTGCGAATAAGTAATAAATAAACTTTAGATTTTAAAAGAGCTAAGTGTGTTAATGCCTTGGCCAGGAGATTGCCCTGAAGCTGCTACCATTGAATTGTTACAGTGTGACTCTTGCTGGATACATCATGTGGTTCCTGTTAATGCTGATGAGCTTGTGGTGTTTGTACATTGATCACAACCGACCAACGGAATGTGCGTAGCTTTATAATTACAATGCTACAGATTTTATTCCAAGAGTTTACTCTCAATCTGCTGAGCTGCCATAGATGGCCATGACCCAGTGTAATTTAAGATCTGTGAGAGCTGTGGGTCTCAAAATGTGGCAGCGCCCTTTGGCAATGATAGTAATTAGGTAGGTGTGGATCAGTCAGGAAGCGATGGAAATGATGAGTGTTACAGGAGGCGGAGGATTAGAGACGGCTGAGGGCATTCTGATTGCGTCCTTCGAATGAGAGCCCATTGCCCTAAAGTCCTCTGTCCCCCAACCAGGATACTGCCAGGAGTCTCGCAAAAGCAAAACCAACTTTGTAATAATCTCTGTGTTGTAAATTGTAAAATAAAATTGTACAAAAAATAACGTGGTGATGATGCGATTGATTAAAGTGCAATGATTATAAGATAAACATGTTTCCTTCTGCCTGTTTTTATTCAAACTGATCGAATCTGATTAAAAGTGCCAGAGAAGAAAGGAAGCAGGCTTGAAGTTCAAAATTGATTGTGTTTATTAATCGAAAAGCCGCATCAACTTTGTATGTTGCTCCTGCCAAATATTCATATAAAAACAAAGAGTTGATAAAAGCAATGAATGCAGATAAGTGTCCTACTCAGCTGTCTGATCTATATTTTAGTGTGTCTTTTTTAAGCAGCAGCTCGCTATATAATCAGACCCCACTTGGAGTACTGTGCTCAGTTCTGGTCGCCTCATTACAGGAAGGATGTGGAAGCCATAGAAAGGGTGCAGAGGAGATTTACAAGGATGTTGCCTGGATCGGGTGGCATGCCTTATGAGGGCAGGTTGAGAGAGCTCGGTCTTTTCTCCTTGGAGAGACGAAGGAAGAGAGGTACCTGATAGAGGTGTGTAAGGTGACGAGAGGTATTGATCGGGTGGATTCTCAGAGGCTTTTTCCCCGGGCTGAAATGGCTGCCACAAGAGGACACAGGTTTTGGGTGCTGGGGAGTAGGTACAGAGGAGATGTCAGGGTTAAGTTATTCACACAGAGCGTGGTGGCTGCGTGGAATGGGCTGCTGTCGGTGGTGGTGGAGGCAGATTCGATAGGGAATTTTAAGAGAATTCTGGATGAGTACATGGGACTTAGTAGAATTGAGGGTTATAGGTAAGTCTAGTAGATAGGGATATGATCGGCGCAACTTGTGGGCCGAAGGGCCTGTTTGTGCTGTAGTTTTTCTATGTTCTTATGTTCTATAATCATTGGAAGATTAAACTGAAGGAAATACAGTTAAAAATTGTAGTAAATTGTTATTGATCTGAGTTTTGATCTTATCAGAGAACCATAGAATCCATACAGTGCAAAAGGAGGCCATTCGGCCCATTGAGCCTACACCTACTCTCTGGCAGAGCACCTCACCCAGGTTCACCCTCACTCTATCCCTGTAGACTTGCACATTTACCATGGCCAATCCATCTCTAACCTGTACACCTTGGGATACTAAGGGACAATTTATCATAGCCACCCACATAACTTGCACATCTCGGGCACTAAGAGGAATTTAATATGGCCAGTCCACCTAACCTACACATCTTTGGACAGTAAGAGGCAATTGAGCATGGCCAATCTATCTAACCAGCACATCTGTGGATTGTGGGTGGAAACTGGTGTACCCTGAGGAAATTCACGCAGACACGGGGAGAATGTGCAAACTCCACACACTGTGCACCCAACCCAGGTCCCTGGCACTGTGGGGCAGCAGTGGTAACCATTGTGCCACCATCATATGCTGTGATTGTGGGCTTCTTATCCTCAGATTTGTAGCTTGAAGAATGTAATCAGAGCAATCCAACATTGAGGGAGTGCTGCACTACTGGAGGTTCCATCTCCTGGATAAGACATTAAACCGAGATCTCGCTGCCCTTTCAGCTTGGTATGAATGTTCCCATTGAACTAATTTGTAATATTATTACATACTTGGTTTCAAAGCTGTCCATGACTTTTCATTCCTTCCCTGCCCATCTCTGTAAGTTCCTCCAATTCTGACCTTGTGTGTGGCCCAATCGCCAACAGCACATCACTGGCAACTATGTCTTCAGCTGTCTAGCCCCAAGCTCTGGAATTCCCTTCCTAAACCTCTCCACCTCTCTCTCCTCCTTAAAGATGCTGCTTAACACTTACCCTATTTATATGGTACAGAATTCAGCCCAACCACTCTCTTCCCATGCTTATGCTCCACTTAAGCATCCTCCCAAATTTTCTCAAGTAAATCTACTGTTGTAACCATCTATTCCCTTCACTTTCACTATTTGCTTCAATCACTCCCTGTGGTAATGAGTTCCACATTCTCACCACTCGTTGGGAAAGAAGCTTCTCCTGAATTCTCCATTGGATTTCGGGATGACTATCATACATTGATGGCTGCTGGTTACACTCTTCCTCATGAGAGGAAACATTCTCTCTGTATCCACTCTTATCAAAACCTTTCCAAATTTTAAAGATCACCAAACAACTTTCTTTTGTTAAGAGGAAAGAGACCCAGCCTGTCAATTCTCTCCTGATATGTATCCACAGATTTCTGGTATCATCCTTGTAAATTCCCTCTGCATTTTCTCTGCACTTTCTCCAGTGCCTCTATATCCTTATTATAACATGGCAACTCGTGCTGCATGTCACACTTGAAAGTCAGGACTAACCAAAGTTCAGCAGAGGGATCTGGGAATACAGATACATAATTTCCTAAAAGTGGCGTCTCAGGTAGATAGGGTTGTAAAGAGTGCTTTTGGTACATTGGCCTTTATAAATCAAAGTATTGAGTATAAGAGTTGGAATGTTATGGTGAGGTTATATAAGACATTGATGAGGCTGAATTTAGAGCATTGTGTGCAGTTTTGGTCACCTAATTACAGGAAGGATATTAATAAGGTTGAAACAGTGCAGAGAAGGTTGTTGCTGGGACTTGAGAAACTAAGTTACAGAGAAAGATTGAATAGGCTAGGACTTTATTCCCTGGGGTGTAGAAGAATGAGGGGAGATTTGATAGAGGTTTATAAAATTATGATGGGTATAGATCGAATGAATGCAAGCAGGCTTTTTCCACTGAGGCTAGGGGAGAATAAAACTAGAGGACATGGGTTAAGGATGAAGGGGGAAAAGTTTAAAGGGAATATTGTGGGGGGGGGGGGCTTCTTCACACAGAGAGTGGTGGGAGTGTGGAATGAGCTGCCAGATGAAGTGCCGGATGCGGGCTCACTTTTAACATTTAAGAAAAACTTGGACAGGTACATGGATGAGAGGGGTGTGGAGGGATATGATCCAGGTGCAGGTCAGTGGGACTAGGCAGAAAAATGGTTCGGCACAGCCAAGAAGGGCCAAAGGGCCTGTTTCTGTGCTGTAATGTTCTATGCTTCTATAACTATAAATTCCATTTTAGAATTGTATCCCTCTAGAAATAAACCCTAATGCTTGGTTTGTTTTTTTTATGGCCTTGCTAACCTACACCACAACATTTCACAACTGGTCCTTTTTCTTAATTCATTTGCGGGACATGGGCATCGCTGGCTGGCATTTATTGCCCATCCTGAGGGCAATTGTTGTGGCACTAGAGTCACATGTAGGCCAGGCAAGGATGGTAAATTTCCTTCCCTAAAGGACATTGGTAAACCAGATAGGTTTTTCTGACAATTGGCAATGGTTTCACGGTCATCGGCAGATTCTTAATTCCAGATATTTTTCACTGAATTCAAATTCCACCACTTGCCATGACAGGATTTGAACCCGGGTCCCCAGAACATTAGCTGAGTTTCCGGATTAATAGTCTAGCGGTAATACCACTAGGCCATCGCCTCCCCATATCCTGAGATCCATTTGTTCCTCTATTCCACTTAGACTGGCATCACCCAAGTACCAAGTGACTTCCCTGCTCTTCCTACCAACACCTTCATTCTTCCCGCCAATAAAATTGGTAAGACAAAAGCGGAAATAACCGCATGAGAGTATGAAATTCTTGGAACATGGATTAAAAATGGTGAGCATTGGGCACTAAATATTGAAAGAGGGAAAGTATTTTCGAAAAAGATAAAGGGAAGTGGGGTGACAGTATGGTGTTGAGGAGGGAATGCTGTTGTGTTGGAAAGGAGGAACTTCCTTGAAGGGGAAAGGACAGTATCCGTTTGGTTAGAGGCTGAGGAGTAAAAAGGGTTCAATCACATTATTGGGGGTATCCTATAGACCTCCAAGTAATGTGAGAGAAATAGAGGAACAAATCTTCAGGGGTCACAAAGATGCGCAAGTGCCACAGAATGGCAAGAATAGGGGTTTTTAATTATCAAGTATCCATGAAGATAATCTTAGAATAAAGAGTTAGGAGAGGAAAGAATTTCTGAATTGTGTTGAGTATGTTCTCAGCCCAACTTGAAAGGAAGCATTGCCAGGTCTATTGCTATGGATTGAGGTGGACTGAACAGACCAGGTATGCTTGGGGAAAACTCATGGGTAAGAGTGATCATTGTATGATTGGGGTTAGATCAGTCATAGAGAAAATCAAGGATCAATTTCATAAAGAACTTCTAAATTGGAAGTGCAGGGGCAACTTCAATGGCTTGAGAAGGGATCTAGCCAGGGAAAACAAAACTGAGAATTATCAAGAAAAGCTCTAACGGAAAGGAGGGTGGCATAGTGGCACAGTGGTTGGCACTGCTGTGTCACAGCGCCAGGGACCGGGTTCAATTCCCAGCTTGGGTGACTGTCTGTGCGGAGTCTGTACGTTCTCCCGGTGCTTGCGTGGGTTTCCTCCGGGTGTCCTGGTTTCCTCCCACAGTCCAACGATGTATGGGTTAGGTGGATTGGCTATGCTAAACTGTCCCTTATTGTCAGGGATACTAGCTAGGGTAAATGCATGGGATAATTGAGATAGGGTCTGGGTGGGATTGTGGTTGGCGCAGACTCAATGACCTCTGGGTGCTCCGGTTTCTTCCCGCATTCTGAAGGAAATGCTAATTAGGTGCATTGACCCGAACAGGAGCCGGAGTGTGTCGGCTAGGGGAATTTCACAGTAACTTCATTTTAGTGTTGTTACCTGTGACTAATAAATAAATTTTAACTTTTAAAAACTTTAAACGGCCTCCTTCTGGACTGTAGGGATTCTATGAATGGAACAGTGGGTGAGCTTTGTGAGGAAGAGTTGTTTCAAGTACAGGCGAGGTGTACTCCAACATAGACAAAACATGCAGGGACAAAAGCTGGGGGTCCTTGGAACATAGGAGCATAGGAATTAGGAGCGGAAGTAGGCAAGTTCAGCCATTCGAGCCTGCTCCGTTATTCAATCAGATCATGGCTGATCTCTTCCTGAGAGATGATGAGGATGATGCAGAGTATGAATTGAGAATATCACTTTGGCTGTGCTTTTGTTCATCTGTCTTGACAGCTCATTGCGTGACTCATGGCACATTATTTCTTTGATATCGCTGCCGTGAGGTCCCCAGAGATGTTTAACCACGTTAAAAAGAGTTTATAAATGCAAATTATTATTGTTAGTGCCCCCTGATTTATGCAGTTCTGTATCGAGGACTCCAAAGCTGAAAATCCTTAAAGATTTTTTTTATTATTGTCACAAGTAGGCTTACATTAACACTGCAATGAATACACTACAAAATTCCCCTAGTCACCACACTCTGGCGCCTGTTCGGGTTAATTTACCTAACCAGCACATCTTTCAGATTGTGGGAGGAAACTGGAGCACCCGGAGGAAACCCACGCAGACACGGGGGGAACGCACAAACTCCACACAGACAGTGACCCAAGTTGGGAATTGAACCCAGGTCTCTGGAGCTGTGAGGCAGCAGTGCTAACCACTGTGCCATCGTGCTGCCCAAATCTCTCTTGCTGACCATTTGCTTGTGTTGTCTTGGTCCCAAAACAGCCCCGGGTGCTGAGCATTGCTCCGATGTATCAAATCCCGGAGAGCAGCGTTACTGCGAACAGTTGTGGGATACTAACCAAAAGTTTGAACATCTGCATTGTTCAGTGAAAAATGCAGTCGCTTTACTGGAATGAGCTTCAGTCAACTGTCTCAAATGTCCCACTGGCTTTCTCTTCATGATTAGAGAGGATGAAAATCAAACTTCGGTGTTATTGCTCTGATGCTGCTTTTGACAAAGAAAATGGTACAGATATTCCTGTCAAAATAACAGTGAGGGTGAGTTCGCTTGCTGTTATTACGCACTTATGGGACAGCAACTTCAAGTGAGAGGCAAATGCAAGGTTGAACTTGAATATAGAATCATAGAATCCTGACAGTGCAGAAGGAGGCCATTCGGCCCATCGGGTCCACACTGACTCCAACAGAGTGCCTTACCCAGGTCCACTCTGTGTCCTATCCCCGTAACCCTAAGCATTTACCCCGCTAATTCCCCTAACCCACACATCTTGGGGCGTTAAGTGACAATTTAGTATGGCTGATCCACCTAATCTGCACATCTGTGGGAGGAAACTGGAGCACCCAAATAGGAGACTATTTGGCCCATCGAGCCTGCACCGACAACAATCCCACACAGGCTCTATATCCGTAACCCCATGTATTTACCCTGCTAGTCGTCCTGACACTAAGGGGCAATTTAGTATGGCCAATCCATCTAACCCGCACACCTTTGGACTGTGGGAGAAAACTGGAGCACCCGGAGGAAACCCACACAGACACGGGGAGGACATGCAAACTCCATACAGACAGTGACCCGAGGCTGGAATCAAACCTGGGTCCCTGGTGATGTGAGGCAGCACTGTACCACTGTACCACCCCAAATGTTGCTGTCCAAGACGCATCATGCCAAAATTAACTCTGCAAAAAATAACTCCTCAGTGTCTACCTCACACTTGAAATGTGTCAGATGACTGCATCTTGTGATAATCGTTCCTTCAGATTTGAATTGTAGTTGGAGATTCAACTGTGCAAAAGGTTTAAATGTATTTATCATTTTTACTGTTCTTATCTGTCACTTTACTTCCTTTTCTTTCTCTATCCAGTCTTTCGTGTCCTCTCTTTATTTCTCTTTCTGTACCTGATTTGATATTGAACTCACCCATCTGAATTCACACTTCTCTCTCCGTCCCAGATGCCCTGTTTCACTCACTGCCCACTTTTAACTTGCCATTAGGTGCCTTGCTACATGGAGCCTTTGTTTCATCTCGGCCGATAGCTCCAGATCCAAACTGGACTTATTAACAGCAGGTCTTAAATACTGATTCACCTCATTGCAGTAATCAATTAATTTGGAGTTTGTTTTTTTTTATATTCATTTGTGGGACATGGGCATCACTGGCTGGCCAGCATTTATTGCCCATCCCTACTTGCTGTTGTTCAGAGGATAGTTGAAAGTCATTGCTGAGGCTCTGGAGTCACATGTAGGACAGACCAAGTAAGGACAGCAGATTTCCTTCCCTAAAGAACATTAGTGAACCAGATGGGTTTTTCCGACAATCAACAATGGTTTCATAAGAACATAAGAAATAGGAGGCCATCTAGCCCTTCGAGCCTGCCCCACCATTCAATAAGATCATGGCTGATCTGAAGTCGATCAGTTCCACTTTCCTATTTTCTCCCCAAACCCTTAATTCCCCTGTCTATCAGAAATCTATCTACCTGTGACTTAAATATATTCAACAAGGTAGCCTCCAGTACTTCAATGGGCAAAAAATTCCAGAGATTCACCACCCTTTGAGTGAAGAAGTTCCTCCTCAACTCCGTTCTAACCTGCATCCCCCCACCTTATTTTGAGGCTATGCCCTCTAGTTCTGTTTTCCTTTCTAAGCGGGAAGAATCTCTCTACCTCGACCCTATCTAGCCCCTTCATTATCTTGTAAGTCTCTATAAGATCCTCCCTCAGCCTTCTAAACTCCAACGAGTACAGGCCCAGTCTATTCAATCTCTCCTCATAAGCTAACCCCTCATCTCCAGTATCAGCCTGGTGAACCTTCTCTGTTCTTCCTCCAAGGCCAATATATCCTTACGCAAATAAGGGGACCAAAACTGCACACAGTACTCCAGTTGCGGCCTCACCAGTGCCTTGTACAGTTCATGGTCATTAGTAGATTCTTAATTCCAGATTTTTTTTATTGAATTCAAATTCCACCATCTTCCTCGGTGGGATTCGAACCCGGGTCCCCAGAACATTAGCTGAGTTTCTGGATTAATGTTCTAGTGATAATGGTAATGCAGTTGTAACACAAGAAGAATAAATGCATCAGCAGAGGGAGCCTCCACAAGAAGTGGGTCAATGACCTAGGGTTGTCCTTGCGCCTGGTTTCACAGGGGCATACACAGTGAGAAGTCTGACAACGCCAGGTTTAAGTCCCACTCCAATGCCAGCATCTCCACATCGTCTTCATGGGGGCATTGGCAGAGACCCGTTCAGCTACAGCTGGTGCAGGATGAGAAGGAGATCATGAGCGCTAAGATTGAATGAACAGAAGGGGGAAGAAAATAAATTTCCATTTGGTGGAGCTTTCGAAGAGGACAATCAACAGTTTGCATTTCTGTTACTTCCGCCAGAGGGAAAAGATGTTGCCCTGGTTTAGTCCCATCGGAATTTTGGCATTTCGGATAACTTGCTGTACCATCCCCCACGTTGCTCTCCTGTTTGATCCCCAACTCATTTCATTCCAAATTCCCAGGCAAGGAACTTCCTTCCAATCAATCCATAGAACCCTACAGTGCAGAAAGAGGCCCTTCGGCCCATTGAGTCTGCACCAAACACTATCCCACCCAGGCCCTACCCCCATGTTATACCCACTAATCCCTCTAACCTACGCATTCCTGGACACTAAGGGGCAATTTTTTAGCACGGCCAATCCACCTAACCCGCACATCTTTGGACTGTGGGAGGAAACCCACGCAGACACGAGGAGAACGTGCAAACTCCACACAGACAGTGACCTGAGCCGGGAATTGAACCCAAGACCCTGGAGCTGTGAAGCAACAGTGCTAACCACTGTGCTACCATGCTGCCCTTAACTAGAGGCTAACTATAGTCAGTTAGGTTAACCATTAATCCAACCAATGCACTTATTTCATTTTACAAGCAATGCAATATTTATGATTTTAGATGTGATAACTGGCAATGCATTTTCCAGAGCCTCAATCATACTCATAAAGGGCCATTAATGGATTGCGATGCCACCCATGAATTACAGTGACAAGTGAGAAAGTGTCAATTGGCTTACATTGGGATAATTCCCAGGCTTTGACAGTGCAACATTGTTCTCTTGCCTTTGACTAGTATTCTTGCTTCGCTTTGAAGCTATGCCGTCATTTCCTTGACGTTGGAGCTAATTCTGTGAGCAACTTTCTGTAATATTCTTGGGGCCCTGAGATTGCTGTGGCGTTCTGCTGCTGTTATTGCCAGCCCCCTTATTGCCAGTGCAAACATGTGGCATGGAATAGTTTCCAATGTAGCAGATTGACACATTTTTATTCTCATAGCCTCGTTACTTTCTTCCCTGCTGTGGTACGATGGAGGAACTTCTAAAATCGAAAGCGTTCTGTTTCCAAAAAAAAATCAGTTGAGAATCAGTTAAGAAATTAAAGACTTGCATCCGGTGGCAGTTTTCATGATCTCAGAGAATTGCAAGTTGTTTTACTGCAGAGGTAAGCCACGTAGGGGCATTAGCCAGAGGCAACTTGTTCCATTAAAAAATTGTCTTTATAGCTTGAGGAAGTACTTCTGCAATGTAATCGCTTTTTAAAATGAGGGGGACATAGCAGCCAATTTTCACCCATAAACAGATGATCTGTTAATGTTTGTTGCATTTTATGCCTTGGAGATATGCAGAGATGACACGCCAGCTTCTAAGCGTGCATTGAGAGCTTTATTCAATGGTTTAAAATGTCTATAAGCATGTCTCTCAGGCGCGTTAAAGGGACGATCCTTCAAAACAGAGATGAGGAGGAATTTCTTCAGCCAGAGAGTGGCGAATCTGCGGAACTCTTTGCCGCAGAAGGCTGTGGAGGACAGGTCGTTGAGTGTCCTTAAGACAGAGATAGGTAGGTCCTTGATTAATAAGGGGATCAGTGGTTATAGGGAAAAGGCAGGAGAATGGGGATAAGTAAAATATCAGCCATGATTGAATGGTGGAGAGACTTGAGGGGCCGAATGGCCTGATTCTGCTCCTATGGTCTTATGGTCTTACATCAGCTTGTATCAATTTAGTTTTTTTTACTAAGTGACTGTGCCCATGCTTAACTGATCACACACAGACTTCCATAATCTATTACTGGACAAGGGTGAGCTAGGCACTACCTTGCAGATAATTCACTTGCTTATCTTTGAATAGGCCCATGGGATCTTTAATGCCCCTGCCTAAAAGGGCCTTGGTTTAACATCTCATATCCGAAAGGTGGCACCTCCAACAATGCAGCACTGCCACAGTGCTATTATGGAGCATCAGTCAGGATTTTGTGCACAATTCTCAGGTTTGGGACTTAGATCTACAACCTTCTACTTCAGAGGTCAGCGTGCTATCCGTCGAGTGACCACTGACACGTATTGTGAGCTAGAGATTAACCCTGAGCAAATTAATCCAACCTGATTTTCTTCTCTGCCGTTAAAAAAAAGACCTGATTAGAATGAGGCTATCCTCTTATAATCTGTGCGTTGAGTGTGTGCGTGCGTGGTTGACCTAGCCAATTTGATGTGCGCACAGCAATTTTCTGTCAATGAGGTCGATTTTCAAAGGGAGAGAAAGAGGAGGTTTAGGGAAGGAATTGCAGAGGCTGCCAGTGATGGAGTGATAAAAATCAGGGCTGCGCAAGGGGGCCAGAATGAATGGAAGACGACTTTTGGAGGGTTTTTGGAGTGGCGGAGGAAAGTTACAGACATAGGGAGAGGTTTTGGTGGGGGAGAGGGGTGGTACTATTCAATGGTCTATTTCTGTGCCATAGGCAATCCCATATAATAGCTGATCATCAGCCTTCCCCAGCATCTGAATAAATCTCTGTGTTGGTGCAGTGCATAGAAATGAATCTCATTTCAGCCATTCATGGTTGGCACGTCACAGTGTAAGGTTAATGACATGACTCATGGTCCTGCGATGCCACTGCTGGATCAGTACTCCATGTCGAACACCATTTGGAGGAAGATCTGAGGGTCACGTGGGCATAGAATGTACTCTGGGTGGGATATCTCAATGACCATCAGCGAGATTGGCACGGTAGCACCATCACAGACCAAGGTGGCCAAGTGCACAGCTGCAAGACTGGGATAGTGGCAGGTGGTGAGGGAATCAGCAAGAGGGAGAAACAGACTTAACTTCATCCTCACCAACCTACATGCTGCATTGCATCTGCCCATAACAGTATCAGTAGGAGTGACAACCACTCAGTCCTTGTGGAGACAAAGTCCCATCTTTCCATCAGGGTGGCATGGATGGCACAATGTTTAGCGCTGCTGCCTCACAGCGCCAGGGATCTGGATTCGATTCCAGGCTTGGGTCACTGTCTGTGTGGAGTCTGCGCATTCTCCTCATGTCTGCGTGGGTTTCCTCCGGGTGCTCATGTTTCCTCTCACAGTCCGAAAGATGTGCGGGTTAGGTGGATTGGCCGTGCTAAATTGGCCTATCGTGTCCAGCGAGGGTAAATGCATGGGGTTATGGGGATAGGGCCTCGGTGGGATTGTGGTCGATGGGCCCAATGGTCTCCTTCTGCATTGTAAGATTCTATGATTCACATTGAGAATACCCTTCATTGGCACTACCACTGCGCTAAATAGGATGGACTTCAAATAGATTTGGTAACTTAAAGATGGGTTTCCACAAGGTGCTGTGGGCTATCATCAGCAGCAGAATTGTATACAACCACAAACTGTAATCTCATGGCCCATCATCTTTCCCACCCTCACCCAACCATGGTTCAGTAAAGAGTGCAAGAGGATATGCCAGGAACAGGTATATTTGAAAATGAGGTGTGTCAACCTGGTGAAGCTACAATACTACCCGTGTTGCTAAACACCGGAAATAGCAAGTAATAGTCAGAGTTAAGCAATCCCTCAATCGTTCTGCAGTCCTGCCCCATCTAGCCAGCAATGGTGGTGGACAATTAAACAACTCACTGGAGAAGGAGAAATATCCCCATCCTCAATGATGGAGGGACCCCAGCACATCAGTGCAATAGATGTGGCTGAAGTATTTGCAACGATCTTCAGCCAAAAGTACTGAGTGGATGCTCCATCTCTGCCTCCACTTCCAGAGGTCCTCTTCATCACAGATGCCAGTCTCCAGCCAATTTGAGTCACTCCACTTGATATCAAAAAATGTCTGAAGGCACTGGATGCTGGAAAGTCAATGGGCCTTGACAATATTCCAACAATAGTACTCAACACTTGTCCTCCAGAACTCACCGTGCCCCGAGACAAGCTGTTCCAGTACGGCTACAACATTGGCATCTACCCGGCAATGTGGAAAATTGCCCAGGTATGTCCTGTACACTAAAAGCAGGACAAGTTCATTCTGGCTAATTACATCACCTTCAGTCAACTCTCTATCGTCAGTAAAATGATGGAAATAGTCATCCACAGTGCTATCAAGCGGCACTTACTCAGCAATAACCTACTCATTCACACTGAGTTTGGGTTCCGTCAGGGCCACTCAGCACCTGAGCTAATTACAGCCTTGGTCCAAACATGGACAAAAGAGCTGAACTCCCGAGGTGAGGTGAGATTGATTGAGTGAGGTGAGTCATGTTGGTCTTGAACCGTTAACTCTGCCTCTCCTTCCACAGTTGCTGCCAGGCCTGCTGAAGTTTCCCAGCACTTTCTAATTTCGTTTCTAATATCTCCGTACGTGGATTGGGACTAAATTTGGATTTACGATGCTCTTGTGAAGTGTCCTGGGATGTTTTATTCCATTAAAGAGGCTGTAGAAATATCAGTTGTAGTGTGAACCCTTCATCTGTCTAAGCACCAGAAAGGTATAGCACAGAGGAATGGCACAAGGTTTATTGGGTCAGGTCATCTTATGACAAGCACTGGGACTTGCATTATTTCCCTTCAGTAAAGCAACTGGGAGTGTGAACTGATAATGACAAAGCGAGGACAAAGGGCCATCTGTAGCCTTTCAAATGTCAGGTCTAATAGTCTATTTCCTTAACTTAACAAAGGAACTGGAACAGCTCCTTAAACTTAATCCGCCATTTAATGAGAACACGGCTTTTATTTCCTTTGTATGTGGGATTCACAGGGGTGGCACAGTGGTTAGCACTGCTGCCTTACAGCGCCAGGATCCCGGGTTCAATTCCCACCTCGGATGACTGTGTGAAATTTGTACATTCCCCCTGTGTCTGCGTGGGTTTCCTTCGGGTGCTCCAGTTTCCTCCCTCACTCAAAAGATGTGCGGGTTAAGTTGATTGGTCATGATAAATTGTGTCAGGGGGATTAGCAGGATAAATATGAGGGTTTATGGGAGTAGGGTCTAGGTGGGACTGTGGTTGGTGCAGACTCGATGGGCCGAATGGCCTCCATCTGCACTGTAGGAGTTCTATGATGTGGGTGCCACTGGCGAGGCAGTGTTTGACCTAAATGTAACAACATGGAGCTTGACCAAAACTGGAATCAATGGGAATCCGGGGGAAAACTCTCCCCTGGACGGAGTCATACCTGGCACAAAGGAAGATGGTTCTGGTAGTTGGAGGTCAATCATCTCAGCTCCAGGACATCCCGGCAGGAGCTCCTTGGGATCATGTCCTAGTCCCAACTATCTTCAGCTACTTCATCAATGACTTTCCTTCCATCATAATGTTTGAGGTGGGGATGCTCACAGAATTCTCAATTCTTCAGATACTCAAGCAACACAAGTGCATAAGCAACAAGGCCCTGGGTAGGTTGGCATGGTGGCACAGTGGTTAGCACTGCTGCCTCACAGTGTCAGGGACCCAGGTTCGATTCCCGACTTGGGTCACTGTCTGCATGTTCTCCCCGTGTCTGCGTGGGTTTCCTTTAGTTTCCTCCCACAATCCAAAGATGTGCTGGTTAGTTGTATTGGTCATGCTAAGTTTTCCCTCAGTGTACCCGAATAGGTGCCAGAGTGTGCCGACTGGGGGCTTTTCACAGTAACTTCTTGCAATGCCAATGTTTTAAGTTTTTAAGTTTAATTATTAGTGTCACGGATAGGCTTCTATTAACACTGCAATGTAAGTTTACTTGTGACACTAATAAATAAAGTTAACCTTAACATTCAGGCTTGCGTTAATGAATGGAAGAAACACTCATGCCACACAAGTGTCAGGCAATGACCGTCTCCAACAAGATAGAATCTAACCATCTCTCCCTTGACATTCAATCTCATTATCATTGCCAAATCCCCCACTATCAACATCTTGGGGGTTATCATTGACCAGAAAGTGAACTAGAGTAGCCGCATAAATATTGTGGCT
Organism: Carcharhinus amblyrhynchos; assembly: GCF_965287045.1. NCBI lineage: Eukaryota > Metazoa > Chordata > Chondrichthyes > Carcharhiniformes > Carcharhinidae > Carcharhinus > Carcharhinus amblyrhynchos. Next base: position 8,510,940 of record NC_137328.1, read on the forward strand.
ACAGGAACAGATCAGATGCTGAAATTCTGTGGAGATGATTCATCTCCTGATCTCCCAAAGCCTGACCACCATCTACAAGGCACAAGTCAGGAGTGGGATGAAATATTTTCCACTTGCCCTGTTAAGTGCAGCTCCAATAGTGCTTAAGAAGCCCAACAGCATCCAGGATAAAGCAGCCAACTTGACAGACCCCCTATCGACCACCTTTAATATTTTATCCATCCACCACCAATGCAGTTTGTACCATCTACAAGATGTACTGCAGTGTGGGTGGCATGGTGGCACAGAGGTTAGCACTGCTGCCTCACAGCTCTTGGGACCTGGATTTGATTCCCAGCTTGGGTCACTGGCTATGTGAAGTCTGCACATCCTTCCCATGTCTGCGTGGGTTTCCTCCGAGTGCTCTGGTTTCCTCCAACAGTCCAAAGATGTGCTGGTTAGGTTGATTGGCCATGCTAAATTGCTTCTTACTCTTGGGATGTGAAGATTAGAGGGATTAGCAGGATAAATATGTGATGTTACGGGGATAGGGCTTGGGTGGGATTGGTGGCAGTGCAGATTCGATCGGCCAAATGGCTTCCTTGTGCGATTCTATGACTCTAAGTCACCAAGGCTACGTCGAACAGCACCTTCAAAAACCCTTCCATCACCTGGAAAACAAGAGTGGCGTGGGAACATCACCACCTTCAGTTCCCATTCAGGTCACGCGCCATCTCGTCTTAAACTATGTCACCATTCCTTCATTGTCGCTGGGTCAAAATCCTGGAACTTCGCTAACAGCACTGTGGGTATACCTACACCACATGGACTGCAGTGGATCAAGAAGGCAGCTCACTACTGCCTTCTCAGAGATAATTATGGATGGATGATAAACATTGGCTCCTTTAATAAAATAAAACATCCCAAAACACTTCGCAGAAGCTTTATAAAACAAAATGTCGTGCCAATCCACATAAGGAGATACTGGAAATTAATGCAGAGATGCTGAGGATCCTGAGCAGGTCTGGCAGCAGGTCTGGATAGAGACACAGGGTTAACATTTTGAGACTGATATGAATCTTCACAGCACCATGGAGAGGCCTTGATGCTATAATGAAGAAAGCATACCAATGCTTCTGGTTTCTCAGGAGGCTAAGGAAATTTGGCATGTCAGCTCCGACTCTCAGCAAAATTTACAGATGCACCATAGAAAGCATTCTTTCTGGTTGTATCACAGCTTGGAATGGCTCTGCCTAAGACTGTAAGGAGCTACAAAGGGTTGCCAACGTAGCCCAGTCCATCGCGGAAACCAGCCTCCCATCCATGGACTCTGTTTACACTTTCCACTGCCTCGACAAAGCAGCCAGCATAATCAAGGACCCCTCAGACCCGGGACATTCCCTCTTCCACCTTCTTCAGTCAGGAAAAAGATGCAAAAGTTTGAGATCACGTACCAACCAACTCAAGAACAGCTTCATCCCTGTTGCTGTCAGACTTTTGACTGGACTTACCTTACATTAAGCTGATCTTTTTCTACATCCTAGCTATGACTGTAACACTACATTCTGCACCCTCTTGTTTCCTTCTCTCCTATGTACTCTATGCTTTGTCTGTATAGCGTGCAAGAAACAATACCTGTCACTGTACATCAATACACGTGACAATAGTAAATCAAATCAGATCAAAAGATGTTAGCACAAATGATCATCTGCTCAAAATAACAGCTCTTTTCCTCTTTTTAGATCCTGATCTGCTCCCACAGTAGATTTGGTACTACAGAACCAAACCTGAACCAATGGAGTTATAATGTGGAACAGCCATGATGTAATTGCAGGCTTGAGGGGCTGAATGGCATCTCCGTGTTCCTAATATGTATGTCGAACAGCTCCTGCTTAATGCACATATTCCCAGTTAGTTTTGGGGGATCATATATTTACAGTCTCTCTGAATAAATTATAAAGGGTAAAACCAGCAATGCCAATATGAATGAAGAAAAAGAATCAAACTGCTTTCTTCTGAGAGGAAAGGTGAACGTGTGGCCCACACAATAGCAAAAACTGTTGGACCACTACATTAGCTGATAGCTCAAGAAAGGCCGTTTAGTGGATTAGACTTCCTTGCTGTTTTAGCCCAAGTCTCTGCATGTGTATGTGTGTGTGTGTGTGTGTGTGTGTGTGTGTGTGAGAGACAGAACAAAATAGTGTGTATAGAGAGAAGATCGTTTTAATATCTGAGTATAAGGGAGAGTATATTCTGTTTTGATGTTTGTAGGAGAACAGATTCTATGTACGAGAGGGAATAGATTGATGCCAGTGTGTAGAGAGCAGTGTGTTTGAGAGAGAGTCATAGAGTCATTTAAGTCATAGAGGTTTACAGCATGAAAACAGGCCCTTCGGTCCAACTTTCCATGCATCCTTTTTTTTAAAACTCCTAAGCTAATCTCAATTGCTCACATTTGGCTCATATCTTTCTATATCCATCGTACCCATGTAACTATCTAAATGCTTTTTAAAAGACAAAATTGTATCCTCTTCTACTACTACCTCGGGCAGCTTGTTCCAGGCACTCACACCCTCTGTGTAAAAACATTGCCCCTATGTTTCTCTCCCCTCTCACCTTAAACCTATGCCCTCTAGTTTTGGACTCCCCTACCTTTGGGAAAAGATATTGACTATCTAGCTGATCTGCACCCCTCATTATTTTGCAGACCTCTACAAGATCACCCCTCAGCCTCCTGCGCTCCAGAGAAAAAAGTCCCTGTCTATCCAGCCTCTCCTTATAACTCAAACAATCAAGTCCCGGTAGTATCCTAATAAATCTTTTCTGCACTTTTTCTAGTTTAATAATGTCCTTTCTATAATAGAGTGACCAAAACTGCACACAGTATTCCAACTGTGGCCTTACCAATGTCTTGTACAACTTCAACAAGATGTCCCAACTCCTGTATTCAATGGTCTGACTGATGAAACCAAGCATGCCGAATGCCTTCTTCACCATTCTGTTCACCTGTGACTCCGCTTTCAAGGAGCTATGAACATGTACCTCTAGATTTCTTTGTTTTGTAACTCTCCCCAATGCCCTATCATTAACTGAGTTAAGTCCTGCTCTAGTTCAATCTACCAAAACGCATTACCTTGCATTTGTCTAAATTAAACTCCATCTGCCATTCGTCAGCCCACTGGCCCAATTGATCGAGATCCCTTTGCAATCGGAGATGACTTTCTTCATTGTCCACTATGCCACCAATCTTGGTGTCACCTGTAAACTTACCAACCATGCCTCCTATATTCTGATCCAAATCATTGATGTAAATGATAAATAACAGTGGACCCAGCACTGATCCCTGAGGCACACCACTGGTCACAGGCTTCCAGTGTGAAAAACAACCCTCTGCAACCACCCTCTGGCTTCTGCCAAGAAGTCAATTTTGCATCTGTTTAGATACCTCACCCTGGATCCTGTGAGATTTAACCTTATGCAATAACCTACCACGTGGTAACTTGTCAAAATCCTTGCTAAAGTCCATGTAGACAACATCAACTGCACTGCCCTTGTCTACCTTCTTGGTTACCCCTTCAGAAAACTCAATCAAATTTGTGAGACATGATTTTCCACTCACAAAGCCATGCTGACTGTCCCTAATCAGTCTTTGAGTACCTAAATGCCTGCAGATCCCCTCTCTCAAAATACCTTCCAACAATTTACCCACCACAGATGTGAGGCTCATTGGCCTGTAGTTCCTCAGCTTTTCACTGTAAGCACAACAAAAGCACAACAATGCTACTCTCCAATCTTCAAGCACCTCACCTGTGACTACCAATGATTCAAATATCTCGGCTAGGGGACCTGCAATTTCCTCCCTAGCCTCCCACAATGTCCTGGGGTACACTTCATCAGGTCCCAGGGATTTATCTACCTTGATGCACTTCCAGCATGTCCTCCTCTGTAATATGTACACTCCTCAAGACATCACTACTTATTTCCCCAAGTTCTATAACATCCATGCTTTTCTCAATAGTAAATACCGATGAGAAATATTCATTTAGGATCTCGCCCATCTCTTATGGATCTGCACATAGGTGACCTTGTTAATCCTTAAGAGGCCCGATTCGCTCCCTTGTTACTCTTTTGCCCTTTATGTATTTGTAGAAGCTCTTTGGATTCACCTTTGCCTTATCTACCAAAACAATCTCGTGTCCCCCTTTTGCCCTCCTGATTTCTCTCTTAACTCTACTCCTACACCCCCTATACTCTTCAAGGGATTGCCTTGATGCCAGTTGCCTATGCACGTCATATGCCTCTTCCTTCTGCTTGACCAGGGCCTCAATATCCCGATTCATCCAGGGTTTCCTACTTCTGCCAGCCTTGCCCTTCATTCTAAGAGGAATGTGTTTACCCTGAACGCTGGTTAACACACCTTTGAAAGCGTGCCACTTACCACATGTCCCTTTGCCATCCCCAATTAACTTTTGTAAGTTCCTGCCTGATACCATCAAAATTGGCCTTGCCCCAATTTAGAATTTTAACTTTTGGTCCAGACCTATCATTCTCCATAGCTTTCTTAAAACTAGTAGAATTATCATCACTGGTTCCCAAAGTGATCCCCTCATCAACACTTGTCACCTGCCCATCCTTATTTGCCAAGAGGAGGTCAAGTTTTGTCCCCTTCTCTAGTCGGGCCATCCACATTCTGAATGAGAAATTCCTTCTGAATACACTCAACAAATTTCTCTCCATCCAACCCTCTAATACTATGGCTGTCCCAGTCACAGAGCAGATTGTGTGTGTGTGTGTGAGAGAGTAGATTGTGTGTGTGAGGGTAGATTCTGTACATGAGAGTAGATTGTGTGAAGGAGTAGATTCTGTATCTATGAGAGAGTGGATTATTTTAATATTGAGTATGTGGAAGAGAAGAACATCTGTTTTGATGTGTTTGTGTGGGCTAATGAGAGCAGATTCTGGGCGTGTTGGGGGAGAGAGCAGATTGTGTTTTAAGCAACTTCTGTGACTTGCTTCGCTGGCGATCCCGCCTCCTTTAAATCCACCCCCCCCCCACCACTCCTCCAAACAGGAAGTGAGACGTGCATGGCAAAGAGAGAAAGAGAGGGGAGGCAGCAGAGGGGCAGTTCTGTGGGATGGTGCCTATGCCGTGGGGCTGATCAGCGAGGAGGGAGAGCTGGAGGGAGCCAGGCAGCGGAGAGCAGGGGAGCTCCTACAGCCAGTCTGTGTGTATATGTGTGAGAGCGTGAGAGAGTAAAGGGGGCACTTTGTCCTGATGCTGAGCCTGGCCAGGCTCGGCAGAACAGCACTGGAGAACGAGTGGCATCACTACAGGTAGGAATTAATTCTCTCTCCCCCCCCCCCCCCCCCCCACCTACCTCTTCTCTCCGCCTGTCGCTTCTTTTGTTTGTGGGGACCAGACATTCTTCCACCTAGAGCCCAGATTTACCCACCTCCCGGAGCCCCAAATGCTTGCTAAAGTCTGATGTCTTTGTATCCTTGGGGTTTTATTTGTATTGAACAGAGCAGGTCCAATATTTTAACAGCAAATTTGTCACCTACCATTGTTCAGCTTTGCCATTCTGTGTGATGCCTCACACCATCATTTTAATGCACTTGAACAAGGGGGGGAGAAAAGATCAATTATAACGTGGAACGAAAAAGAAAACACATTTTATTTCCCTCTGATTAACTGGAGGAGCAGTGTTTTTGCTGGGTTGGTGTGTTATATATATCTCTGTGCAGTTCCCAGGCATGGTGCTCTCTCCATGTCCTCGAAACCTTGCATTGTTTGACCAGTTGAGACCATTTCTTTGTGCAACACATCCCCCCCCACCCCTCTTTTGCTTTTGTTGTCAAACCAACAAGACAAGGCAACATTACTCACCCCCCCCCCACATAAAAAGAGAGCCTGTTTAAAAATACCTTCATTATTTCCTTTTCGGAAACTTTCTGGGTGGGTTAAATTTGTGTGTGTTTTTCTTCTGTGAGCCAGAAATACATTTGGAGGGTCTCCCCACGCCACCCCCCCGACCATCAGTATTTTTATGACTACGCTGCACAGTTGTAATCAAACTGAACAGACTTCCCCGTGAAATACAGTGGGCGGTTGCCTGCTCTTTGAAGCTATCCCCCCCCCAGCGCCCCACCGTACATAAATAAATGTGCCTCTTGGCATAATCTCGATCAACAAAAGACCTCTCAGTGAAGTCAGGGAGAATAAGTGACAGGGCTGGAGCACGTCGGTGAAGTCTCAATTTTGTGAAAAGCGTGGCTTTTCCACACATCTACACTCACCGGAGCAGTGTAACCATCCCGAGTGATGGATTCCTGTTACACTGAGTCCATAGCACGCAAGACAGGGGGCCACCCAGCCCCAGTAGGACGCCACCGACTCTCTGAAGGAACATAAGATCCCACTCAGGCCCTTGCACCCGACCCTATCCCGTAACCCCGGGCATTCACCACGGCTAATTCACCTAACGTACACATCTTTGAGCACTTAAGGGGCAATTTAACGTGGCCAATCCACCGAACGTACCTATCTTTGAGCACTTAAAGGGCAATTTAGCATGGCCAATCCATCTAACATGAGCATCTTTAGATGCTCAATGTGTAATATAGCATGACCAATCCACCTAACCTACACATCTTTGGACACTCAGGGGCAATTTAGCATAGCCAATCCACCTAACCTGAATATCTTTGGACACTTGGGGGCAATTTAGCATAGCCAATCCACCTAACCTGCATGTCTTTGGACACTTGGGGGCAATTTGGCATAGCCAATCCATCTAACCTACGCATCTTTGGATACTCAGGGGCAATTTAGCATGGCCAATCACCTAGCCTGCACATCTTTTGGACTGAGAGAAAACACGAACACCCAGAGGAAACTCACATAGACATGGGGAAAATGTGCAAACTCTACGCAGATAGTCACCCGAGACCAGAATCAAATCCTCATCCTTGGCGTTGTTAGGGTGGCACAGTGCTTAGCACTGCTGCCTTAATCAGGTCCCATTCTGATCAGCGGGGCAAGGCAAAATAACTTGTGTAAATAGAGTTGACCTACATTCGTTCCTCTGCTAGTTTCTTGAGTGACTTAAGAAAATGTGGTGCCCCTTCCCAGAACATTCAATATTGGGGAATTCCACATTGTGACAATTTCAAATTAGAACATAAGCCCGGGGAGATGTTAGAATTGAACATTATCGGTTTCAGCACATTAGGAAATTAATTGATCTGGGTGAAATTTTAGATTTTAATAAATTGCTTTATTTGAGAGATGCTGCTTGGTGATGGGATGTGTTAATCGTACCCTGGATCACTTTAAGAATGGGCCACTCTGGAACACCTTTTGTGTATTCAGATAGTTAATTGCTCAGTTGATACAGCGACAGGGAGACGAGCAGGCAGTATAGGTCTGTAAGAGGAAAATACCTTCAACACTTGCACCTCTTGTGCCGTCCTTTAGTATGTATTTAAAGGACACTTAAAGTCCAGGTAGTTGCTGCCTTAATGCAGTGAGTTCTATTGCATTGCACCCCCCACAGCTTTCAATCAAACATTGGTGTTGGGTCACTGTATGAATTGGCACGAATGTCACGTCCTTTTTTTTTGACGATTACGCGAAAAGTTTAGCCACCGTGGAGCGTGTGTTTGCTTTAGTTCACTCCTAGTTCACTTCCAAGAATAACACGTGTTATAAATCCCTGTTCCCATCTCTTCCACTTCATTGGGCTTTCCCCAGCAGACTGCTTGAGATTACTTTTGTCGGATAGCCCGTGCTTGTGTACGATCAGAGGACAATACCCGATGGAAGCTCGGTTTAAAAAAAAATGGACGTTTCCTCATTATACAAATTTAAACAGAGCCAGGGTTAAAATGCGCAAATTTTGATCTGTGTAGCATTTCGCTGAATTTAGTCACCAGAGGAAATAAATTTCAAGATAGTGGCGGGCAGGGGGTCCGTTTACACTTTCATAAGAAATATGGGCGACACGGTGGCGCAGTGGTTAGCGCTGCTGCCTCACAGCGCCAGGGACCTGCGTTCAATTCCAGCCTCGGGTGACTGTGCGGAGTCTGCACTTTCTCCTTGTGTTTGTGTGGGTTTCCTCCGGCTGCTCCAGTTTCCTCCCACAGATGTGTGGGCTAGCTGAATTGGCCATGCTAAAATTGCCCCTTAGTGTCAGGGGGATCAACAGGGTAAGTACATGGCAGCTATGGGGATAGGGCCAGGGTAGGATTGTTGATGGTGCAGGCTCAATGGGCCAAATGGTTTTCTATTCTATGATTGTGGATTCTATTTTAGAGTGCTCTGGTTTCTCTATAAGGGAGACAAAATTATGACTACACATGATCATGTGGCAGCTGTCCAGATGCTGTCATCCTTGATTACAGGAGAATTGGGGCGTAGGAAACTTAGGGGTGATCTTATAGAGGTCTATAAAATAGAGGAGCATATGTTTAAGGTGAGAGGGGAGAGATACAAAAGGACCAGAGGGGCAATTTATTCACAAAGAGGGTGATGAGTGTCTGGAACAAGCTGCCACAGGTAGTAGTAGAGGTGGGGTACAATTTTGTCTTTTAAAAAGCATTTAGACAGTTACATGGCTAAGATGGGTATAGAGGGATGTGGGCCAAATGTGGGCAATTGGGACTAGCTTAGGAGTTTAAAAAAAGAGGCGACTTGGACAAATTGGACGGAAGGGCCTGGTTCCATGCTGTAAACCTCTATGATTCTACAAGAAGAAGTCATTCATTTTTCTTTCAAAGGGTAAACCCACTCCCTTACTTTAGGAAAACATGTCAGTGGGGTATAAAAATGTAGCCCTCTAATTTATTTAATCAGTCAATGTTATCATAGAATCTTTACAGTGCAGAAAGAGGCCATTTGGCCCATCAAGTCTGAACTGACAACAATGTTGCCCCCATTTGAAAGGCTGTGAATAGGAAATCATGATATTTTACTGAATGTTGCCAACTTCAGTTCAACTCCAGTGATACTTTTGAAATGAGAGACCTTTAACTGTTCCTGTATCGGTTTCAAACCATCGAGGTTTATTTTATAAGTAAATTTATTTTTGTTCATTCTTATTTTTGTGTTAATTTTATTTAAATTTGATTGGTTCACCTCTCAATGTGGCCCAGTAGTTAGCACTGCTGTCTCACAGCGCCAGGCACCCAGGTTCGGTTCTGGTCTTAGGTGACTGCGCGGAGTTTGCATGTTCTCCCCGTGTCTGCATGGGTTTAGAATCATCAAATTCCTACAGTGCAGAAGGAGGCCATTTGGCCCATCAGAGCTGGACCTACAACAATCCCACCCAGGCCTTATCCCCTTAACCCCACACATTTACCCTCCTAGTCTCCCTGACACTAAGGGACGATTTAGCATGGCCAATCCACCTAACCCGTACATCTTTGGAGATTTCCTCATGGTTTCCTCCCATGGTCCAAAGATGTGGAGGTGAAGTGGATTGGTAAATTCCTGGGATTATGGGGATAGGATGGTGAGGGGAATGGAGTGGGGGAGGGAGGGACTTGGGTGAGATACTCTTCTGGAGAGTCAGGGTAGACATGTTTTCTACACTGTTGGGATTCTTGGTTATTACTGAGGAGACCATATACCAACTAACACAAGGCTAATATGTGACTACATGTGCCTAAATGTCACTCCAGAGCCACAGCAATGTGGTTGACCCTCAATTGCCCTTCGGCAACCAGGAATGGGCAATGAATGATGGCCAGCCAGTGTCAGCCACAAATAAATTTTCAAAAATGATGAATTTATAAGCAAAGTAGCGAGTGAGAAGTTAAAGTGTGTGTCGATAGAATGAAAACAAAAAGGAAAGGCTTGTTCTACAGTGCTTTGCATAACCTCAGGATGTCCCAAGGCATTTTATACCCAATGATGTACCTTTGCTGTGTAGCCATATTTGACGTGTCGTAACGTAGCAAAGGTTGTAGCCAGTTTGCACACAGCAAGGTTCCACACTCAGCAATGTGACCATGACTGGATAATCTGTTATAGTGATTAGCTGGGGCGGGGGTGGGAGCGAGGCTGGGGCTGGGGTTGGGTGCATTGAGGCAGGAGGTGGGAAAGACCAAAAGACATAGGAGCAGAATTAGGCCCATCAAGTCTGCTCTCCGCCATTCAATCATGGCTGATAAGGAGGGGGGTCTCTCTTGTCCTCCTTCAAAATAGTGCCATGGGATCTATTACACCCACCTGAACAAGCAGAAGGGGCCTTCGCTTCTGGTCTTATCTGAAAGGTAGCACTGCTGACAGTGCAGAACTCCCTCAGTACTGCAGCCTTGACCTTTGCACTCAAATCCTGCAGTGGGACTTGAATCACCAACTGGATGGCACCCATTGAGCCCACAGCTGAGAGACAGCAGGATGGAAGGTGGCTCACGTGTAAACACTAGCATGGACTAGTTGGACTGAAGGGCCTGTTTCTGTGCTGGAAACTATGCTATTCTATGCAATTGGAAATCTGGGGCATGCTTTGCACAAAGCCAAATATGTTGTGTTTGGTTTGCACGAGTGTGGGGTGAATTGAATTAAAATTACCAGTATAATGGAGCAGTTAAAATGCTAATACTGATTTGCAGGTGTGGAAGTCTGTGAAACTCAGCTCTCTCCCAAGACTGATCTGATGACTCATAATGGCGACGGAAGTGAACACTATTCAGCGGAGTTATTCCATTATTCCATGCTTCATATTTGTAGAGGTAAGGAGTGAGGGGAAGAGAGACTACGCAGACATGGGAATTTAAATGCCTGTCTTTCTCTTTCATGTTTCTCTGGTTCAGAACAGCTGGGAGCGCATGACTCACTCTCGGTGCGATTCGAGCAAAATGTGAATTGAGGAACTAAAAACAGAAAATGCTGGAAATGCTCAGGAAGCAGCTTTGAAGAGAGAGAGTGAAAGGTCATACGTTGATGACCTTTTGGCTGGCAGGGGAGATGCTGGGAGAATGTTGCCCCCTGAGCTGGGAACACATGGGGTGGGATCTCCCAGCCCCGCTCACCCCCGAAACAGTAAAATCCCACCCCCAGTCAACGGATCTTTCCATGGTCTGCCCCTTGCCTGCTCCGATTCCTGTGGCTGGCAGGACGGTAAAATTCCGGCCATCGTCACATCGGATTTTCACAGTGACTTCATTGCAATGTTAATGTCAGCCTACTTGCGACACTGATAAATAAATTTAAATTTAAACTGAGGGATCAGCCATTTCCGACTGAATGTCTTCACTTGTGAATCTCCGGAAGCCTCAACCCCCCAGAGAGAGCTGTTGGATGTTCTGCCGGTGATTGTGTGCAAGGCAGAGATCGATGGATCTTTGGACACCAGAGGAATTAAGAGATATGGGGGAGAGGGCGGGAATGTGGTGTCGGCACGGAAAATCACAGAATGGCGGAGCAAGGCTCAAACAGCCGGCCCCAGCTCACTCCACTCATCGTCGGGTGTTCGTTGACGCTCTCTGACCTGCTCCGTATTTCCAGCATTTTCTCTCTTTATCTCTGATTCCCAGCATCAACAGTAACTTAACTTTAAATGAGCGAATGGAGGAAGAAGGGGAGATTTAAGAGAAAAATTGCAAGCGACTAAATTTCTGTTCAGATGCGGCTGGAAGTGTATGTGCAAGTGAACCATAACTGCGTCAGGAGTGTCTTCAGAGCCTGTGGAACCTCATCAGGTTCAGTCTAGAGACTGGTAAAGTGGGAAGAAATGGGGCCAGTTTATGCTGGGCAATTAATACTGAAAAATGTTTATTTATTACTCACAAGTAGGCTTACATTAACACTGCAATGAAGTTACTGTGAAATTCCCTTAGTTGCCACATTCCAGTGCCTGCTTGGGTCAATGCACCTAACCAGCACATCTTTCCGATTGTGGGAGAAAACCCACACAGACACAGGGGGAACGTGCAGACTCCACTCAGACAGTGACCCAAGCTGGGAATCGAACCTGGGTTGCTGGCGCTGTGAGGCACCAATGCTAACTATTGTGCCACCGTGCCGTTCCAATATATTTGAAGAAATTGTTTCAGAAACATCTGACCCACCACAATATTGAGAAAGTGACCATAATACAGGTTAATACAATTGTACAATGTATTTTAATGTTGTTTTAAAACATGGTTAGGTTTTATTTAGCCTTTTCCGTACCTACCCATGGGAGTTTTGTCAATGGAAGGCAATTATACCTCATTGGCGAGATGGAATGCCCAAGATGGGAGCTGAAAGAGATGTAGGAGTGTTAGTTGACTCATGAGATGAAGCATTTAACAAAGTAAATGTGTTGCGTGTTGTAATGCCCTTGAACCATTCTGAAGTTGCTCAAGAACATCATATGTACTTTCCTCTTTGGTTGCTCATAAGGACATTCCATTTTCCATTTCAATGAACAATACAATCAGGGAAAAGGATACATGAGGTGGTTCACCATTGTTTTTCTCATGCTGATTTTTATCAGTGTTACAAGTAGGCTTACATTCACACTGCGATGAAGTTGCTGCGAAAATCCCCTCGTTGCTACACTCCGGCGCCTGTTCGGGTACACTGAGGAAGAATTTAGCACGGCCAGTGCACCTAACCAGCACATCTTTCGGTCTGTGGGAGGAAACTGGGGCACCCGGAGAAAACTCGTGCAGACGCGGGGAGAATGTGCAGTCTTTGCACAGTGACCCAAGCCAGGAATTGAACCCAGGTCCCTGGTACTGTGAGGCAGCAGTGCTAACCATTGTGACAACGTGCCACCGTGTGTGCTTAAAGGTGCTGGTAGGGGGGGTGTGATCCTCCCCTGCTGACTTGCTGCACCCGTGTGGCACATTTAGTTTGCGTCTTTCAGAAGAGGCAGCAAACCCCTGTGTCTCCTCAGTTGGACGTTAAAGATGATACGGGACTGTGTAGACAATGAAAAGAAACGTAATCTTTGATTTCCGAGGAGCAAAATGCTCCCAAATAAAACCACAGCCATCTTCTTCTTGGGTTTACTCTCAGGAATTGAGGCAATAATGTCCACAGATTGCAAAATAGCCCTGGAGGCTCTCTGGAGGAGGCTCTCAAAGAGAATTTCAGGGGGGGTAATGATTGACAGAACAACTTCCGATAGGGGATCCTCAGGAGCGTGGACCTTGCAGCGATCCAGGATTAGAGAAAATGAAGCTTGGGGTTCTGCAGGTTGGGAAAGGGGTGAGGCCAATGCTAGAATCCAGGCAGAGGACAGGTTTGGAGGCCTGCTGTCCTACAGGAATGGTACAGAACACCCTGAAATCGCTGAACTGTGACTTGGAGGCCATTGCTTGCCTGGCTGAATATTGAGGCAGACCAAGCTGGGATGCTCATTACCCACACAGAGTGTGATAATGAAGGACAGCCCTCAGAAAGCAACCACGCTGGCCTTATTTTTAAATTCATTCTTTTACGGGATGTGGGTGTCGCTGGCTGGGCCAGCTACCCTATCCCTAATTCCCCTTGAACTGAGTGGCTTTATAGACCACTTCGGGGGCAATTACAAGTCAACCACATGGCTCTGGAGTCACAGGTAGGCCAGACTAGGTAAGGAAGGCAGATTTCTTTCCCCAGAGGGTCCGATGGGTTTTTGCAGCAATCTATTTATTTATTAGTCGCAAGTATGCTCACATTAACACTGCAATGAAGTTATAGTAAAAATTCCCTAGTCGGCACACGCTGGGTACACTGAATTTAGCATGGCCAATGCACCTAACCTTTTGGAGGAATCCAGAGCAGCTGGAGGAAACCCATGCAGACACAGGGAGAATGTCCCCGGAGCATCAGCCTCTGAGTTATTAACCCAGTAACAATACCACTGGGCCACGGTCTTCCCGAAGCTAGGCTGAGGGACATTATTGAGAAATGGATAGTGCAATGCGATTGACTTTGCCCTCGCCTTTCGCAGACATTTCAGATCCAGTTTTCTTACTCTGCTGTTAGTAAAGGCCCCCTCTTGCCTTAATCCAAACACTCCAAATCTAATCTCTAGTAGATACACAACTTTATAAAATCGTACACTGTAGTTGTAGGCCATTGGCCCATTTTATCTGTGCTGGCTCTTTCTAAAATCGTACACTGTATTTGTAGGCTGTTTGGCCCATTGTATCTGAGCTGACTCCTTCTAAAACCGTACACTGGAATTGTAGGCCATTTGGCCCATTGTATCTGTGCTGGCTCTTTCTAAAACCGTACACTGTAGTTATAGGCCGTTTGGCCCATTGTATCTGTGCTGGCTCTTTCTAAAACTGTACACTGTAGTTGTAGGCCATTTGGCCCATTGTATCTGTGCTGGCTCCTTCTAAAACAGTACACTGTAGTTGTAGGCCATTTGGCCCATTATATACTTGCTGGCTCTTTGAAAGAGTGATCCAACAGTTTCCCCATACCCTTGAAAGTCTAATTCCCCTTTCAATTATGTTCAATTCCATTTCCACTTGAAAGTCAATATTGAACGTGCTTTTACCACCCCCTCAGGCAGCGCATTCTGAATCACAACAATCCATCTCCCGCTAGTGCGATGACCAATTATTTGAATTCTGTGTCCTTTGGTTGCCAGTGGAAAGTTTCTCCTCCACTTACTCAATCCTTCATGATTTGAAACAGCTCTCTGAATTCCCCTGCTCACCTTCTCTGCTCTGAGGAGAACAATCATAGATTTGTATAGTGCAGAAGAGGCCCTTCGGCCCATCGAGTCTGCACCAATGCATGAAAGGCCCTGGCCTGCCCACCTAATCCCACTTGCCAGCACTTAGCCCATTGCCTTGAATGTTATGGTGTGCCAAGTACTCATCCAGGTACTTTTTAAAGGATGTGAGGCATCCCGCCTCCACCTCCCTCACGGGCAACGCATTCCAGACCATCTCCACCCTCCAGTTCCAAGGGGGTGATCTTACCCAAAGAAATGAGCATGAAAGCAAGATATTTTCAGATCTTTTCTTTTAACAATGAAGCCACAAATGAAATCTTACACCCTAATCACGCCAAGTAACTGAAGTCCTGGTACTATTCCAGTAAATCTCTGGAGTCTTGCCAAGGATCTGATGTCTTTCACAAAGTGTGGTGCACACAACTGGACACAATACTCCAACTGATCTTGACTTACATCAATTGTCAAGAATGATTTCTTTCCATTGGGCACTGTTTAGTAGTTACGTTTATTGCCCATTAGGCTGTTGTACGGGCTTTGTCCATTTGTGTTTGATATGAATGGAGGACAACTCGTCCCCTGTGTGGCATTCCCTCCATAAACACGTTTATTGTTAACTTGGTAAATCGATACCATAATCAGATGTAGCGTTGTTTTAATTTCACAATTTCGGGATCAGTAAGCAAGTCGGGCACAGGAGCTAACTATTTAGCCCCTTGATTAGATTCGACTAGACCGATGTTGTCCAGTAGGACTTTAATGTTTGCCAAACTTGTGTCACTCAGGCCTCCATGGAGGAGCCGATGGCCTGGTGGTATTATCACTAGACTATTAATCCAGAAACTCGGCTAACGTTTCGGGGATCCGGGTTCAAATCTCGCCCTGGCAGATGGTGGAATTTGAACTAAAAAATATATATTTGGAATTAAGAATCTACTGATGACCATGAAACAATTGTTGTAAAAGCCATCTGGTTCACTTCTGTCGTTTAGGGAAGGAAATCTGCCATCCTTGCTTGGTCTGGCCTACACGTGACTCCAGAACCACAGCAATGTGGCTGACTCTCACCTGCCCTGGGGCAATAAATGCCCAGCCAGCGACGCCCATGTCCCACATATGAATAAAAAATGTTATGCTCCACTATTCTATACATGCAAGCAATTCTTTTGATAGAACTTTCCCAACTTGTGGTCTCCAGCACAGAGAAGGACAAGGGGGGCAGCAGATGCATGGGCAAACACCACCACCTTCAAGTCATCCACCATCCCGACTTGGAAATATATCAGCCGTTCCTTCACTGTGGCTGGGTCAAAATCCTGGAGCTCCCTCCCTAACTGCACTGGGGGTGTACCTACACCATGCGGGCTACAGCGGTTCAAGTAAGCGGCTCACCCCACCACCTTCTCAAGGGCAATTAGGGCTGGGCGATGTGACCTGACCAGCAACAGTCACATCCCAGGAAAGAATTAAAAAAAAACTTTGCAGCATTACATAAAATATATGCGAAGGATCAGGTGAATCTTGTTAACACGATGCACAAGGACAGGACGATTGGTGAACTATAACAACCACACTGTGACAGCAGCTCTGTCAAAGATTATTTTTAACAGAGGTTGTGGTGCCTCGGTGAAACATATACTTAACAAGCTTTCATTTCCTTCACCTCTTTACCACTTACCTTACTGGAGTTAAGCTACAGGTTTCTAATATTAAGGATTATTTCTTCTGCAGATTTTTTTGTTTGCTTTGGATAAGGACGTGGATTATGTCAGGCAGAGTTTAGAACCATGTCCTTAGAGGAACAGGCTGCCGCAGGATCCTAATGTCCATCGGAATAAAACCTCTCACTTGATGAAAAGCATCATGGCCGTGGCCCTTTTCCCCAATGTTTATTTATTAGTATCAGGGTTCGCAGTGGCACAGTGGTATTGTTATTGTGCTTGTAATTCACAGACCCAGGGCAATGCTGTGGGAATTTGGGTTCGAATCCCACCACACTAGTCGATGAAATTTGAATTCAATAAAAAACACCTGGAATTAAGAATCTACTGATGACCATGAAACCATTGTCGGTTATTGTAAAAACCCATCCAGTTCACTAATGTCCTTCAGGGAAGGAAATCTGCTGACCTTACCTGGTCTGGCCTACATGTGACTCCAGAGCCACAGGGCTGGATGGTGTCCACTCAGAGATGTCCACATCCAATGAATTAAAAAATAAAGTGTCACAAGTAGGCTTACATTAACACTGCGCCTGTTCGGGTACACCGAGGGAGGACTTAGCATGGTCAATGCGCCTAACCAGCACATCTTTCAGAGTGTGGGAGGAAACCCGAGCACATAGAGGAAACCCAATACAGACACAGGGAGAATGCATAGACTCTGCAGACACAGTGACTCAAGCTGGGAATCTGTGAGGCAGCAGTGCTAACCACTGTGCCACCCACTGTGGCGAGTGTACTGGGTAACACTGAATTAGATCACGGCTGATAGATAACCTAAGTCCACCCACCCATCACTGCTCCATATTGATACCCCTACAAGACAAAAATCAATTGATATCATTAGGATTAAATGTTTCCATTATCCCCGGCATTCAGAGAAAGTTCCAGATTCCATTGTCTTTTTCTGCAGGGAAATGTTTCTTGTATTTCAATTCTGAGTCACTGAACTCTCACTTCAAGGTTAGTCCCTCTTGTTCTGAATTCTTCCCAATCAGAACAAACTGTTTGTCTGTATCCGCCCGATCAAAAATCAATATGATGACCTCTATTTGTTTGATCACTACTTACCCTGCGAAGCACGGTGGCACAGTGGGTCAGCACTGCTGCCACACAGCGCCAGGGACCCGGGTTCACTTCCCGGCTTGGATCACTGTCTGTGTGGAGTCTGCATATTCTGCGTGGGTTTCCTCTGGGTGCTCCGGTTTCCTCCCACAGCCTGAATGATGTGCTGGTTAGGTGCATTGACCATGATAAGTTCTCCCTCAGTGTACCCAAACAGGTTTCAGAGTGTGGCGACTAGGGGATTTCCACAGTAACTTCATTGCAGTGTTAATATAAACCCAGTTGTGACACTAATAAATAAACTTTTAAACTTTACACATTGTGCTACTCTATAAAACACTTTGGTGAATCTACATTCTAACCCTTCCCAAAGCCAATTTATGCATTGTGAGATGCAGTGCCCGGAATGACTTTAATCAGGCAATTGAGGCAGGCCTGTCCGAATATGAACTCCCTGATTAAGGGCCAAATTGATGGGAGTCTCTTGCTTTGTACCTAACCAGTTGTGTGAGTTCCTCTGGGACTCTGAGTGTAGACTGCTCACTGAATGCTCTCTGTATGCTGCTGTCAGACTTGTAAATGAAGGGATTTTGGTGAAGGGATTTCTGCCTCTGATTTCAACACCCAAAACTGCAAGTGGGCTTTGTGTAAATGACACATCACTTCCTTCCCTTCAGCTCCTAGCCCTTTGGCCAACTCTTATTAACCTTTCTGGTTACTGTTTGTACCTCTGCACTAGCTTTTAGTGATCTGTGTAGAGGGACAGCTAAGTCCTGTAGTCTTTAGTTTCTCACCATTAAAGCCATAAGAAATAGCGGCAAGAGTAGGCCATTCAGCCCCTCTAATTTAATAAGAACGTAGCGAATCTCCAACTCAACTGCACAGTCCTGTACTAATCCCCGTAAGCATGGACTCCCTCAGAGTCTGAAATCTACCAAATCCCAATCATTGCTAGATATTTATTCTTTATTAATGAGCTATCCTGATCTGTCTTTCTCAGTGGTTGACCTAACACGTCCCCACATTGAACCCCTTTGGTCAGTGTTCTGTCCACCCTGCACCTCATTGGTCAGTGTTCTGTCCACCCTGCACCTCATTGGTCAGTGTTCTGTCCACCCTGCACCTCATTGGTCAGTGTTCTGTCCACCCTGCACCTCATTGGTCAGTGTTCTGTCCACCCTGCACCTCATTGGTCAGTGTTCTGTCCACCCTGCACCTCATTGGTCAGTGTTCTGTCCACCCTGCACCTCATTGGTCATTGCTCTGCCCACTCACTAACCGAATTTGTCTCGACATTCTGAAACTGCGAGCTTCCATCAGCGCTATCACACCAAAGCTACAAGATTCTGAGGGCAGGATAGATGCTCAGAGGCTCTGGGACTCGGGGGTTCAGTTTAAAGATAAGGGGACTGGGTTTTCTGGCCACTGTCGACCTGAGACTGGAAAATCTCACCTGAGTTCGATAGATTTGTGACTGACAAGAGAGTGAAAGGTTACGTGGGATGTGGAAGACAGGAAAGCACGGACCTATGGGCCAAATGGCCTGTCTCTGGGCTGTAAATTCAATGCAAAATATGCCATTAAAAGCTGTAGCTGTAGATTGGATCTCTGGGAGACATGCTCCATCATAGTACAGACCCTCCATCCCAATTCCCAGTCTTCAATTTCCAGTCAGATCTTGTGGCACAGTAGGTAGCACCCCTGCCTCTGAATCAGTAAGCCCTAAGTTCAAATCTGGCTACAGGACCTAATGGCCAAGGAGGGTGTGTTTATAACATAGGTTGAGTGTCAACCTACATAATCCTTCCAATGGCTGGTGGTAAGAGTGAGAGAGATTCCTGGTTAGCCATCCTTGATGTGGAGTTAAGCCCACAGTGAGATCTACCATGGTCATATTGGATAGCAGGCCAGACCCGAGGGATCAAATGGCCCACTTTGGTTGATTTTTTTTTTCTCTGATCATATAAATTTACTTTGTCCTCTTCAAGCTTTGATACACAACTCCTCGCTTCCTTAATCCAGCTAACTGATGACGCTGCTTGTGCGAAAGACCAAAGCTGTAAATACAAGATATGCGCTAATAAATTCAACAGGGGATTCAAGAGACAATGCTTTATCTGGAGGTGGTAACCACAAATAGAGATTGAGGATAGAATATAGAGGGATGTTAGCATAAAGAATTGGAATAATAACGTTACTGGGTCTGAACGCCAGAGGCTTCAACTAATCATAAAATCCCGACAGTGCAGAAAGAGACCATTTGGCCCATTCAGTCTGTACCGACCCTCTTACAGAGCATCTTACCAGGAATACCCCATCCCCGTAACCTTGTGTATTTACCCTATTTATTCCCCTATCCTACACACGTGCAGACTTTACACAGGCAGTCATCCAAGGCTGGAATCGAACATAGAACATTACAGCACAGTACAGGCCCTTCAGCCCTCAATGTTGTGCCGAGCTATGTCCAATCCCGAGATCAAGCTATCCCACTCCCTATAATTCTGGTGTGCTCCATGTGCCTATCCAAGAACCGCTTGAAAGTTCCTTAAGTGTCCGACTCCACTATCACAGCAGGCAGTCTATTCCACACCCCAACCACTCTCTGGGTGAGGAATCTACCTCGGATATCCCTCCTATATCTCCCACCATGAACCTTATAGTTATGCCCCCTAGTAACAGCTACGTCCACCCGAGGAAACAGTCTCTGCGAATCCAGGTCCTTGGCACTGTGAGGCAGTCGTGCTAACCATTGTGCCACTGTGAGTGAATTCAAATCCCACTACAGCAGCTGGAGAAAATCTAGAGTAAATTCATAAACCTGGAATAAATTTCTAGCTTTGGTAATAATAATGATGATGAAAATATCAGCTGCCCTTCAGATGAGGAACCCTGCCATCCTGGTCTGGCCTACCTGGCCTCCACACCCATAGCAATGTAGTTAACTCCCTTCGGAAATGGCCCAGTAAGTCAGCGCAGAAAGATCAAGGCGTGCGTACACCACACAGACTGCTGTGGTTCAAGGTGGCAGCTCACCAGAACCTTCTTGAAACAAACAGCGACAATAATAAGTGCTGTCCTTGCCGCTGACTCACACATCTCAGGAACTAATGGAAAACAAAATGCATTTGAAGGGAAGCTGTGTTAGAAGAGGAATAAAAGTATACGCTGAAAGGGTTGGATGATGTCGGATGGAGGAGGCCCATGTATAGCATGGACCTATTGGGCCAAATGGCCTGTTTCTGGCCTGTAAATTCAATATGCCATTAAAAGCTGTAGCTTTGGATTGGATCTCCGGGAGACGTGCTCCATCATAGTACAGACCCTCCATCCCAATTCCCGGTCTCCAATTTCCCGTCAGGTCTTGTGGCGCAGTAGGTAGCGTCCCTGTCTCTGAACCAGAAGCCCCAGGTTCAAATCCCACCACAGGACCTAATGACCAAGGAAGGTGTGTTCATAACATGGTCAAATGGCTTGAGTGTCAATATATAAATCCTTCCAATGGCTGATGGTAAGAGTGAGAGAGACTCCTGGTCAACCATCCTTGATGTGGAGTGAAGCCCCTGGTGACTGATTAGTGACCTGTTGCAGGAAGTACTTGCTATGGAAACAGATGGAAGTCTGCCTTAGTGTGCCATTAGGTGCGGGAAGAGGGTTGGAATAAATCAAGTCAAGGTGAATCCTTGATCACAGCAATTTAATTTAAGAGAAGGTTTGTTTTAATAAGTGTTTATTTTACTTCTTCATTGGAATTGCCCTGTTGGATGTGATAGGCACAGCTTTGAGTTTTCTAGTGTGGATTCCTTGCTCCTTATCCTGAGTAAAGCATCTTTGATTGAGGTATCCAACTCAGGTCATTGAACTGGGAGCCATTTTGAAACACTGAGATCCACTTCAGTGCAGAGAGTCCAACTCAATGCTAAGATCTCGTTGCTCCCACGCGGGATTTAGTTATGCACAGCTCTCAGCTTTGATTTGTAGCTCCCCTCAATGTAAAACGAGTTTAAGGAGGCCTGTCCAAGTTACCTAATGTAAAGAAATGCCGGTGGACTGACTAACACATTGTTACCTCTGCTTTGAATTGAGTTTAATGAGCACTCGGTGAAGTACAAACTCTCGTTCATCATCTGTGGACCTTAAGAAGTGTCAGGAAAACAGTGCACAAGAACATGCTCCCTTACTCTTTGGCTAAGATGAAATGAGAACATAAGAACATAAGAAATAGGAGCAGGAGTAGGCCATCTAGTCCTTCGAGCCTGCCCCGCCATTCAATAAGATCATGGCTGATCCGTCGTGGCTCAGTTCCACTTTCCCGCCCTCTCCCCATAACCCTTAATCCCCTCTCTTATCAAAAACCCATCAACCCGCGTCTTAAAAATATTTAGCGAGGCAGCCTCCACCACTTCAACGGGCAGAGAATTCCAGAGATTCACCACCCTTTGAGTGAAGAAGTTCCTCCTCAACTCCGTTCTAAACCACCCCCCTTTTATCTTGAGGCTGTGCCCCCTAGTCCTACTGTCATTTTTGAGCGGGAAGAGTCTCTCCACCTCTATCCTATCCATCCCATTCATCATCTTATACGTCTCAATGAGATCTCCCCTCATTCTTCTAAACTCTAACGAGTACAAGCCCAGTTTATTCAGCCTCTCCTCATAGCTCAACCCCCTCAACTCCGGTATCAGCCTAGTAAACCTCCTCTGCACTCCCTCCAAGGCCAAAATATCTTTGCGCAGGTGCGGCGCCCAAAACTGCACACAGTACTCCAGCTGCGGCCTCACCAATGCCCTATACAGCCGCAGCAAGACCTCCCTACTTTTATATTCAATCCCCCTCGCTATGAAGTCCAGCATCCCATTCGCCTTCCTGACCACCTGCTGCACCTGCAAGCTGGGTTTTTGCGACTCATGCACAAGGACCCCGAGGTCCCTAAATAAATGTAATATAAAATGGTAATATAAATATAAATGGTATATAAATGAGGTTAGGATTATATTCATTGGAGATTAGAAGAGTGAGAGGGGATCTCATAGAAACTTATAAAATTCTAACAGAGTTAGACAGGGTAGATTCAGAAAGAATTTTCCCGATGGAGCCCAGAACTAGGGGTCATAGTTTGAGGATAAGGGGCAAACCTTTTAGAACTGAGGTGAGGAGAAATTTTTTTTCACCCAAGGGCTGGTGAGTGTGTGGAGTTCACTCCCACAGAACGTAGTTGAGGCCAAAACATTTTCTGATTGCAAGAAGATATTAGATCTAGCTCTTGGGGCTAAAGGGATAAAGGGATATGGGGGGAAAGGGGGGGGGGACCAGTATTGAATTTGATGATTAGCCATAATCAAAATGAATGCTGGTGCAGGCTCGAAGGGCCAAATGGCCTACTCCTTTGAATTTCTGTTTCTGTAAGCAATCAGATGTAATGCCTTTTCTTGACAGCTTGGATCTAGTTTGTCTTTTTTGTGGGCACTATGAATTGGATTCAATTTGAATTTGAATGGGTTTTTTTTGGAGCGAGCAAGGGGATGGATTAAGGGCTTGCCTTGATCCCTCTGCGCATTGGCTTTGTAACTCTGAGAAAGGAATAAAACAAAAGCAGCTCACTCACTGGGGATTTCAGGGCACCTCCATAGCCCTCTGTAAAAAGCGAGAAGTGCTTTATTCCTTATCCATAATGCAGGGCAGTTTGAACATGAGGAACACTGTTGTTTGAACATGATGTTGATGCCATGGTTTAGTGAGATGCATTCACCCTTATATCAACCTTGTTGTTGCTAAACTGCAGATTTAAGTAAACAGAGAAATTGAAACGTGCTGCAAACTCCTTGAGCTTCAACGTTTTTAGAAAAAGTAGAAGGTGTCTTGCTGAAAAACTGGGCCCTTTTAGCTATCGAACACACACTACCATCGAATCCATGGTCTGTCTCTGAGGCAAGACATTGACTGTTCAAGTCCCTTTCTGGGGTGTAAGTATGTGTTAGAGATTGATAGTTCAAGGGGTACAAATGCACTGTCAAAAGTGCCACCATTTGGAATGAAATCTTGGTTCACTTGCCCTGTTCAGATCATAGAATCCCTACAGTGCAGAAAGAGACCATTCTGTCCATCGAGTGTGCACCGACCACGATCCTACCCAGGGTCTATCCCCATAACCCCAAATATTTACCCTGCTAATCCCCCTGACATTAAGGAGCAAATCAGCAGGGCCAATCTACCTAACCCACACATCGTTGGAGGAAACTGGAGCACTTGGAGGAAACCCATGCAGGCACGGGGAGAATGTCCAAACTCCACACAGACAGTGACCCGAGGCCGGAATTGAACCCAGGTCCCTGGCGCTGTGAGGCAGCAGTGCTAACCACAGTGCCATCGCTCATACTAGATCCTAAAGTTCAGTAGCTTAGGATCTCCTGCAATCCAGATTCAGTTTGTGAGCGGGTTGGGGTTTCATTCACGCCAGCAGTATAATCTGCCCTAAATATAAAACTCTTGAGCGAGCCCCGACTATCAAATCGTTGATGATCATCAAAGGAAGAAGTCTTCATTGATTTGGTGCTTTTCATGACCTCTGAATGTCCCGAAATACTCTGCAGCCAATGAGGCATTTCTGGAGTGGAACCAGCTTTGTAAATGGGGAATATTGTTGAGGAGTTGGGTGTGATTTCCACTTTGGAAATGTGTCATCCATCATGTTTGGTATAAGATGACATTTATGGATCTTTATAAATGAATGGTTGTTGAGCTTTGAATGTTAGCATCGGGCGGCTAAGTATCTATGGAAGGTCTGGTTTTTGAGTCGGACATCTGTACTTTCCTATAAGTTCAAGTCGGCCAAAAGACATTTGCAGCAAATATTGATTTCGGTTTGATCGTAGAGATCTACCAAGTGGCTGCTACAACAGGTCAGTGAATGCACCTCGGTAAACCGTAGCATCAAGATGCTGCTGACACAGGAATGCTGCTCGTGTTCAAGATTTCACACAGATAGGGAATGAAATTCTTTCAGATTTCAAGTTAAAGTTTTAAGGTTTATTTATTAGTGTCACAGGTGGCCATGATGTGGAGATGCCAGCGTTGGACTGGGCTGGGTAAGAAGTCTCGCGACACCAGGTTAAAGTCCAACAGGTTTATTTGGAATCACGAGCTTTTGGAGCACTGCTCCTTCATCAGGTTACCTGGGGCAGTGCTCCTAAAGCTCGTGATTCCAAATAAACCTGTTGGGCTCTAACCTGGTGTTGCGAGACTTCTTACTGTCACAAGAAGGTTTATGTTGACACTGCAATGAAATTACTATGAAAATCCCCTAGTCGCCACACTCTGGCACATCTTCAGGTACGCTGAGGGAGAATTTAACATGGCCAATGCGCCTAACCAGCGCGTCTTTTGGGAGGAAACAGGAGCACCTGGAGGAAACCCATGCAGACATGAGGAGAACGTGCAAACTCCGTATAGACACTGACCCAAGCTGGGAATTGAACCTGGGTCCCTGGCGCCGTGAGGCACCAATGCTAACCAGTGTGCCACCATGCTGCCCACTGTACTATTTACAGCAATGGAAACCCAGAGACGCCTTCAAGCCACTCACCATCCTGACGTGGGGGTATATCGGCCGTTCCTTCACTGTGGCTGGATCAGAATCGTGGAACTCCCTCCCTAACAGCACTGTGGATGTACCTACACTCCGGGGACTGCAGCGGTTCAGGAAGGCAGCTCACCACCGCATTCTGAAGGGGCAATTAGGAATGAGCAATAAGTGCACACTAGCAATGCACACATCCCAGCAATCAATTAAAAAAAAAGCTCCTCGTCACCGCTGTTCCAGAGTTTCTTTGTGTAAAGTGAATATTTCAGAAGGATCCTTGAGGGCAAAATCCTTACTCATTTATCAAAAAAAATGTACCTCTGCTGCCATCTGGTGGTTGTGCTGGATCCGAGGACAGACAAAGGTGGGGATGGTGCTTTATCTGAAGAGACAACTTAATGGGTTCATTTGCCAAAACCAGGTGCATGATAATGGATTTAATAACAGGGAATCCATTATATTCTAATTCCAAACACTGTGAGTCCCCAGCATTTGGAATATTGTTGCTCAATGGCAAAGAAATGAATCATCTCCTGAGCCTGACTGTCCCAAGTTCCAAGTGCAAAGAGTGGATTTTTAATTAAAGTTTATTTGTTAGTCGGCTTACATTAACACTGTAATGAAGTTTCTGTGAGAATCCCCTAGTCGCCACACACCGGCGCCTGTCTGGGTACACTGGAGGGAGAATTTAGCATGGCCAATCCACCTAATCTTTGGACCGTGGGAGGAAGCTGGAACGCCCGCAGGGAACCCACGTAGATACGGGGATAATGTGCAGACTCTGTACAGACAGTGACCCATGCTGGGAATTGAACCCGGGTCCCTAGCACTGTGAGGCAGCAGTGCTAACCACTGTGCCACCGTGCCATCCACTGTGCTTACTCCAGTGTGGCAGAAGCTAGGTTTTGAAAATCCTTTGAACCCAATTAAACCATTCCTCGTAATTAGGTTTGAACATGTTATTTAAATGCAATTTAATACCAATAGACTTGAGATGATTGAAGATGACCTCAGTGGGTCTCTCCAGCTGTCCCGTTCTTTTTAGTGTATTCCACATAGTTTTTTAGTAGCGGGGGAGTAAGTGGTGGAAAGATTCCCAAACTGTCTATCAACCCCGTATGAACGCTTCTTCTGCAACCAACAAGTCCTGTCATTGGACTCGAACCCAGAGCTTCTTGTCCAGAGATAGAAGTGCTGTCCACTGAGCCACAAGGCCTCCCTGCAGCTGTCCTGCGGTGTCTGATCTCAGAGTGCCTGTTCCCTAAAATATTGTGTACCTTTTCCTTCTGAGGACCCTTAGAGTGCAGAAAGAGGCCATTCGGCCCATGGAGTCCACACCGATTCACTGAGAGCATTCTACTCAAGCTCACCCCCTGCCCTAACCCCATTGTCCCACTAATCCACGCAACTTTGGACGCCAAGGGGCAATTTAGCATGGCCAATCCCACACATGTTTGAATTGTGGGAGGAAACTGGAGCACCCGGAGGAAACCCACGCAGACACGGGGAGAATGTGCAAACTCCACACAGTCACCCAAGGCTGAAATCGAACCTGGGTCCTTGGTGCTGTGAGGCTGCAGTGTTAACCACTGTGCTGCACTGTGCTGCCTTCAGGAGTTAATTGCTAACCAATTAATATTCCAAATGGAACAGCATGACCTGGACAATCCCAGCTGTTTATTCCTACACCTTGGGCACTGCCAATTCCTACACCATGGGCACTGCCAATGCTCTGGCCAATATCCAATAGTCACATCTGACGTGAGGTGCAGTCAACGTGTCTGCTAGTTTCTGTGTCCAGTAATTTGGTGGAGGGGAGTGTGCAGTTAGGGTGGAGCAGTGGGCGGGCACATTCTTGCCTTTGACTTTGCCAGTGATCGAGTTGAAGTGCAGGATTGCCGAACAGGCAGGAAGGGCCCTCTTTAAATGTGCAGACTGAGCTCCTGATCATGGTGGAGACCGCAGCCTCAAATGAGTGCGGTGGGGAGCACCGGCTTATAGCAAGTGACCCGAACTGAGCAACTCAACAAGAGCCACCCACATACACATTAAACACCTGAGGACCTGTGTAGTGATGGCCGAACTAATGGCCGCTTAAGGCCAACTCCAGTGTCCTAACACACTGGGTAGCGAGTGGAAGATGGTTGAGGGTGGGACGGCTGTTTGATTCATCAAAGTTGGTGGAAGGGGTGGGAAGGAAGAGGGGGAGGGGTGTGGGTACTTCCGTCGTGGGGATGGGGACTTGTCCTGCACATAATAAGGGCCTTACCCCAGAAGATAGGGGAGGGTGACGCAGTGGAATTCAGGTCCATTCAAAAGCCTGATGGCATCGGGGAAGAAGCTGTTCTTGAGTTGGCTGGTGCGTGATCTCAGACTTTTGTACCTTTCTCCTGACAGAAGAAAGTGGAAGAGAGAATGTCCGGGGTGCGCAGGTTGTTAATTACGCTGGCTGCTTTTCCCAGGCAACGGGAAGTGTAGACAGAGTCAATGGGTGGGAGGCTGGTTTGCGTGATGGATTGGGCTATGTTCGCAACCCTTTGTAGTTTCTTTGTAGCATGGCATAGTGGTTAGCGCTGTTGCCTCACAGCACTAGGGACCCGGATTTAATTTCAGCCTCAGGTCACAAACTGTGTGGAGTTTCCTCTGGGTGCTATGGTTTCCTCCCACACTCCAAAGATGTGCAGGTTAGATGCATTGGCCATGCTAAATTGCCCATTAGTGTCCCAAACTTTGTAGGTTAGAGGGATTAGTGGAGTAAATGTGTGGAATAGGGCAAAGGTGAGCCTGGGTGGGATGCCCTGTTGGAGAGTCGGAGCAGACTCGATGGGCCAAATGGCCTCCTTCTGCCCTGTAGGGATTCTGTGATTCTTGCGATCTTGGACAGAGCAGGAGCCATAGAAAGCTGTGCTACAACCAGAAGGAGTGCCTTCTATGGTGCACCTGTAAAAGTTGGTGAGAGTCGTAGCTGATATGCCAAATTTCCTTAGTCTTCTGGGAAAGTAGAGATGTTGGTGGGCTCATTCAGTTCATCGAGTGTGACTCAACAGTGGAGATCCCTGCATCTTGGATTATCGGGCTGGTTCATCTGAATTAGCTTGACACTTGGAGAAAAGATAGGCTGAAAATGAAGACAGCTGGGGAGGTTACGTGGGTGGTGAGGGGTTGGAGGGGGGGCTTGGTTTTCCCTTCCTGCACACTGCAAAACAAATAATTCCCCATTGAGAACACCAGCTGCCACTGAGCTGCTACTTAGTCTGTGACAAGACCGAGAGACTGACACCAGTGGCTATTGTGCCTGCGAAAGGCAGAGGTAGTTAAAACATGGGCATCTGGACACTGTCACGCAAGTTCAGTTGCCCAAGTTAAAACCCATATATGAAGATGGTGGGGTAATTGCTATGTATGAGCCCTGCTTTAAAAGGGGTATTTCCTTTTCTCTACCTTCCCCTTGTCTATGCGTGTGATTAAGGAAACTATCGCTTTAAACAAGAGAAGCCAAATTTAAGGAAGACATTTGTCGAATCCACAAGTGTGGGGTTATCCCGTGCAGTGGTTTGAACAGTTAACCAGGCGTCACTTCAGGTGAAGGTTGCAGGATTTGACTGTGAGAACACACCTCGGGCAAGTCCAAATTCCTCAGCTCGCTGACAGAAGTCTCTTTAATCCAGCAACCCGGGGCAGGGAGCCAAGGTCGAGAAACGTCACTTCCGTGGCTGCGTCCCGTGGATTGGTTCCGACGCATTCCTCCCGTGACATCTGACCGCTGCCCCATTCATCATCCTGCCATTCCTTGGACCGTGTCCCAGGGCCCCGTCGAGAATGAGAGGCGGGAGCGGAGAAAACTCGCCATTGTAGGAGCTGACCTTTGACCTCCAGAAGGGCCTGGGCAGCAGTGGGGGTTGGGGGGTGGAGGGTGTGGACTGTAATGAACACAGAGGGGATTCAGTGTCCCGTGAACACTGACCAATGCTCAGGATGGCTAAGAGCCCATTGCATGGAATGTTTGTGTCAGCAACACAGATTCCATTATAGTGTTGAGATCAAATGGAACAATGTTGTCAAGTTCCTGCTTAAAAACCAGAATAGCCTCATGCACTTTTTCAATGGGTGAGCAATTATTAATGGATTAAGTCTTTTACTTAGGCCGTGATACCGTCATTGAATTTTGACTTAAGATTGAAATCGTAGAATCCCTACAGTGCAGCAGGAAGCCATTCAGCCCATTGAATCTATACCGACCACAATCCCACCCAGGCCCTATCTCCATAACCCCATGTATTTGCCCTAGCTAGTCCCCCGACACTAAGGCTCAATTTAACACGGCCAATCCACCGAACCCGCACATCTTTAGAGTGTGGGAGGAAACCGGAGCACCCGGAGGAAACCCACGCAGGCACGGGGAGAATGTGCAAACCCCGCACAGACAGTGACCCGAGCCGGGAGTCGAACCCGCGTCCCTGTTGGCGCTGTGAGGCAGCAGTGCTAACCACCGTGCCACTGGATTCTCCAACCGAGCCTGTGGCTGGGATTCGCCAGCCCCGCTGCAGTGAATGGAGATTTGGGTGAGCAGTGAATTCTCCATCCTCGCCGGCAGCAGCGGCGAGTCGTGAGCGGCTGGAGAATTACGTCCTGAAACCGCAGTTCGAAACTGTGCTTTGGGAAGGTTCATTCTTCAAACAGAACAAAATGTCAGACAATGCCACCCCTCCCGTCCACCCCGATCCCCCAGTATTCCACATGCATGTAAGTTACAGAGAGGTTTGTAAGGTTAATGCTGTCACTGAAATACTTCAAAGTCCAGCACAGGAACAGTCCATTCAGCCCAGCTGGTCTATTAGAGAAGACGTGATGATCCACATGACCTTCTCCTAGCTCTCATTAGTAGGCTTACATTAACACTGTGATGAAGTCACTGTGAAATTTCTCTGGTCGCCACACTCCGGCGCCTGTTCGGGTACACTGAGGGAGAATTTAGCATGGCCAGTGCACCTAACCAGCGCGTCCTTCGGATTGTGGGAGGAAATTGGAGCATCCGGAGGGAATCCATGCAGACACGGGGATAATGTGCAAACCCCACACAGACAGTGACCTGAGGCTGGAATTGAACCCGGGTCTCTGGCGCTGTGAGGCAGCAGTGCTAATCACTGTGTCACCCCAACCTTATCTAACCTATCTCATCTCACTTATCAGCATTATCTCCTTTTGCCATCTCTCTCACTACTTATCCAGCTTTCCCTTAAGTGCCATTCACCTAATTTTTCTATGTGGTAGCAATTGCCATATTCACACAAGTCTCTGTATTAAGAACTTGATTTTGGCTTTATTAGTGATCATCTTATATTGACAATGCCCTGTGCATGTATACCACCAGCACCTGCCACCCCCCCCGCCCCTCCCCCGCAATCAGAAACATATTTTCTCTCGGCTTCACAAATTTGATTTTTTATTGTCACATGTATTAGTATGCAGTGAAAAGTATTATTTCTTGTGCGCTATACAGACAAAACATACTATTGATAGTGAAGGAGAGGGTGCAGAATGTAGAGTTACAGTCAGAGCTAGGGTGTAGAGAGCTTAATATAAGATAGGTCCATTCAAAAGTCTGACGGCAGCAGGAAAGAAACTGTTCTTGAGTTGGCTGATACGTGACCTCAGTACCTTTTTCCCGAAGGGAGAAGGTGGAAGAGAGAATGTCCGGGCTGCGTGAGGTCCTTAGTAATGCTGGCTGCTTTGCTGAGGCAGCGGGAAGTGTAGACAGAGTCAATGGATGGGAAGCTGGTTTGCATGATGGATTGGGCTACATTCTCAACTATTTGTAGTTTCCTGCGGTCTTGGGTAGAGCAGGAGCCCGTACCAAGCTGTGATACAACCAGAAAGAATGCTTTCTATGGAGCATCTGTAAATGTTGAACCCCTGTTGATAACTTCAGAGACTTCTCTTTGGATAAACTGCTTTTATTCCATGTTTACAGAGCCAGGCGTAATTGCACTTTTCACAAGAAACCAAAATGTGCGATTGCTTCTTTATTCTTTGTCAGATAAATGGCAGCGTGTGTGAGCTGGTTTTGAACTGCTCTCCCTGAAAGCAATCCCGGCAATCGGACTCAAATGGATGGTCCTCTATTGTCAAGGAACCTGTCCTCCACCCTTCCCTTATTCCTACATTTCTAAAGATAAACAAAAGTGTTCGAAGGAAATTAAGAAAAATACATTTTTGTTCAATGTCCCAGTGATATTTTCTTCCTGATTGCTTACAGTAATGTTCTGAAGGTCATTCTTCAATTCTTGGAGATTCCAGGGTTATCCAAGAGAGTTGACAGCCTTTATATGGTCTTTTAGCAGAGTTGCCAGTGGATTGCTACAACAGAACCATTTAACCTCCCTCTTCAATGCTTAACATCCTGTTGTGATGTTCCAGCATTTTTATTTGAGCTTTCACAGTGCAATATTTTTTGCCTAGTCCAGTTATAGGAATGAGATTTAAGAGCTTATAATCCACAGGGTATCTTAGAATCCCTACAGTGCAAAAGAAGGCCATTTGGTCCATCAAGCCTGCACCAACCACAATCCCATCCAGGCCCTTTCCCTGTAACCCCACATATTTACTCTGTTAATCCCTGATGCTAAGGATCAATTTTAGCATGGCCAATCTACCCAACTCGCACATCTTTGGACTGTGGGAGGAAACCAGAGCACCCAGAGGAAACCCATGCAGACACAGGGAGATTGTGCAAACTCCACACTGACATTGATCCGAGGTTGGAATCGAACCTGGGCCCCGTGGTGCTGTGAGGCAGCAGTGCTAACCCACTGTGCCACCAAGCTGCCCTGGGCAGATGGAATAGGCCAGGGTTCTTTCCTTACAAAGGAGGTAACTGAAGCGTGACCTGATCAAAGCCTTTAAAAATCCCAGAAAAGGCTCAGTTAGGAGAGAGAAAGAGACACAGAGGAAACAGTTTCGCTTGAGGGTGGCACAGTGGTTAGCATTACTGCCTCACGGCTCCAGGGAGCAGGGTTCAGTTCCTCTCTTGGGTCACTGTGGAGTTTGCACAGCCTTTCCCCCATGTCTCCGTGAGTTTCCTCCAGGTGCTCCGATTTCCTCCCACTCTCCAAAGATGTGCAGGTTAGATGGATTGGCTATCCTAAATTGCCCCTTAGTGTCCAAGATGTGTAGGTTGAGAGGAGAAACGTGTAGGGTTACAGGGTTAGGAGCGGATAGCAAGTCTGGGTAAGGTGCTCTGTCAGAGAGACGATGTAGACTCGATGGGCTAAATGGCCTCCTTCTGCACTGTAGGGATTCTATGATTCAGTCGGGCAGCATGGTCAGTGCAGGCTTGGAGGGCCAAAGGACCTGTTCCTGTGCTGTAATTTTCTTGTTCTCTGTTCCATGAGTCCAGACGTTGGAGCTGTAAAGACTATGGGTGGGATTTTTTGAGTCTTTCTGTCTGGATCTTCTAGCCCTGCCAAAGGTGATGTCCCAGCAGCAGAATATCTAAGATAGTCACTAATAAATCCAATAGGGAATTCGGAAGTTACTCAGAGTGGCAAGAGAATGTGGGATTTGCTACCATCTGGAGTGTTTGAGGTGAATAGCGCGGATACATTGAAGGGAAAACTGGATAAAAACACGAGGGAGAAATGGATAGAAGGTTGTTCCACTGGGGTTAGTGAGGTATGATGGGAGGAGGCTTGTGTGGGCTTGGTGGATGCTGGCCTGTTCTGTGCTAATAATGCTACACAACTAAACGGCTTTGTTCAAAGGACTGGCTGCTGTGAGCATGCAGAGAAATCAATGAGATGGAAAAAAAGAACCAGCAACATGGTGGAGAACAGCTTAAGTGCTTCTTTTGCATTAACTCAACCCCCCCTGGGCAATTTACACATGAAGCAGACATTGCCTTATTTCTCACGGTGAGCCGCATAAGGGGACCAGTTATGGTCGGTACTCGGGTCCCGCAGTGGGAGGAAAAGCACCCTCACCATCTTGAAGAGTTGGTGTTCAGTTTACAAATATCTTCCCACAGCTTTCCAGTCTTCCTGCCATCAGAGATTTGCTCCAGGGCCTTACCTGGCCCAGTGGGCTGGGCCTGGCTCCAAGCTGCATTGATCCAATTTTGACTTTACCTACCGGAGACCCAAAATGGCTGAAAGTTGTGTTTGGCCAGATGGATATGGCAAGTCATTGCGTCAAACCACGATGGAGTGGGACATCTTGTTAGTTACCATGATGGAGTGGGACATCTTGTTAGTTACCATGATGGAGTGGGACATCTTGTTAGTTACCATGATGGAGTGGGACATCTTGTTAGTTACCATGATGGAGTGGGACATCTTGTTAGTTAGACTCTTTCCTGCACCCTTTTTGGCTGAGTATGGTTTGTCCCACGAATGGTGCAACAACTATGAGCCAATGAGGGAGCAGGGACGGCAATGGAGGATTTTGGTCCTCGATGAACAATGGAACCAAAATCCCTTTCCCTGACCCCATGAGATATAGAGATTGAGAAAGACGCCAAAGGAACCACTTAGAATCAAATCAGGTAGAGAAGGAGAAATAAAGGGAGAGAAAGAAATATTGGATTGAGAGAGAGAAAGGAAAAAAAGAACAATAAAATTTATAATGTACAATATTAATTCTCTATGAAGAATGTAGTTGACGCAGGCAACAGATTCAGAAGTTTAGATTGTTCTCTTTCTGGGCCAGAGAGGTTGATTGGCGTTGCACTAACTGTCACCAAGTCATTAGGAGGGTATCATAGAATCCCTACAGTGCAGAAAGAGACCATTCGGTCCATCGAGTCTGCACCGACAATCCCAACCAGGCCTGTCCCTGCAACTCCACATATTTATCCTGCTAATCCCCCCTGACACTGAGGTGCAATTTAGCATGGCTAATCAACTTAATCCTCACATCTTTGGACTGTGGGAGGAAACTGGAGCGCCCGGAGGAAACCCACACAGACACAGGGAGAATGTGTAACCTCCTCACAGACAGTGACCCGAAGCTGGAATTGAACCCAGGTCCCTGGTGCTATGAGGCAGCAGCGCTAACCGTTGTGCCACCGTGCCGCCCTGTTCTGTCCAATCTGCACAGCATAGGTGGGATTTTTCACCCCGACCCCCCCTGCTATGTTTTATGAAGCTGGAGATGGCCTGCCATTCTTTTGGTTCCACCCCTGTCAACGGGGGTTTCCGTTGGTTGCCCCCGTCGCCACTGAGAAGCCCCTGAGCAGAAGGTCAACGTTGGTGGGACCAGAAGATCCTGGACCTGAAAAAGATCCCGAAAATCCTGCCGATGAAATCCCGCCTCATTCTCTGGGAAAGGTTCGTCTAGGCCACCAGTCAGGAGATGATGGCCAAGTGGTATTATCGCTAGATTACAAATCTAGAAACGCAGATAATGTTCTGGAGACCCAGGTTCAAATCTCACCACGGCAGATGGTGGAATTTGAATTAAAAATAAAATTTGGAATTAAGATCTCCTGATGACCATGAAACCATTGTTGATTGTTGTAAAAACCCATCTGGTTCACTAATGTCCCTCAAAGAAGGAAATTCTTTCTCTGCACCCTAGCTATGACTGTAACAGTACATCCTGCACTCTCTCGTTTCCTTCTCTATGAATGGTATGCTTTGTATAATGCAAGAAACAATACTTTTCACTGTATACTAATACATCTGACAATAATAAATCAAATCAATCTGCCATCCTTATCTGGTCTGGCCTACGTGTTTCTCCAGAGCAACAGCAATATGTTTAATTTTCAACTGTCCTCGGGCAACTTTACAAGACCCTTATCAGACCCCACTTGGAGTACTGTGCTCAGTTCTGGTCGCCTCACTACAGGAAGGATGTGGAAGCTATTGAGAGGGTGCAGCGGAGATTTAGAAGAATGTTGCCTGGATTGGGAGGCATGCCTTATGAAGATAGGTTGAGGGAGCTAAGTCTCTTCCCCCTGGAGAGACGAAGGTTGAGAGGCGACCTGATAGAGGTTTATAAAATGTTGAGAGGTATAGATAGGGTGGATTCTCGGAGGCTATTTCCCAGGGCTGAAATGGTCGCTACGAGAGGACACAGGTTTAAGGTGCTGGGGAGCAAGTACAGAGGAGATGTTAGGGATAAGTTTTTCACTCAAAGGGTGGTGAGTGAGTGGAATCGGCTGCCATCGGTGGTGGTAGAGGCGAACTCGCTGGGGTCTCTTAAAAGACTTCTGGATGAGTACATGGGATTTAATGGGATTGGGAGTTACAGATAGTTCTATGGCCTAGTAGGTATGGATGTGATTGGTGCAACTTGTGGGCCGAAGGGCCTGTTTGTGCTGTAGTGTTCTATGTTCTAACTAGGAATGGGTAATAAATGCTGGCCCAGCCAGCGATGCCCATGTCCCATGAATGAATAAAAGAAAGATCGGGAGCAGAGGATATTTACCAGAATGGTAACAGAGATGAATGATTTCAGTCATGTGGCGAGCAGAACTGGCATTGGTCTCCTCTGAGCAGAGAAGGTTAAGGGGAGATTTGATGGAGGTGTTCAGGTGAGCAAGATCAAATTGTACCCGGTGGCAGGAGGGTGGTTGGCCTGAGGACGTTGTGTTAATGTAATTGGCAGAAGAACCAAAGTCGACATGAGGGAAAACAAACAGGCAAAAAAGTTGC
This sequence comes from Carcharhinus amblyrhynchos, assembly GCF_965287045.1. NCBI lineage: Eukaryota > Metazoa > Chordata > Chondrichthyes > Carcharhiniformes > Carcharhinidae > Carcharhinus > Carcharhinus amblyrhynchos. The sequence continues at coordinate 8,546,608 of NC_137328.1, forward strand.
ACTGCCTGGGAGACCAGTGGGAGCAGATTCAAGAATAATAGGGAATTGATTGAACACTTGGAATGGTGTTATATGACTTAACTACATTGCAGAGACAACTTAATGGCATACAATCTAAATCTTGATTATTATTCAGCCTGTTCGTCATCTCGGGTTTTACAAGAAACTTGCATAGGATTTTAAACATGGAAGTGGGCCATTTGGCCCGAGGTATCTGTGAATTCAAATTATCACAGCATTTAATCGATTAGTGCAAGGCTAAAAACTTTGCCGGATAGAAGCACAGCCAGTTAGCCACTTCCAGGTGAATTAGGAAAGTCTCTTTCTAAATGGACAATAATCCAAAGGAGTGCCTGAATTGTAAATTGAGGCTGGGCTGGGCAGAAATGAGACTAGCGATGTTTCTAACTGTACACCAAACACACAGCTCCACTTGTCATCTCTGATGAAGAATTCTGCCCCATGTTGCGGACAGTTTTGGCGCTCACGCTATTTTCTTTGCCTGCCACTGTGACTCTCGGAGGCGTATTGTGCCCTCGTGTACCCTTAACTCCAGAAAACTCTAGGCCAATCCTGGAGCACTCTAATTCTAGGAAACAGAAAAGGTCAAGTGTAAAAAAAGGTTGTGAATGTAGCCCAATCCATCACGCAAACCGGCCTCCCATCCATTGATTCTGTCTACACTTCCTGCTGCCTCAGCAAAGCAGCCAGCATAATTAAGGACCCCACTCACCCAAACCATTCCACCTTCTTCCACTGGGAAAAAGATACAAAACTCTGAGATCACATACCAGTCAACTCAAGATCAGCTTCTTCCCTGCTGCCATCAGATTTTTGAATGGACCTTGCTTATATTAAGTTGATTTTTCTCTACATCCCAGCTATGACTGTAACACTACATTCTGTACTCTCTCCCTCCCTTTTCTATGAACAGTATGCTTTGTCCGTAAAGTGCACAGGAAACAATACTTTTCACTGTTTAGTAATACACGTGACAATAATAAGGGCTATGCATGGGCAGACATTCAACTTGAAGAAATTTAATGCATGCAGATGGACATTATCAAACGATTGCAAGGATTCAGACAATGAATGAGGGATAATTGGTGGGAGGATTCAAGTGGGAGAAAACAAACAGCCCTAGGGAAAATAAATGATGGAGAAACAGCAATTCGGGTGTAGACCAGGTGCTCACGTGGGATGATGTGGGTACAGTTTAAACTGTGAGCATGAATTTACAAACCTTCTAACCCAATATGAAAGAGGGCTTTCTCTTTATACCCCCAGAGTTAACGCTATAGTTTCACGTGCGCTAGGAAAGTGATTTAGTTATTACCTTTTGCTGTTTCCATTTCATGGACTCTGGGTTGCAAGTAGGATTGAAAATGGGAACTAGTAATGGAAACTCAGGCAGTGCAGTAATATGTGAGGATAAGGTCGATGGTTCTATGTCATTACGACTTGTAGGTAATTCCACAGCAACTCTCCAGAGCTGCAAAAATATACTGTGTTATTTTACTCAACTCATTAAAGCTATATTTGAACCCTTGATAATTTATGCATTAACTTCAAAAGAAATAATAATAAAGTACATTCCAAATCCAATCGAGCCAGCCACCTAGCTAACTGATTTTTACATATATCCTATGCATCATGTTTGTAATGGTCGCAGGGACTCCCCATGGAACAGTTCAGCAGTATTGAGTCTCAGTACGGGCAGGCGGAGATATAATGCTTTCTCATTATTTCATATTTATATTTGATTAAATTTAATAGATATTATAGAGTTTTGCTAATATGTAATATAACTCAAACGTGGGAAGAGGAGTAGGCCACTAGCCTCTCAATCTTGCTCTGCTACCTGATTAGATGAACACTGAATTGTATTTCAATTGCGCCAACCCATCTTGTGCCAATAACCCTTAATATCAAAGAACAAAAAACAGCCCGGGAAACAGGCCCTTTGGCCCAACGAGCCCGCGCCGCCATTTTAATATTACCAGTCCCCCCTCCACCCATGACCCTTATCTATTGCTTTTATGGCAATCCACATTGAGGGAAACTAATTTAGGGACAATTTATTACTTCCAATCAGCCTAATAGCACATCTTTGGGGTGTGGGAGGAAACCGGAGCACCCGGAGAAAACCCACGCAAGCACGGGGAGAATGCGCAAACTCCCACAGACACTGGCCCAAATCCATGTATCTGCACAGCAAACAGTGATAGTCACTGAGCTGTCGTGTTGCCCAGCATCTGGTCCAGTTTAAGCAAACACTAACGACCTAACACTAGGCCAATCTTGAACATTCAAGAGCAGCCCAAGTACGACCCACCGCGTGTATGCCCCTCGTTGGACAACAAGGCGGACCAACTTAAAACCTGTGAATTAAAAGAGAAATCCCTGTCTAAAATCAACCAGTGCCATAGTGGTCAGCCTTGCTGCTTCCAGTGCCAGCGACTCAGGTTCAATTCTGACCGTGGGTCACTGTTTTGAGTTTGCATGTTATTCCCGTGTCTGCGTGGGTTTCCTTTGGGTGCTCTGGTTTCCTAACACAGTCCAAAGATGTGTAGGTTAAGTGGATTGGCCATGCAAAATTGCCCCTTAGTGTTCATAGATATGTAGGTTTGGTGGATTGGCCATGCTAAATTGGCCCTTAGTCTTCAAAAATGCGTATGTTAGGTGGATTGGCCATGCAAAATTGTCCCTTAGTGCTAGTGGCCATGGTAAATGCTCAGGGCTATGGGAATAGGGTGGGGAAGTGGTCCTAGATAGAATGCTCTTTCCGAGAGTTGGTGCAGACTCGATGGGCCAAATGGCCACCTTCTGCACTGTAGGGATTCTATAATTCTATAAATCTGATGTGATATTTTTAATTGATCTCTCATCTCCAACTTCAACAGTTTTTGTAGGGAGAGGGTTCTAGGTTTCGACTACTCTTCGTAGGGGCAACTTAGCACGGCCAATCCACCTGACCTACATATCTATGAACACTAAGCAGCAATTTAGCATGGCCAATCCACCTGACCGACATATCTATGAACACTAAGCAGCAATTTAGCATGGCCAATCCACCTAACCTGCACATCTTTGAACTTCTTTCCTCAGGGGTTTACAATTATGTCCTAAACTAATCACATATACGCAGAAACAGCTCATAACAACTGACGCCAATATTTAAGATGAAAAGCGAGATTTAGCATTGTTGTCCCGCCTTTCCTGAACATTATTTGGTGCACAGTTACCTCTTCTAACCCTGACAGACACAAATCCCCTTTACTGTTCCTCAGCTGATTAAATTCATTGTGGGTTGGAAAGGAAGTTTTCTGCCGCTGTAGCTGTCCCTGAAATCAATTATTAATGCTGATTTTTGTATCGGTTCTGGAGCACAGACAGATTTGGGATAAATTAAAGCTTGCTTGCTAATAGAAGGGGGTGGGGTGGGGGGAACTACAACTGTAAATCCAGGAATCCTTAAACATTCCTTCCCCTGTTACTGGTAACGTTGGTGACAACGTTTACTAACCACAGGAGGCACCTTAGTGATTTGCCAAGGTTTCTTTGGCAGCACCTTTCAAACCCTTGTACTTTTCCACTATTGTTCCATGCTGTGCCCCATTGCAAGGATAGGCTGTTGTCTTAGCAACAGTGGAATGGGGCATATTGATTGTCTGATTCAGAGTGGTTGTGATAAATAAGCTGCCCTCCTTAGCAACCAGGTACTGATGGTACTGCCCTTCTTAACAACAAGGTAATCATTGAAGACCTACAGTGCAGACGGAGGCCGTTCAACCCATCCAGCCTGAAATGACTCTCTGACACAGTTTCTTACCCAGGCCCCAATGCCCTATCCCTCTAACCCCACACATTTACCATGGCTAATCCATCTAACCTATGCAGTTTAGACACTAAGAGGCAATTTGGCACGGCCAACCTACACATCTTTAGAGTGTAGGAGGAAACCGGAGGAAACCCACACAGACACGGGGAGAACATGCAAACTCCACACAGACAGTGACCCAAGGCTGGAATTGAACCCAGGTCCCTGGCGTTGTGAGGCAGCAGTGCTAACCACTGTGCTACCCAATGATCATTCTTCTTAAATAAATGTAAATAAATGTTACGTACCGTGACTTTGAATAAATATTTCAATGAAATAAAAGATTGGTAGGAAAATAGATTGATATTTGGCTAATTGTCTGATAAATTGCCTTCCTTAGCAACCAGGTCATGATTGGACTGCCCTCCTTAGCAACAGGTAGATACTCTGTCAGAGAGTCAGTACAGGCTCGATGGGCCAAATGGCCTCCTTCTGCACTGTAAGGATTCTATGATTACCTGTTGATCAGAAAATTAACCAAATCTCAATTGATTGTGCGAAGAAATAGAAATATGAATGAAAGAAAATGGGAGCAATTTCCCCCATCCCGTTGTGCTGACTTTTTTTAGCACTGTAGGCCGGGAGGTTTAAACGGGGCTGGATTAATGTGATCTGCGCTGAGCATCCAGCCCCGAGCGTGCCCCCAGCGCCAGATTCCTGGTGCCATCAGCTCCACGCCAGAAATAGACGCAGAGCTGCATTACCTAGGGAGCGCTTCGTTTAAATATATGTTAAATATAATCAGTGAGCCTGGGACTGAAATCTCCAGGCCTGCTAGCCTCTCCCCTGCCCCCGCAGCCAGGAATGATTCATTCCAGCAGTGGCTCCCACTAATGGGGCACCGTGTTAGAATAAAGAGGGAGCAATCGAGGACCCCCCACCAAGAGAGTTGGGAAGTGGGGGGATGCTCCCTGGGCATTAGCATCTTGGCATTGCCAGCCTGGGCCCCCTGATACTGCCCAAGGGGCAAAGTGCCAATGCCCAGGGGGCACCTTGGCATTGCCCACTGGGCATGGGCCACTACCACGGGGGTAGGGTCTAATGGGGCACAACCAGATTGGGGGGTGCGATCTGTGGGGGTGAGGGGTTCTGTTGCCAGTCTGCAGTCGGAATCAGTGGGGGAGGAAGGCCAGCGATTTGGTTTGGCCGTTGGGTTGGGTGGGAGCAGCCTGCTGAGGGGGTCAGGGCTGCAGGATGGGGGAGGGGCGGGGTTGGAACTGCAGGTGGGAGTGGAGCATTTGGGGGGGGGTCAGGGGGGACGAGGCTGGGACTGGGCATGCTTGGGAAGCCAGCAATCAGGGAGTGGGGGTAGAGGTGGTGGAGGGCAGGTGTTGCAGAGATCGGGAGCTGTCCAGCAATCGGGAGGCCAGCAGATGGACTACTGCACATGCGCCAATCTTGGCACTGACAGATCGGCAGATGTGCCATAGCCCTGTTGTGGGAAATCACCACTTGGAGTCAGATTTGAAGATTCAGCATGCAGTTTATTGGACAAAGCTTTGGGAGAAGCGCTGGGCACTCCACAGTGCTCACAGTCACCTTCTCAATTTTGAAAATGGCAGCTGAGCTTCTTTTACACATTTCAAAGAGTCGACAAGTATAGACATTAGCAGTTATCACATCAATAACATAAACAGTTATCACCTCATTAGCCAATTATGCCCCCCTTAGCAACGACTGACCTCATTAACAAAACTCATTGTTTTGGCCCTGCTTTATCTTAAACTAAGTTGATCATCTGGACCTCAAGGTCTGGCTTTTTGTCTGTTCCGTAGTAATTAGACAATAATAGGATTTAGTTTGTTGTGCAATGTCTATGCCTAAGTCAGCACATTTTAATGTCTTTCCACAGAGTCCATTTTGTACTAGGTATCTTGTATCTTATAATTTCGGGATCCCCTCTGGCAGCGTGCCACTTTTATTCCAAAAAGCCCCGCTTGTTTCTCCAGAAGAAACTCTTCAAATGCAGGCAATAAAATATAACAAAACTTACTCCAACTAATAAATCGAAGAAAGGGTTTAATAAAGAAACATCATTACTCCAAACTTGGGACCTCAGCCTGGGCCACTCCAGGCTCCCCACAATTCCCAATAGGTACTTATTTATACTGAGTCAGCTTGTCAGCTGACGATCACATCATTCTGTCATTGGTCCCATGGTTTACTGTGTCAGCTGACCCTTACAGCTTGTAACCATTGGTCATGTTACATCCAATATGAAGTTTTCCCTGGTTACATTCTAACACTGCTCAGTGCTATGTTGCCACCCTCTCCTGCAGAAATAGGCCCCTACCCTCTGATTTCTAATGTGACTTACGCCAGTGCCCTCTGCAGTGCACAGAGTGTGGGAGATTCTTCTCTAAACTCCCACTGCAAAGTGATTTATTTCCACACTTAGAATGTTTACGGGAGAATTGCCCCAATGAGAGGCACCAACACTAATCATATTAACCTATTTGTAACGTCACTGAGTCCACCACTAATTTATGCTGCAGAATCTTCTGCAGTGTGATTGATGAGTAGAATTCACGATAAGTAAATGTTTCAGTTCAATATGTCACAGGTAACAAAGGGCTTTTTACAACAAGAACACTGAAAATTACTTTCATTCATCCTGAGCTACTTGGGGCTTCAATCACAAAACGTTTTAATTTTCCAACTGTCGCACCAATGAAACGAACCTCTTTGTCAGGAAGACCTGTCCCCTGTGCGAGCCGTGACATATAGCACATCTCTGGGCCCTTCCAAACTGCTGTCATAGAGAGGGGCAGCTTGCAGATGAGAAATCATGGGCAGCACAGTGGTTAACACTGCTGCCCCACAGCGCCAGGGACCCGGGTTCAATCCCCAGCTTGGGTCACTGTCTGTGTGGAGTTTGCACGTTCTCCCCATGTCTGCGTGGGTTTCCTCCGGGTGCTCCGGTTTCCTCCCACACTCCAAAGATGTGCGGGTCAGATTGATTGGCCATGCTAAGTTGATCCTAGTGCCAGGGGGGATGAGTGGGGGTAAATATATGGGAATAGGGCCTGAGTGGGATTGCGGTTGGTACAGACTTGATGGCCCACTTCTGTGCTTGTAGGGGTTCTATGATTCTGTGAAACAGGCAAGGCCCAAACAAGGATCGATCTTTGGGGATCGGGGGCGGAGGGGCGGTGTTGTTGAGGTAGGGGATGTGGTGAGGACAGCAGTGAGATGAGAAGCCATTGCAATTGATGATCTGGTCACCATTAGATAGATAAGAGCGAAACCAGGTGAGAACAGTCCCACCCAGCTGGACAATGGTGGAGAGGTATTGAAGGAGAATGGTGTGGCCAATTGAGTCAAAGTTCCTTTTCAGGAAGGCATGCCTGCCTCCCTGATGTCAATGTGTGACTTGACATCCCTAAATATTGTATTTTTACACCTGGGAGTCAACATTCAATGTCATTGGGACACCACCTGTGGGCTGTCACAGGTCACCATGGCAACCAGTGGCTTGGCAACAGGCCCCAGTGACACTGGGTGACCACTTCATTGCAAAGCTTGTGTCTTCTCATGGATTTCTCTCCCCAGCCAATGGCAGGAGCGGACCATATGAAGCAACCCCCATCTCCAAAGGGTTTAATTCGCTGCATGTCACATCATTGGAAGGATGTCTACGGTGCCATCTATTGCTGTCTAATGGCAGCCAAGCAATAGTCAGCACACATTGTGGTATGCAGTCCACCGTCTAACTCAACTATCAGATGTCTTGACGGAGGGACCTGTCTCTCACAACATTGCACAAATGTGTGAAAACTTGGTCAGGCCTCATTTGGAGTATTGCGTCCAGTTCTGGTCGCCACACTACCAGAAGGGATGTGCAAGCTTTGCATAGAAAGTTCGCCAGGATGTTGCCTGGTCTCGAGGACATTGGCTACGAGGAGAGGTTGAATAAACTAGGATTGTTTGCAGACGGGGAGAGCTGATAGAGGTCTACAAAATTATAAGAGGCATAGACAGGGTGGATAGTCAGAGGCTTTTCTCCCCAGGGCAATTACGAGAGGGCAACAGGTTCAAGGCAAGAGCGGGAAAGTTTAAGGGAGAAGTTTTTTATGCAGAGAGTGGTGGGTGCCTGCAATGCGCTGCCAGAGGAGGTGATGGAAACAGGCACATTTAAGAGGAACCTGGATGGGTACATGAATAGGGAGGGAATAGAGGGATACAGACTGAGTAAGGGCAGAAAGATTATTTTTAGTTTAGTCAGAGCATCATGATCGGCACGGGCTTGGAGGGCCGAAGGGCCTGTTCCTGGGCTGTACTTTTCTTTGTTCTTTAAGTGTTAATTCTATCTCTGGCAAACTGCACGGGAAACGAGAAATCAAACACACTAAGGTACTGTTTGAGAACACTCAGTGGTCATTAGGTGCTTTCTCTGATAAATTCCAACGCCGCCAGCCTCTCCCTTGCTCAGACCTTGATGTCTTTCTCTGTCTCTCGCCATCATCAGATTCTCAGCTAATTACCACTCAAAGACAATTATTCTGTCAGCTTCGATGGCTGGCTTTGTAATTTATTCAATGCCTTTATTAAATGTTGAATGAAGAAAGGTTTCGTCTGACAACTAATTTCCTAATTAGCGACCACACTTGAAAATACTGGGACAACAAAGCTAATGAAATTAGATTTATATTAAGGCCTCCTCCAGTTGCTAAGTCCAAATGGAAGAAATCTGCTGCGTGTGTAACTCTTGATTTGTAAACGTGTGAAACGCCTGTGATCTTACCCCGATGGCTGAGACCTCTCCTTTTAATTGAATGCCTTGCTTATCTTAAATGAGATTCCAGCTAATTGTTGCGGGAGCTGAGACTTGGAAGGAACATAACCAGTAACACTTGACTGCAGAGCTTTGCCTTAAGATCCAGGTACAATGAGAATGTTGATTTAATTAAGCATCGGCTTAGTTGCTTTAATATTAAAACCCACACAGCAACAACTAATGTCTTTATTAAACCGGAACAACCACATCTTTGTGTGCTTTCCTCATTATTTTACTATTCGCATGATTAATATTCTATACTTGCTGCAAGGATAATAGATTCAGAGGAACAAAAATATTGTCCCTTCTTGTGTTTTTTGCTTCACTGAGCAAGCAATTTGAACGTAAGTAGTGAGATCTGAAGAAAAGACTTGAATTTATATAGTGCCCTTCATAACCTCATGAAATCCTAAAGTGCTCTAGATCCAGTGAAGTACTTAACGTTTGATTTGATTTATGATTGTCACAGGTATTGGGACGCAGAGAAAGTATTGTTTCTTACGTGCTATACAGACTAAGCTTGCCATTCAAGGCATTTTGTGCACAGCAAGCTCCCACAAACAGAACTGTTGGGGTAGATAATGGGTGAGATTTATCACACATGTTTTGTGTGGGATCTTCTGGGATTTCTCATGAATTGTGTTAAGAAAACCCTGGCAAGGCCAGAAGATCCCACTGGAGTGAATGGCCGGGAAGCCAAAGGGTGGGACTATCCCCCAAAAATTCTAAGTGCCTAATTTGCATAGAAAGGGAAGTAAATCTGTTTTCTTTCAGCAGGATTTTCAAAATGGATCTCTCACACTCTGAACACTGCAGAATGCACGAGTGTGAATCAGGCTGAAAATCTGGGGGTGAGGCCTACTCCCACTGGAGAGGCCAGCAGCATAGTGCTGAGTGGGCCATTGCGCATGCGCTGATCTGTCAGCGCTGAGATTGGCGCATGCGCAATAGCCACATACTGTTGGCCTCACAATCACTGGCCAGCACAGCAACCCCGTATCGCTGCCCCTCTGATCCCCCCATCCCTGATCACTGGCCTCCCGGATTTCTTTGGGCTAGCCCTGACCCCCATTCCCCTGCACTACAACCTACCTCGATCTCGATCCCACCTCTCCTCTCCTGAACCACCTCGAGCCCTCTGCCCTGTCACTGCAGCCCTGCCCCACCCTGGTAGCCCCTCTTCGACTCCCTCCTCACCCTAGCAAACCCAGATGGCCAGTCCCGATCAGGCCCTTCACTCCCTCTGCCACTGATCCATGTTTGCACAGTGGGCAGTAGGATACCCCCCCCCCCCCCAACTTCCTCTGATCTGCCCCCCCATACGCCCTGTCCCCACTCTGGCCCCACCCCCTTGGCACTGCTCAATACCCAGTGGGCAGTGCCGAGGTGCTGCCTGGGCATTGTCACTTTGCCTCTTGGGCGGTGCCAGGGACCTGGCTGGCACTGCCCAGGGGGGGCCACCCCATTTCTTACTCCTGACCTCCTAAGGAGCCTCCGTGGCTGCCTTTCACTCCGGGGGGTGCCGAGCACCCGGAGGAAACCCACGCAGACACGGGGAGAACGTGCAAGCTCCACACAGAGAGCGACCCGGAATTGAACCCGAGTCTCCGACAGTGTGAGATTCAGAAAGAATGTTCCCGATGATGGGAGATGTAGGGGTCATAGTTTGAGGATAAGGGGGTAAATCTTTTAAGACTGAGGTGAGGAGAAATGCCTTCACCCCGAGAGTGGTGAATGTGTGGAATTCATTACCACAGAATGTAACTGAGGGCAAAACATTGTCCGATTTCAAGAAGGAATTAGAGGCTAAAGGGATTAAGGGATATGAGGGGGAAGTGGGGGGAACCAGGATATTGAATTCAATGATCAGCACGATCAAAATGAAGCTCAAAAGGCCAATTTGTCTACTCCTGCTTCGAGTTTCTATACGAGGCGGCAGTGCTAACTACCGTGCCAAATGTTCTTTTTCTCTCCCTGATGGGTGAGCATCATGGATTTATTCATTGCACTTAATAATTTTCAGTCTGGGAGGCTGCTACACTTGTACCCGCCTCTCAGCTTTATCCCGAGGAGCACCAGGACATTTCCGGGGCTTCGCCGCTGGCAGTTTCGACTGCAGGCTGAAGGAGATCGGCTGAAGATGAACTCGGTTGCGTTATTTTCTTTTCAGTAAACGTCCGGCAAAACCCTGACCATATTGACACTCCAACTGGCGAGGGATTAAATAGAACTTTCTTACCCTGTCTCACGAGGGTCTGCATTCAACGTTGGGAACTACTTAAGGTGTTTGAGTGGCAGGTTCTGCACGGTCGGCCCAGGAGGGGGTGAATGGGGTGTGATTGTGAAGTGACAAGGAGTTGAGTTTCATAGACGTGAAAGGTAGTCTGTGTGGATGAGAGTGGGTGTCTTTGAAAGGAAAATGATACTTAAGACCTGCATTTATATAACGCCTCTCAAAACATCAGGACAGCCCAAACATCTTTTACAGCCTGAAAAGCTTTTTATTGAGTTTTGAAGTTTATTTAGTAGTGTCACAAGCCAGCTCACGTTAACACCGCAATGAAATTACTGCGGGAATCCCTTAGTCGCCACACTCCGGCGCCTATTTGGGTACACTGAGGGAGAATTTAGTATGGCGAGTGCAGCGCGTATTTCGCACTGTGGAAGGATGTGGAAGCTATTGAGAGGGTACAGAGGAGATTTACAAGGATGTTGCCTGGATTGGGAGGCATGCCTTATGAGGATAGGTTGAGGGAGCTCGGTCTTTTCTCCCTGGAGAGACAAAGGTTGAGAGGCGACCTGATACAGGTTTATAAGATGTTGAGAGGCACAGATAGGGTGGATTCTCAGAGGCTATTTCCCAGGGCTGAAATGGTCGCCACGAGAAGACACAGGTTTAAGGTGCTGGGGAGCAGGTACAGAGGAGATGTCAGGGGTAAGTTTTTCACTCAGAGGGTGGTGAGTGAGTGGAATCGGCTGCCGTCGGTGGTGGTGGAGGCGAACTCGCTGGGGTCTTTTAAGAGACTTCTGGATGAGTACGTGGAATTTAATGAGATTGAGGGGTGTAGATAGGACTGGTAGGTAGGGATATGATCGGCGCAACTTGTGGGCCGAAGGGCCTGTTTGTGCTGTAGTGTTCTATGTTCTATGAAACTCGAGCACTTGGAGAAATACACGCAGACACGGAGAGAACATGTGAGCACACACACACACACACACACACACACACACACACACACACACACACCCCCCCCCCCCCCCCCCCCATCAGTAAACCAAGCCTTCAGGGTACAAGATTCCACACAATGTTTTTTAGGTCGATGACCTCTTGTCAGGGCTGAAGGATGTTAGTGGGCTTTCAGATGGGGACATAGGTCAGGGAAAATTTGGGATGGAGGGGAGCAAGAAGTGGGTGAGTTCACTGAAAGGACGGTGAGCCTCTGTAACAGACTGACTGACAACAAGGGGTGATAGCGCAGAGCAAAAGGAACAGGTACAAGAACAAACAGTGGATTAGATTCATAGAATAGATTAATTCATCGGAATTCTACTGCCCTGCCTGCCACAGGAATCGGAGCAAGCGAGGGGAGGGCAATGAGAAGGACTGTTGACCTCAGGCGGGATTTTCCGATCTCAGATCGAGCAAGGCTACAAAATCCCACCCATAGAATTGAATAGGGCGGCATGGTGGCACAGTGGTTAGCATTGCTGCCTCACAGCGCCAGGGACCCGGGTTCAATTCCCGGATTGGGTCACTGTCTGTGTGGAGTTTGCACATTCTCCCTGTGCAGGTGTGGGTTTCCTCCAGGTGCTCCGGTTTCCTCCCTTAGCCCAAAGATGTGCAGGTTAGGTGGATTGGCCGTGCTAAATTGCCATTTAATGTCAGGGGGGTTAGGCAGGTAAATATATGGGGTTATGAGGATAGGATTGTTGTCGGTGCAGATTCGATGGGCCGAATGGCTTCTCTCTGCACTGTAGGGATTCTACGATTCAATGAATTTCTACAGTGCAAAAAGAGGCCGTTCAGCCCTTCAAGCCTGCCTTCCTGATTCGAGGGGTGCCTTAGACAGGCAAAGCACCCGCTTACAGTGGCTGTCCAGAGCTTGCTTTTCTCTGGGACTCGCTGCTAACCTGAAGCTGTGAGGGCAGGGGTGGCCCTCTGTGCCAGTACGGCTGACGAGGATTCTCTCGTGCCCTTACCATCCGCCTATTAGCTCGGTTCACAGGCTGATAATCAAACAGTTCAGCCATGTTATGTTCCTTGAGGGAGGCGGCACAGTGGATAGCACTGCCGCCTCACAGCACCAGAGACCTGAGTTCGATTCCCGGCTTGGGTCAGTGTCTGTGTGGCATTTGCACATTCTCCCCGTATCTGCGTGGGTTTCATTTGGGTGCTCCGGTTTCCTCCCACACTCCAAAGATGGAGTGGTTAGGTGGATTGGCCATGCTAAATTGACCCTAGTGTCAGGGGCAGTAGCAGGGAAAATATGTGGGTCTATGGGAATAGGGACTGGATGGAATGTGGTCGGCACAGACTCGATGGGCCAAATGGCCTCCTTCTGCATTGTTGGGATTCTGTGAGTCCTAAAGAATGATTTGAAGCCACAGATTCTGGCCCTAGACTGGCCTGGGAGCTACTTGTTCCCTGGAGTGGGATGTGGTTTGTGCTGTGGGGAGTACAAAGGAAATGCAGGAAGTAGCTGGAGGAGGAATGAGAAACAGGAGCGAGATAATTGTCTGAAATTATTGTGCCAGGCAATGGTGCAAGGAGGCCCTTCGGCCTGTCATGTTTGTGCCAGCTCTTTGAAAAAGCCTTTTCCTCCTGGTTCTTCAAACATTTTCTCATTCGAGTAATTATTATCCGAATCCCTTTGTGAAATGTATTATTAACTCTGCCTCCATCGTCCTTTCAAGTGATATGTTCCACATCCACTTTAATACTTTGTAGGTTTTGTGTACAATTAAAAACAGGGGATGCTGCAAAATCTTAGCGGGCCTGGCAGTGGGAGAGAGAAACAGAGTTAAAGTTTCGAGTCGCATGTGACTCCTCTTCAGATCCAACCCCTATTCACACCCAACTCGCAACATTAACTCTCGTCGGAACTCTATCATCACGCCCGCCACAATACCGGCATGGGCAAAGGTCCGAAATCTCCATTGGCCTCGGGCGGGAATTTCCATTCTCGCTCGAGCGAGGCTGTAATATCCTGCCCCCTGTCCTTCTCTCGCCTCAGATGCTAAAAGACATACTGAGTCATTCCAGCATTTTCTGTTTTTATTTCAGATTTCCAGCATCTGCAGTATTTCACTTCTATTGTCAAGTTTGTGTGTGTGTGTGTGTGTGTGTGTGTGTGTGTGTGTGTGTGCGCGCGTGCATGTGTGTGTGTGTATTTGTGTCTGTGTAGTGTGTGTGTCTGTTGCGTGCGTGTGTTTGTAAGTGTCTGTGTGTGTGTGTCTGTGTGTGTGGTCTGTGTGTGTTTGAGTTTGTGTTTGTGTGTGTGTGTGTTTGTGTATGTGTGCGTGTTGTGCATGTGCGTATGTGTTTGTGTGTATGTTTGAGTGTATGTCTATGTGTGTTTGTGTGTGTGTGTGTTTGAGTATGTGTGCTGAGTGTGTGTTGTGTGTGTGTGTATGTTTGAGTGTATGTCTATGTGTGTGTTTGTGTGTGTGTGTGTTTGAGTATGTGTGCTGTGTGTGTTGTGCGTGTGCATATGTGTTGTGTGTGTATGTTTGAGTATATGTCAGTGTGTGTCTTTGTGTGTGTTTTGAGTATGTGTGCTGTGTGTGTGTTGTGCGTGTGTGTATGTGTTGTATGTGTGTGTGTGTTTGAGTGTGTCTACGTGCGAGTTTGCGTTGTGTGTGTGTGTTGTGTGTGTTTGAGTATATGTGTGTGTGTGTTGTGCATGTGCATTTGTGTTGTGTGTTTGTGTGCGTGTGTTTTTTTGTCTTTCCCATTTAAGCCACTCTCCTGATCAGAATTGCACCGAAACAGATGGTTTGCAGCAGATGTCTTTGGGAGGACTTTTCAAATTTGTGCGACCTCGCTGTAACTATGCCACATCAATCTGGCATCTCCATGAATGTGCGCTGGCTATTTTGTGAGGTTATCTTTCTCCTGCTGCTTTTGTCTCGCGCTGCACATTCTGCAAAACTCTGCTGTCAGTCAGCTCTGGAATTCCCTCCCTTAAACCACCCCCCCCCCCCCCCCCCCCACCGATCCCCGACTCTCTCTCTCTCTCCCTCTCTTCCTGCTTTAAGACTCTGAGAATCCACGTCAGTCCTAGTGTCAGCTTCTGTGACTCTGTGTTAAATTGTGGACAGGAGCCGCTGCCATTTCATTACATTGGAGAGACCATACGAATTCGAGTTGCCTGCCGGAATTTTCCAGCTGTTCACGCCAACAGTGTTCTCCAGTCCCGCTGCAGTGAATGAAGCTTTGGCTGAGCGCCAAATTCTCCATCCTCGTTTGCGGCGGTAAATTCCAGCCATTGTTGTAGACGGACAAGATTTTTATATGAAATTCAGCAAGAGTTTGCGGTAGTTTTGGGTTGCCTCTGCTGATTGGCTCGTGCCATTCCGAGGTCAGATGAAAGCATGTTGGCCACCGAAGCGCGTATTGACCCCGTTCTATCAGCCAGTGAGGTGGAGCCTGCCCAGGACTCAGTCCATTTATTCAGTAAGCATCACTTTAACAAGGGCTCTACAGGGATAGATGCTGAGAGGATAGTCCCCTCCTCATGGAGGGAATCTGGAACTCAGGACCACAGTTTCAAAGTGAAGGGTTCCCCTGTTCAAGACAGAGGAAGAGGAACATCTTCCCTCAGAGGCACACTAGAGGTTTTTGGAACTCCCATTGTTAGGTTTGTTTTTTGCGAGAATCTTCTGTCCTTGATGCAAAGGCAAACACTAACCACTGTCCGATTCAAAAGTTCTTTATTCTTCTTACATATGCAAACTGGCAAGCCTTTGCTACCCAACTTCCACTCCTTGCTGGGAGTCAGGTAGCAAAGGCGCGCCCAATAATGGACAGTCCCCTTTATGTAGTTTTACAATCCTCATGGTCACATGTGTTCTGATGCAATATAGCAAATCACAAGACACCCTTTGTTCTAGTCAGGTTAACCATATCTAAGGTTGTAATATGGTTATGTTGAAAGAAAGAGAACTGTTAATGGGTAAGTTCATTAATCACAGATGTCTTAAGCTTGTCATTTTGAAATTAACTCACAGCAGGCTAAAGTTATTTATGCCTTTCATAAATTGCTGGTTTAGCAGGTTTTTGCAAAAGCTCATACTTGTGTGAGATATTAACCCCTTAATATCTCACCATCTCCAGAGCAGAGGGGGAGGTTGGGTCGTTGAAAATATTTAAGACCGAGATTGACAGTCAGGGAGTTGAGTTACGAGGGGGGTGGGGAGAGAGGTAGTGTTGTTAGGTAGTAGGCACGGTGGCACAGTGGTTAGCACTGCTGCCTCACAGTGCCAGAGACCTGGGTTCAATTCCAGCCTCGGGTCACTGTCTGTGTGGAGTTTGCACATTCTCCCCTGTGTCTGCGTGGGATTCCTCCGGGTGCTCCGGTTTCCTCTCACAGTCCAAAGATGTGCGGGTTAGGTTGATTGGCCGTGCTAAATTGTCATTTAGTGTCAGGGGATTAGCAGGGTAAGTTTGTGGGGTTATGGGGATGGGGCCTGAATGGGATTGCTGTCAATGCTGGCTTGATGGGCTGAATGGCCTCCTTTTACACTGTAGGGATTCAATGATTCTATGAAAGTAGAGTTGAGGGCACAAAAGTTTTAAAATGACGTTGGTGTGCATACTTCTTCAATTGATACAAGATCTTATTGTGCCTGAAGACGCTTGCATTTTTGATAGAACAATAGCCTGAAACATGGACAATTGTTTCGTACAAGGAGTTGCATCTTCGACATAATTTACTACCTCCGGATTTTCCAAATGCTAAACAATATCTTGTAGGGAATGCATTGGGGTATGAATGGCGGAGCAAGCTCGAGGGGCCAAATGGCCTCCTCCTGCCCCTATTACTTTTTCTCTTACGTGCGACAAACCATCAACAAAGGGCAAAATTTTCCGCTCATTTCATACCGGGGGTAGATCATCCAGCTGAGCTTATTGCTGTTTCTGAAAGGTTTTGATAGGACAGAGGACTATCTAGGGGGAGACCAAAACTAGGGAAGTAAACTCAAAGTAAGACAGCCACTAATAAATCTAGTGGAGAATTCGGGAGAAACCTTACACGGAGAGTGGTTAAAATGGGGAACCTGTGCAGCTGGTTGTAGAACCCATCCAATATTCATTCCATTGAAGCCAATGCAGTGTCAATCGGATGACGTTTATGAGAACTGACCCATTCTCCTGATAACAGCCCATGCAGTGAAGATGATGGAATACCACAGCTGAGATTTTCCATTCCCGCCTACAGCGGGATTCCTTGCGTGTGGGACGGAAAGTTTGACAGACCAGCAAGATTTACTGCTTCCGCTCAAAGCGGCTGGGGTAGATTGGATTGATAGTTTCAATCGTGTGTGTGCGTGTGTGTGTACACGTGCATATGTGTGCACACGTACATTTGTGTGCATGTATGTTGTGTATGTGTGTGCACACACGTGTGTATGTGTTTGATGGGGAAGAGTGTGGGCATATGGTGGCCAAGGTGATTAAGAAAGCATATGGCACGCTTGCCTTCATCAGCCAGGGCATCGAGTACAACAGTTGGCAAATCACTTTGCAGCTCTATAAAACCTTGGTTGGGCCGCATTTGGAATATTGCGTGCAGTTCTGGTCACCACTCTACCAGAAGGACATGGAAGTTTTGGAGAGAGTATAAACATTAGGACATTGCCTGGTCTCAAGGGTGTTGGCTATGAGGAGAGGTTCAATAAACCAGGATTGTTTTCCACTGGAAAGATGGAGGCTGAGGGGAGACCTGATAGAGGCCTACAAAATTATGAGAGGTATAGGCAGAGGCTTTTTCCCAGGGTAGAAGTGTCAATTAAGAGGGGGCACAGGTTCATGGTGAGAGGGGGAAAGCTTAAGGGAGATGTGTGGGGGAAGCTTTTCATGCAGAGGGTGATTGGTGCCTGGAACACGATGTCAGAGAAGGTGGTGGAAGCAGGCACATTAGCAACATTTCAGAGGAACCTGGATGGGTACATGGCTAGGGAGGGAATAGAGGCATATGGACTGAGTAATTCAGAAGGTTTTTTTTTAAGTTTAGTTAGGGCATCAAGATCAGCACAGGCTTGGAGGGCCGAAGGGCCTGTTCCCGTGCTATACTCTTTGTTCTTTGTTCATGTGATGGATGAAGTGAGTGGGACGAAAAGCTCCAGCAGGATTGGGTAACAAAGTGAGGGTTTGGTTTAAAAAAGATAGGAGGGGAAGGGGCAGCCAGTCACAAGGAGAAGAGCAAAGCGTGAAGAGAGAAGAGAAGAGAATTCCTTCGTATGTCGGAGGGAATAGTGATGCTTGGGACTGGGGAAGATGGGAAGGGCTGAGTGAGTATCAACTGTGGTTTATTAGAGAAAGAAAAGCATCCTGGAGAAAGGAGTGAGATGTCCTCGTGATTACCTTAGAATCTTAGAATCTCTACAGTGCAAGAGGAGGCTATTCAGCCCATCAGGTCTGCACCTACTCTTCGAAAAAGCATCCTAGCAAGGTCCACACCACACTCCCCTACCCCATCCCATCATTCTGAGCGTTTACCATGGCCAATGCATCTAACCTACACATAGAACCATACAATCATAGAATCTCTGCTTTGCAAAAGAAGGCCATTCAGCCTTCACCGATCATAGTCCCACCTAGGCTCTACCAAATAACCGCACATATTTACCCTACTAGTCCCCTGACACTAAGGGACATTTTAGCATGGCAAATCCACCAAACCTGCACATCTTTGGAGTGTGGGAGGAAATCGGAGCATCTGAAGGAAACCCTTGCAGACACGGGGAGAAGGTGCAAACTCCACATAGACAGTGACCCAGGCTGGGAATCGAACCTGGGTCGCTGGCACTGTGAGGGAGCAGTGCCAGCTTCTGTGTCACCCTGCCGCCCCCGAGTTGTCCCAGCTTCCAGCCCATGTCCAAATCCAACCTTATGTCATTCCGTGTAACTCCATTCGGAAATACACACTCAAGGAAGAAGTGACAGAATGAATTTGTCACCCTTAGCCATGCTCGAGATGAGAACACGGAATTAGAAACGTATTGCCAAAGTTTTACGTCTTGAACCCATCAGGACAAATGCAGAATGTCAAATTAGCAAAGCTCATTGCAACTTGGCTCATTCCGCCAGTGTTCTAAGTTCCTCCGACTCTTGGAGAACAACACTGGCAAAAGTCGGGTTAAATGTTACTCGGCAACGGTTTGTGTTTCCCGATCATGGTTACTGCAGTGGTTGCGAAATTCAGGACATCCCGACCTTCTTCAGATCTGAGAATTGGCCTTTCACCTGCAGGAAGAAGCTGCTTTTGGCATTCGCGCTGCGAGAGTGCGCTCTCCAGCTGGTCTACAAAGAAAGCGCAACTTAATTAGCCCGGCAAATGCCAGGCGCTGGAATCTCGAGCCCTCCAGCTCTTTCGCAGCCTTAACTTGTCCGGAAACAGATGGGGGGGAGGGGGTGATAAATATAGAGCTGATTTTGATGTTTAACTTGCAGCTTTTGCCATCAACATTGATCACTTAATGATTAGTGACACTGCATTGCCCTTTGGATAAAGTTGTGATTGAAAGCATCAGTTCTCTGGTGTACTGGGTACTGGCTCCTAGTTCCAAATGAAACATTTATTAGTGTCATCTGCCAAAAGACTTAGATAATGAGAGAATCAAAGCAGAGAATGTTTCGCTCTGTAGTGGAAGGATTGTTGGGTTGCTGGAGGGGGCGTGCACTCTGGGACTACCTGATCTGAGGCAGCTTTTGGTAGTAATGTCCGCTCATCTCAATGTTAACTATGCTGTACTTCCAGCTCGTCATCATGGCAGGGACCGTGCTTCTTGCCTATTACCTTGAGTGCACAGACACCTTCGAGGTTCACATCCAGGGCTTCTTCTGTCAAGACGGTGACTTAATGAAGCCGTACCCGGGACCCGAAGACAACAGCTTCATTTCCCCGCTCGTCCTGTACTGTGTTTTAGCGGCTACTCCGACCATCATTGTAAGTAAAACAGACCACGCGGCACAACCCCTCTCCATCTCCCGTGTCAATGCCTATCCATCTCGATCGGTCATTCTTTTGTTGAACCCTCCCAGTCTTTCACTCCCTCTCTCCCACTCTTCTTCAAACACAATTGCTGCACTTGCGTCTCCCCGTCACTTGTTTCCCCCTCAGTGGTTTTTGTCCTGTCTCTCCCCCTCTCCCTCCATCCGAAATCTACTCCACGGAATGTTATGCCTTTTGCAACCTCAGTGTGTGCACTTCATTTAGAAACAAGGATAGTGGCACGTGGAGCAATCAGGTCCTTTTCTGTTCAGTTTGACGGCACCGTTGTTCTGTGTTATAATTTGTAAGATATTTTTCTATTGCCAATCCCTTCCCTAATGCTGCTAATGCTTTGCTTTGTTTAATTGTCAGTGTTCAGACACTAGTCTCTGATAACCAAACAGAGGCTCTATCATCCTAATAAAATTATTGCTGCTTCACTGGGTACCTCTAATGAAGAGCCATTTGTAATCTCTTGCAAGGGATCTTCACACACTCCATATTCATTCCACTCCTATGAGAACAATTTCACATTCAATACTACTGATGCCAATGTGTGTGTATGCGTCTGTGTGTGTGTTTATCTTTGTGTTTGTGTCTGTGTACGTGTTTAGTGTGTATGCATGTTTGTGTGTTAGCATGTGTGTCTCCGTATGTGAGTGCCTTTGTGTGTGATGTGTGTCTATGGACACGTGCACATGTGTGTGTAAGTCAGGGTGCGGTGCTTATGTGTATGTGTGAGCGTGTGTGCCTGTATGTGTGTATGTCTGTGTTTATGTTGGCATGTGAACATATGTTTCTGTGTGTGTGTATGTATGTGTCTATCTGTATGTATGTGCGTGTGTGTGTGTGTCACTGTGTGTGCATGCACATGTTTGTGTGCATGTGAGTGTGTGTATGTATGCATGCGTGTGTGTCTGTGCATGTGAGTGCATTTGTGTGTGCCTGCATGTTTGTATCAGTGTGTGTCTCTATGCATGTGTGTGTGTCTATGCATGTGCGTGTGCGTGTGTCTCTATGCGTGTGTGCGTGTATGTGTATCTGTGTGTGTGTGTTTCTGTGTGTATGTGTGTGCACGGTTGCGTGTTTGTGTGAGGAATTTGCACAATTTAATTTGAGAAGAAGGCTTTTCTAAAAATAGCTTTTATTTTCCACATGCTCATCTACTTAATGCCTCCTCTGCTGTCATTTTTACGAGTAATCTAATCTATTTTAATTAGAAAGGTCCCTTGCCAAGCATTAGAATTTTGTGAGATCTGTCATCTTTGACACTTTGTTATTTGCTGTAGCATTTGCTTTTTCTACATTCCAGATCATTGTATGTTACGATGGATTAGTTTAAACTAAAATAATTGAAATGTTTGATGCAGGTTTGCAGAAACTTGCTGGTTGGTTGTGTTCAGTCCCAGAATAGCAGTGGTATATTTTTTGGGGGCACTCAGAACTTTATCGCAACTTGAAAACATTTTGGAAGTAGTGTCTCCTGAGAACTGTGGTTCCTTTCTTACTCCCTTGTTCCATCCCTCACCAACTATTTCACCATTTCAGGGGGAAGCTGGAAGTAGTCGTTAATATTCTGCTGCAGGTTCCTGCTCTCTGAAGACATGTCTTTAAAAATAAGAGAACGTTTCTGCATTTGACATGCGATTTTCTGTTCTGACAGTCACGATGGACGTATTAGAAAACCAAAAACATTTTGTCGTGCAGTCCCAGTTCCTAAGAGACAGAAGTTATTGCCCTGAGGAAAGGCTGAGGGACTTGAGGTTATTTTCGTTAGAACATAAGAAATAGGAGCAGGAGTAGGCCATCTAGCCCTTCGAGCCTGCCCCGCCATTCAATAAGATCACGGCTGATCTGAAGTGGATCAGTTCCACTTTCCCGCTTTCTCCCCATAACCCTTAATTCCCTTGTCTATCAGAAACCTATCTACCAGTGACTTAAATATATTTAGCGAGGTAGCCTCCACCACTTCAACGCGCAGAGAATTCCAGAGATTCTCCACTCTTTGAGTGAAGAAGTTCCTCCTCAACTCCGATCTAAACTGCCCCCCCTCTTATCTTGAGGCTGTGCCCTCTAGTCCTGCTATCCTTTCTGAGTGGGAAGAATCTCTCTGCCTCTACCCTATCCATCCCTTTAGAGAGAAGAAGGTTAAGAGGTGACCTCATTGAGGCATACAAGATGATCAGAGGATTAGATAGGGTGGACAGTGAGAGCCTTTTTCCTTGGATGGTGATGGCTAACACAAGGGGACTTAGCTTTAAATTGAGGGTCGGTAATTATAGGACGGATGTCAGAGGTAGGTTCTATACTCAGAGGGTAGTAAGGGCTTGGAATGCCCTGCCTACAGCAGTTGTGGACTCGCCAACTTTAAGGGCGTTCAAATAGTCAGTGGATAGGCATATGGATAACATTGGAATGGTTTAGGTTAGAGGGTCATTAGATTGGTTCCACTGGTCGGTGCAACATCGAGGGCCGAAGGGCCTGTACTGCGCTGTTATGTTCTATGTTCTACGTAACATTTGGTCCCCTTATTTGAGGAAAGGTGTAGTGACTTTGGAGGCAGTTCAGAGGAGGTTCACTAGATTGATTCCAGAGATGAGGGGTTTGTCGTACAAAGAGAGATTGAACAGTTTAAGCCTACGCTCTCTGGAGGGGAGATCAGATGAAGGTGTACAAGATGATAAGAAGTATGGATAAAGTAGACTTGGAGCGGATCCTTCCTCTTGTGGAGCATTCTAGAAAGAGAGGTCACAGTCTTAGGATAAGAGGAAGCAAATCTAAAACAGAGTTGAGGAGAAACTACTTATCCCAAAGGGTTGTGAATCTGTGGAATTCACTACCCCAAAGTGTGGTGGATGCTGGGACAGTGAGTAAATTTAAGGAGTTAGACAGATTTTTAATTGGTAATGGGTTGAAGGGGTATGGGGAGAAAGCAGGAAAATGGGGATGAGGAGCTTATCAGCCATGATGGAATGGTGGAGCAGACTCGATGGGCCGAACGGCCTAATTCTGCTCCTATATCTTATGAACTTCGTTCCAAATGGAGCCAAAAGGTATTCGTAGAGAAGGTCTCTCTGCAGGAGGTAGGAACTCCAGAGGCCGTGAAGTGAATGGTGGGTTAGGACTCAATGACAGGTGCTCCACCACCTTCTCAAGGGCAAGTTTTGAGTTTATTTATTAGCACCACAAGTAGGCTGACATTAACGCTGCAATGAAGTTACTGTGAAAATCCCCTAGTCACCACACCTCAGCACGTGTTTGGGTGCGCTGAGGGAGAATTTAGTTAGCATGGCCGATGCGCCTTTACCAGCACGTCTTTCGGACTGTGGGAGGAAACTGGAGCACCTGGAGGAAGCCCACACAGACACGGGGAGGACGTGCAAACTCCACACCGCCAGTGGCCCAAGCCGGGAATCAAATCCAGTTCCCTGGCACTGTGAGGCAGCAGTGCTAACCACTGTGCCACTGTGCCACCCCAATTAGCAATAAGCAATAAATGCTGGCCATACCAGTGATGCTCACACCCCGTGATCGAACAAAATAAAATCGTCCTTGTTACATGCCCAAAATATCTGACCCATTCAATACAATCTTAAGGGGCGCCTTTGCAATTTGATGCCCATGGCAACAGCAAATGGTGGGAGCATTCCCCGTATGTCCATCTATCAGGGATGAGCTAAGACTCTCTAAGGGGCTGGACTCTGCCTTCTTGATAAGACTTTCCCCTTTATCTTTAGAGATGCATAAATCTCGAGTGGGGTGTCGAGGGTGTTCCCCTCAAGTGAGGAGCTGAACTGCTCCGTCTCACCCCGAGATTCCTGTGCCGTATTGACAACTCCGGTTGGATGCAAAGGCAAAATACCTGGACATCTGTCATAAAAAACTGAAACTGCTGGGGATACGCTGGCAGAATGTGCGGCACAAGGAAGGGATTAATTTTTCGAGCCCAGTATAAGTCTGCTTTGGAACTGAAGGAGGGTCGAAGTGCGATGGGTGTTCGATCATCGAAAAGAGGGGAGGAGGTGGAAACGTAAAAGGCGAAGGTCTGGGATAGGGTCGAGGGCAGGAGAGATTAAACGACAAAGCTGTTATGGAAGAAATGGCAGCACGGTGGCTCAGTGGGTTAGCACTGCTGCCTCACAGCGCCAGGGACCTGGGTTCGATTCCCAGCTTGGGTCACTGTCTGTGTGGAGTTTGCACATTCTCCCTGTGTCTGTGTGGATTTCCTTTGGGTGCTCCGGTTTCTTCCCACAGTCCAAAGAAGTGCAGGTTAGGTGGATTGACCATACTAAATTGCCCCTCAGTGTCCAAAGATGTGCAGGTTAGGTGGATTGGCCATGCTAAATTTTCCTTTAGTGTCCAAAGATGTACAGGTTAGGTGGATTGGCCATGCTAAATTGTCCCTCAGTGTCCAAAGATTTGCACATTAGGTGGATTAACCATACTAAATGCCCCTCAGCATTCAAAGATGTGCAGGTTAGGTGGATTGGCCATGCTAAATTTTCCTTTAGTGTCCAAAGATGTACAGGTTAGGCGGATTGGCCATGCTAAATTGTCCCTCAATGCCCAAAGATGTGCAGATTAGGTGGATTGACCATACTAAATTGCCCCTCGATGTGCAGGTTAGATGGATTAGCCATGCTGAATTGCCCCTCAGTGTCCAAAGATCTGCAGGTTAGGTGGATTAGCCATGCTGAATTGCCCCTTAGTATCTCAAGATGCATAGGTTAGGTGCTTTAGCCATGGCAAATGTATAGGGCTATGGGTGGAGGGCAGGGTAGCTCTTTCGGGGAGTTGCTGGAGCCTCGCTGAGCGGAATGGCCTCCTTCTGCACTGTAGGTATTTTATGATTCTATTCTGTGCTCCCAAGAGACAAAGGGAGCAGTAATGGCCACGGTAAAGAAACAAGTTATCGCCGAGTGATTGTAAATGCCGGAATAATGGACAGTTCTGTCTGAAAGTCAAGACGTGAGAAAGAAGAAACAACGGCAAAAGAAAGCCAGAATAAAACAGAGAGAGAGAGTGCGCTGGTTTATTTGTGGCGCCTGTGCTTCCCTTTGTTGCTATTAATGACTGATTCAACATTTCCGTGGCTGACCCACATTAACATCAAGTGGAAGCAAAGAGCTTTTTCGCTATTAGTCATTGTCTTCCCCATGGGCGAAGGAACTTGCTATCTCATTAGCATTTTTATCAGATAGATGTAGGATCGCTGGGCGTATAATTTTGCATAATGCATTATTTTGATTACAGTCCAGAAATATTACAATGCCCAATTAAATATTAATCTGTGTTTAATACGTGATTAGGGCTCCACAGTTTATTATAAAAGAACAGGGTGGGGAAAGCATCATTCAAAATTCGCACAATTTCCCCAAACTGCCTGAATGTTCACTGCACATACTGTTATTTAAGTAGCTTTTTAAAAATAATTTGTATACACATACGGGGGCAGCACGGTGGCAGTGGTTAGCGCTGCTGTCTCACAGCGCCAGGGACCTGGGTTCAATTCCGGCCTCGGGTCACTGTCTGTGTGGAGTTTACACATTCTCCCAGTGTCTGTGTGGGTTTCCTCTGGGTGCTCCAGTTTCCTGCCACAGTCCAGAGATGTCCAGGTTAAGTGCATTGGCCGTGCTAAATAGGGCTGGCATATTGGCACAGTGGTTTGTCCTGCTGCTTCACAGCGCCAGGAACCCAGGTTCGATTCCCGCCTTAGGTCACTGCCTGTGTGGAGTTTGCATGTTCTTTCCCCGTTTCTGCGTGGGTTTCCTCCGAGCGCTCCAGTTTCCTCCTATAGTCTGAAAGGAGTACTGGTTAGGTGCATTGCCCCAAACAGGCACCAGACTGTGGCGACTAGGGGAATTTCACAGTAACTTCATTGCAGTGTTAATGTAAGCCTTACTTATGACTAATAAATTAACTTTAACTTTTAACTTCCAATTGCCCCAGAATGTGTAGGTTAGGGGATTAATGGGGTAAATATGTGAGGTTGCAGGGATAGGGCCTGGGTGATATTGTTGTCAGTGCAGACTCGATGGACTAAATGGCCTCTTCCTGCACTGTAGGGTTTGTATGATTCTTTTATTATTCCTTCAGTGTCAGGCAATGAGATGTTAGGTGGGGCAGTGGTGAATAAAACTATATCTACATAAAGAATTAACGCCCACTAACCATGCATTGTTCACTGTATGTTCATCCCCTACTTTATTTTGTCTAACCTGGCGGACACGGTGGCACAGTTGTTAGCACTGCTGCCTCAGAGCACCAGGGACCTGGGTTCAATTCCTGGCTTGGGTTACTTTCTGTGCGAAGCTTGCACATTTTCCCCATGTCTGCATGGGTTTCCCCTGGATGCTCCAGTTTCCACCCACAGTCCAAAGATGTGCAGGTTAGGTAGATTGACCATGCTAAGTTGCCCCTTAGTGCCCTGGAATTCGTAGGTTAGAGGGTTTAGCAGGGTAAATATGTGGGCTGTCGGGGATAGGCTCTGGGTGGGACTGTGGTCGGTGCAGACTCGATGGGCTGAATGACCTCCTTCTGCACTGTAGGGATTCTATGGATTTGACCATCTGATCTCCATCCGATTGAGAGGCTGGGCATTCAGGAGCATCTCTTCTTTAGGTGTATCCCCACCACTCATGTTAAGGGGATCCAGGTGAGTTAGTGAAGTCCAAACCAAGACAAAGCTTTTGCTTACGGAGAGAGTTTATTGCTTGTTCAATCCCACAGCTCCCTTCACACATAGCCCTGTGTCCCAGCTATCCCCCCAGTTAGATCTGTTCAAAGATATTAACTATCCATCACCTTTTTCTCTTAATCTTAGCAATGATCTTGAACATTTTTTTATATTCATTTGTGGGACAGGGGCGTCGTTGGCTGGGCCAGCACTTATTGCCCATCTCTATTTGCCCGAGGGCAGTTGAGGGTTAACCACATTGCTATGGCTCTGGTGTCACATATAGGCCAGACCAGGTAAGGACGGCAGATTTCCTTCCCTAAAGGACATTAGTGGATCGGATAGGTTTTGCTGACAACCTTCATGACGTTAACACTCACTGACCCCAGATATTGTGCCTTGGATCTCATTAGGCTGGCATCTCAAGAGGAAGGGTTTAGAAACTTGGGCCTCTGTTAACATGAAGCAGGGGCTTGGAGTGGTCTTTAGGCCTTGTGGTAACTGGAGTTCTGGAGGTTACAGAGAGGAAGGGACACGGGAGGGATTTAAAAGCGAGCCATTGCTAGGTCATGAACTAATCAGGTCAGCGGGCACTGGGATGAATTGGACTTGATGTGTGTTAGCATATCGGGAGTGGAGGCTTGTACAAGCTCAGGTTTACAGAGGGTGCAAGAACAAAGAAAGTAACATCACAGGAACAGGCCCTTCATTCATTTATTAGTAGGCTTACATTAACACTGCAATGAAGTTATTTTGAAAATCCCCTAGTCGCCATACTCGTGACACTGATAGAGTCACAGGGATACACAGCATGGAAACAGGCCCTTCGGCCCAACTTGTCCGTGCTGGCCATGTTTTCTAAACTGAACCAGTCCCATTTGCCTGATAAATAAACTGAAGATAAAGGACTCCCCCCTGGAGCCACACTCCCAAAGGCTGCCCTACATTAAAGACACTGCATAACTGCAATAAATGTCACTGGGATAAAGAAAACCAAGCGAGTTACCACAGTCCCCCAGCTTTGCTTCACCTGGGAGCTGATGAAGAATTTGATCAACATCCGGGGAAGTACCATGGACCCTTGTGGAGTCTTGCATCTCCCCTTTCTCTTTACCCCATCACTAGCGCCGTAGTCTTTAGTCATCATCTGATATTGCGCCGTGGCAATGTTGCCTTGTTGCAGGTGTTTTTATTTTGGATAAGACTCTTCAGGGAAGGCCACCTCTCAGGTGAACGCAGAGGCTACCCCAGTACCAATCTTAGACTTAGAATCCCCACGGTGCAGAAGGAGACCATTCAGCCCATCGAGTCTGCACTGACCACCCTGGCCCCATGCCTGCAACCCCATACACTTACCTTACCAATCCCCCCGCCACTGAGAAACAATTTGGTATGGCCAATCAACCTAACCCGTACATTTTTGGACCAATCATAAGAACATAATATATAACATAATATAATATAATATATATATTATATTATTATATAATTATGTATTATATATTATATATAATATGTAATATATTATATTAATATATACAATATAATATATTACATATAACATAATCTGTTAAGAGCAGGAATCTTCTCCTGATATCCTGACTAAAACTTATCCCTTCAGTAATTAAAGTCATTAAAATACATTTTCAGGTCATTAGACAGCGTTTTGTGGTAGGCTTGTCAATAAAATTGCTGCTTTCCCAGAATATCACAGTGTTTACACGTCAAACATTGATGAGGACTTGGTTTAACAAGTCCTGAACTCATGAAACATAGAAATTAGAAGCAGGAGGCCATTCAGCCCATTGAACCTACTCCGCCATTTATTTTGATCATGGCTGATCATCAAATTCCACATCCTGATCCCCCCTTCCTGTCCCCGTATCCCCTGATCCCTTTAGGCCCCAAGAGCACTATCTAACTTCTTCTTGAAATCACACAACTTTCTGACTTCAACTACTTTCTGTGTTAATGAGAATTCACTACATTCACCACTCCCTGGGTGAAGAAATTTCTCCTCGCCTCGGTCTTAGAAGGTTGAGCCCTTGTCTGTTCTGTGGAGTGGCATGGCGACACAGTGGTTAGCACCGCTTCCTCGCAGCGCCATGGACCCGGGTTCAATTCCGGTCTTGGGTCATTGTCTGTCTGTGTGGAGTCTGCGCGTTCTCCCCGTGTCTGCGTGGGTTTCCTCCGGGTGCTCCAGTTTTCTTCCACAGTCCAAAGATGTGCAGGTTCAGTTGATTGGCCTCGCTAAATTGACAGGGGGATTAGCAGGGTAAATATGGGGGGTGGGGTTACGGGAATGGAGCTTGGTAGGATTATTGCCAGTGCAGACTCAATGGGCCAAATGGCTTCCTTCTGCATTATAGGGATTCTATGATCCTATCCTCAAACTATGGCCCCGAGTTCTGGATTCCCCCAGTATCCGGAACATTCTTTCCGAACCTACCCTGGGAAAGCCACTATATCAACTCAAGTCCTTAAAGTATTTAATTGTAAATATTCTGCTTGTACGCATGAATGAAGAGGGGAATCAGGATGTGGAATTTCGTGGTCAACCATGATCAACACGAATGGCGGAGTGGGTTCAATGGGCCAAATGGCCTCCTTCTGCTTCTATGTTTCATGTTACATAATAATTATTATTGGATATTCCACAAATCTGGTCTTCAATATCTAAAGGTTATGAAATCTAGAGCAGGATTTTCCAACCATGCTTGTCCCCAAAGCCGGAAAATCCCACCCAAGGTCAACTGACCCGGAAATGTTATTTTGGACAGAATAAAGCAGTAATTAACTGAATTTGAGTTACAATAGACAATCTGTTTTCTTTCCTAACCAGCAGTAAAGAACCCAACTTAACACCTGTTACTTGGGAGCTCAGAACACAAAAGCACAATGAGAATATATTTGCATAAATTCGTGGCTTCCTCAAGATAGTTCAGTCCCCGAGGCGGGGGGGGGGGGGGGGGGTGGGGGGGGGAGTCTTTCGATTTTGACACAAGGTGGGGGGATGGGGGGGCGGAGGGGAGTGTGTAAACTGGACAATATCCTGTAGAAAGTTCTATCTGACTGACAGATCATCTGTTGACGCACTCGCTTGAATGGGGGGGGTCGGCCATTTTGGGACTGAGGTGAGGAGAAAGCTCCTCACTCGGAGTGTTGTGCCTCTTTGGGAATCTCTGCACTCAAAGAGCTGTAGATGTCTATCGTTTTCTAAGAGAGAGAGAGAGAGACGGGCACAATTTTGTCTTTTAGAAAGCATTTAGACAGTTTCATGGATAAGATGGGTGCAGAGAGATATGGGCCAAATGTGGGCTATTGGGACTAGCTTCGGGGTTTTAAACAAAAAGGGCGGCATGGACAAGTTGGGCCGAAGGGCCTGTTTCCATGCTGTAAACCTCAATGACTCAATGCTAAGTTATCACGTACATTCAAGGCCGAGAGAGAGAGAGAGGGATTACTCGACGGATCCAGGGTTAGAGTGAGAGAGTGGGATGGAGCCTGATCAGATGTTATTAAATGGAGCAGCAGGTGGGAAGTGTCAGATCATAGAATCCATACAGTGCAGAAAGAGGCCATTTGGCCCATCGAGTCTGCACTGACAACAATCCCACCCAGGCCCCTATTCCCGTCACCCCGCATATTTACCACGCAGATCCCCCTGACAATAAAGGACTATTTAGTATGGCGAATCCACCTAACCCACACATCTTTGGAGTGGGGGAGGAAACCGGAGCATCCCGAGGAAACCCACACAGACATGGGGAGAACATGCAGACCCCGCACAGACAGTGACCCAAGGTCAGAATTGAACTGAATTGGATTCGCTAACTTGGGTCGGAATTCTCCGGTCTCATACGTCCTGCCAGTGAGAATGGAGAATTCGGCGCTCAGCGGGACTGGATAATCCCAGGCTACGGGGAAGGTCGGAGAATCCCAGCCTTGAGCTAGAAAGTGGGACAACGGATCAAAACTTTTCAGATGGGGTTGACCAGTGTGTTGCATGGCACCACCCAGTGGCCAGTAATTGGAACTGCAGGCAGACGCAAAAGTTAAAGTTTGTTTATGAGTCACCAGTAAGGCTTACATTAACACTGCAATGAAGTTACTGTGAAATTCCCAACCAAGGAATATAGAAACGGGAGAAGGCCATTCAGTCCTCCAACCGGTTTGGCCGTTCAATTAGATCATGGCTTAATCAAATACATACACCCAAGCATACACAGACCGTTCAGCCCCTCTAATCTGTGTGTAGGTTTGCTCTCGAGATTGCATGAGCAAATAGACCTAATGACATTAACTCACCGGGCAGCATTTTCCCACTATGGGAATCGTAGGGGGTGAGGGGCAGATCATTCAAAGGTCCAATGACCTCACTAGATTTTCCGGTTTTGGGGTGAGAGTGTCCGGAAAGTCCCAGGGCATGATGGGAAAATTGGCCAACCAGCTTTTTCCCAGGGTGGAAGAGTCAATTACTAGGGGGGGCTCAGGTTTAAGGTGCGAGGGGTAAGGTTTAAAGGAGATGTACGAGGCAGATTTTTTACACAGAGAGTAGTGGGTGCCTGGAACTCGTAGCCGGGGGAAGTAGCGGAAGCGGATACGGCAGTGACTTTTAAAGGGCGTCTTGACAAATACATGAATAGGATGGGAATAGAGGGATATGGTCACCGGAAGGGTAGGGGGTTTTAGTTCAGTTGCGCGGCATGGCCGGTACAGGCTTGGAGGGCCGAAGGGCCTGTTCCTGTGCTGTAATTTTCTTGGTTCTTTGTTCAGGACTGGTCAACTGTCTGAGGCACCTCACCTGCTCCTATCTGCCTCCATTATCCTCGACCTCACAAAGCTAACTGTTTCGCCTGCTCTGTTTGCCTGCACCTTTGTCATTCTGGCTTATCGTGCATTTTTTGTTTTCATTCCAGATTTTCATTGGTGAGATATCGATGTATTTTATAAAATCAACACGAGAAAACCTCCTCAATCAGGAGAAGACCATCGTAACGGGAGAGTGTTGTTATTTGAGTCCTCTGTTCCGGAGAATAATAAGGTTTATAGGTGAGTCACTGTACAAAATTGGTTCAACATTGGAAGGCACTTGGATCCCATCTCATAAAATGATACAGGGGTGGCATGGTAACCTATCTCTTAGAATCATAGAATCCCTACAGTGTAGAGGAAAGCCATTTGGCCCATCGAGTCTGCACCAACCACAATCCCACCCAGGCCCTATCCCCATAACCCCATGTATTTACCCTAGCTAGTCCCCCTGACACTGAGGGGCAATTTAGCACAGCCAACCCACCTAACCCGCATATCTTTGGACTGTTGAAGGAAACTGGAGCATCTAGAGGAAACCCACGCAGACACGGGGAGAACGTGCAAACTCCACACAGACAGTGACCCAAGCTGGGAATTGAACCTGGGTCTCTGGGGCTGTTAGGCAGCAGTACTAAGCACTGTACCACCGTGCTCTTAGTTAGAGCAAAGAAGGTAAAGGGAAGGTTTATTGGAGAAGTTTCAAATCATGTGGTATTTTGACAGAGGGAGAATCAGTAAGCAGAGGACCCAGTTTTTAAGACAATTGGCAAGAGAACAAGGGGGGAGATGAGAGGAATTTTTTCTCGCTTGGTCTACAAGGGCAATGGAAGCTGACTCAAAAGCAATTTGGATAAATACTTAAAGGCAGATGAATTGCAAAGTTCCGGAGAAAAGGCAAGGGAGTACAACTGGAGAGGACTTTCAAAGGGCTGGAACATTCACAAAGGGATTGATTGGCCTCCTTCTGTATTGTAAGATTCTACGGCCTGGTGGCTAATCCAGAAAGTGATGGCATAATCTGGAGAACTTGAGTTCAAGTATTACTATTGCACCGTTTCAGTACTTTAGTAAGCTGGTCTCAAATCGTGAAGGCGAGATGTTCCTGTGGATTTATGACTCAGGATAAGTTAAGGGCAGCACTGTGGCACAGTGGTTAGCGCTGCTGCCTCACAGCACCAGAGACCTGGGTTCAATTCCAGCCTCGGATGACTGTCTGTGTGGAGTCTTCACATTTTCCCCATATCTGTGTGGATTTCCTCCGGGTGCTCTGGTTTTCTCCCACAGTCTGAAAGACATGCTGGTTAAGTGGATTGGCCAGGCGAAATTGCCCCTCAGTGTCCAAAGATGTGTAGGTTAGGGAGTGGGATGGTATGCCTGGGTAAGATGCCCTTTCAGGGAGTCACTGCAGACTCGATGGGCCAAATGGCCTCTTAATGCACGATAAGGATTTTATTATTCTAGGTGCAGCTGATGAACATCTGTGATATCAAAGTCTGCAATTTGACAGAGCGGGGTAGTAACAAAGAGGGTAATTCTGATATCTTTGAAAGAACGTATACTGGATCAGGCTGGTACATCTGCCTGCTGGACGTCTCAATTTTCATCGTGGTTGCAGAATAGAAATCAATATTGGACAGATTTGAGGAACAAGGGGAGGCCATTCAGCCCATCAAGCCTATTCTGCCATTCGTTGAGATCTTGGCTGATCTGTGTCTCGATTCCACCTTCTCCACTTTGATTCCTAAACCCAAATATCTCTTCCCCAACTACTAATCTCAGCTTTGAAACTGTCCCCGGGGGGGGGGGGGAGCAGAAGTTCCAGATTTCCACTATCCTCTGTGTAAAGATGTGCTTCCTGACATTACCCTGAATGGCGAGGCTCTCGTTTTCGCGTTACCCTCTAACCCCGTCTTTTGGCCTCCCCCACCAGACAACAAATTGTTCCCCTCGGCAGAATGTTACAGCCCAGTCCCAGTGGGGGTGGGGGCCATTCAAAAAAACAACTCTGCCACCGGGAGCGGCTGCAAGTTCCACCCTCCCTATCGACACCTTTTTAAATATCTTGAATCAGATCGTGCCTCAATTGTCTATATGCGAGGGAAGATAAGTCTAGCCTCCTCCACTCTTCCTCGTAATGGTGGCAGGGCAGGTTTGCTGGAGGGATTTGGACACTGAATCAATATCGTTGGCTTATCTAAGGAAGGATGTGCTGGCCTTGGAAAGGGCCCAGAGGAGGTTCACAAGAATGATCCCTAGGATGAAGAGCTTGTCGTATGAGGAATAGTTGAGGACTCTGGCTCTGTACTCCTTGGAGTTTAGAAGAATGGATCTTATTGAAACTTATAGGATATTACGAGGCCTGGACAGAGTGAACGTGGAGAGGATGTTTCCACTAGTAGGAAAAATTAGAACCAGAGGGCACAACCTCAGGCTAGAGGGACGATCCTGTAAAACAGAGGTGAGGAGGAATTTCTTCAGCCAGAGAGTGGTGAATCTGTGGAACTCTTTGCCGCAGAAGGCTGTGGAGGCCAGGTCATTGTGTGTCTTTGAGACAGAGATAGATAGGTTCTTGATTAATAAGGGGGTCGGGGTTATGGGGAAAAGGCAGGAGAATGGGCATGAGAAAAATATCAGCCATGATTGAATGGTAGAGCAGTCTCGCTGGGCTGAGTGGCCTAATTCTGCTCCAGTGTCTTATGGTTTTATCTCTTGTATTTGGTGGTGAAGGATACAAATGTGCAGTCTGACCTGGTGAAATAAAACCAAGTGTTACAGCAACTGAGCATCTCAAGATGTGGAAACAACTTCATAAAACTTGACTGAAAACCTGTTCTTACTTGCTGGTCACACGTTGCAGTTTCTGAAGCTTCCTTGGTGCATTTAGTCCTTTCTATGAGAATCAGTTGAATGATTGGAAGCGTTGGTCATAGATTCACAGTTAGGAGTAACAGTATTTTTTAAAATTCATTCGCGGCTTATGGGTGCTGATCGCTGAGGCAGCATTTATTGCCCATCCCTAGTTGCCAGAGGACAGTTGAGAGTCGACAACATTGCTGTGGCTCTAGAGTGACATGTAGGCCAGATCAGGTAAGGAAGGCAGATTTCCTTCCCTAAAAGACATTTGTAACTCAGATGGAATTTTTCCAACAATTGTTCCACGGTCATTCTTAATTCCAGATTTTTATTGAATTCGAATTCCACCGTCTGCCATGGCAGGATTCGAACGCAGGTCCCCAGCACACTAGCTGAGTTTCTGGATGGATAGTCTAGCGATAATACCACCAGGCCACCGCCTCCCCCTATGATTCAAAGACCAAATCCACCGAGGGACGCTGTAAGGATTCCAGCTTGCCAAAGCCCCTCTGTTCAATGCAGTGTGCGCGCCTTGTTTGGCACATACTCTGAGCCACAAAGGGTGGGATTTTCCAGCCCTTCCCACTGACAGGATTTTCCAGTACCGCTGAAGATGACCACCAGACGAGCCACGCAAAACACCATAGACATTGGCGGGAATGGAACAACCTGACAATAGCCAGTGGCGAGCCGCCTCTGGCGCTGGAAAACACGCTATGGGGGGGACTGGAAAATTCAGCCCAAAAAAG
Source organism: Carcharhinus amblyrhynchos (assembly GCF_965287045.1). Lineage (NCBI taxonomy): Eukaryota > Metazoa > Chordata > Chondrichthyes > Carcharhiniformes > Carcharhinidae > Carcharhinus > Carcharhinus amblyrhynchos. The sequence goes on from NC_137328.1 coordinate 8,581,574, forward strand.
AAGTCTAATTTTACATCAGGAGCTGGTTTAATACTTTCCTTTCCACAGTACGTTTTCAGCTCTTAATAAAGGCTATTTTTACAAACTGCTTTGCCATGGGGCAGTAAGTAGTGATAAGGTTCCCAAATATAATGCATCGCATTGGCAGCTTTGCAACCTTTGCTATTCCCTAAGGCAAGGATGCACTTTCTACTGCCACACAGGTCTTGGTGGAACAGTCACATCTCAATATCTGTTGTGGTTCTCAGTTAAAACAACAAATTATATTAATACAGCACCTTTACAGTAGTGAAGGCACTGACACCCAACCATATAAGAGTAGTCAGAGAAGGAGGAGAGGCAGAGGGTGGCACAATGGTTAGTACTGCTGCCTCACAGTGCCAGGGACCCAGGTTCAATTCCCAGCTTGAGTCATTGTCTGTGCAGAGTCTGCATGTTCTCCCCATGTCTGTGTGGGTTTCCTCCGGGTGCTCAGGTTTCCTCCCACAGTCCGAAAGACATGCTGGTTAGATGCATTAGCCGTGTTAAATCCTCCCTCAGTGAATCCAAACAGGTGCCGGAATGTGACGACTAGGGGATTTTCACAGTAACTTCACTGCAGTGTTAATGTAAGCCTACTTGTGACCCGAATAAAATAAACTTTAAAACCTAAACGGAGGTAAATAGAAGTGAGGTGGAAATTCTAGACTTTAGGATGAAGGCAGCTGAAGACATGGCTGCCAAGGATGGTAAGGAGTCTCACAATATCAGGTTAAAGTCCAACAGGTTTATTTGGTAGCACAAGCCACTAGCTTTCGGAGCGCTGCCCCTTCATCAGGTGGCCAGGATCTTTGACAGCTTTCCAAACCATTTCCATCCCATATCCATGCTGTTCTGTACTGGATGGTATCCAGCTAAGTTGAGTATTTTTGGAGCCACATTCATCCAGGAAAGTGGAGAGTATTCCATCACACTTGTGTCATGTGGATAGGGAGTCAGGAGGTGAGTTACTTGCCGCAGGATTCCAGCCTCTGACTTGCTCTGGGGTTAAAATGGTGACATGAAGATGCCAACTACCTAAGCATAGCAAGGAGATAAAGCGATAGAGAGTCATAGGCTCTCCACAGTGCAGAAGGAGGCCACTTGGCCCATCGAGTCTGCGCTGACCACGATCCCACCCAGGCTCTATCCCTGTGAATATTTACCCTGCTCATCCCCCTGACACTAAGGGGCAATTTAACATGGCCAGTACACCCCACCCACGCATCTTTGGAGTATGGGAGGAAACCGGAGCGCCCGGAGGAAACCCACGCAGACACGGGGAGAATGTGCAGTCTCCAAACAGACAGTGACCTGAGGCCAGAATTGAATACGGGTCTCTGGCGCTGTGTGGCAGCCGTGCTAACCACTGTGCCACCGTGCCACCCCTAACTGAATACTTAGTGGAATGTGTTGAATTTTCTCTAACGTCGTGTCTTTTACTTTAGCTTTTGGAAATATGTGCATCTTTAATGAAAATGTGTGTCAAATTATGAAGAACATATCTTTTGAAAGCTCTTTTGAAACCAGGCCTTAATTATTTAATTAGAGATAATTGGAAGATTATGTTTCAGAGAAAGTTTGATGCATTTAAATAAAAAAAAGAAGGAAGTGGATGACAGGATTGGAAGAAACATTGAGAGTGGAAGAAAGCTCATGTGGCTTGAAAAAGTGACATAATTGTAAAAACCCTACAGTGCGGAAGGAGGCCATTTGGCCCATCAAGTTCACACCAACAGCAATCCCAACTAGGCCTTATCCCAGTAACCCCACATATTTACTACTCTAATCCCTCTAACCTACGCATACCAGGACACTAAGGGGCAGTTTATCATGGCCAATGCACCTAACCCGCATATCTTTGGACAGTGGGAGGAAACCGGAGCAAACCCACGCAGACACGAGGAGAATGTGCAAACTCCACACCGACAGTGACCCAAGCCAGGAGTCGAACCCAGGTCCACGGAGCTGTGAGGCAGCAGTGCTAACCACTGTGCCAAAATGCCGCCCATTGTGTTGGTCTCAGTGGTTCTGCTTGTTTTTTGTAGAAATTGATTCAATGCAGCTCTAGAAGAAGGGAGGTGGTGATGTGTTACAATATACTCGGAGAATCAGAATCGCTGTGGTACTCTTTCATAGGCATGTTGTATTCCATAGCTTTGGACAGTGATGTAGAGGCTTAAGCATTGCTTACATCACATGGCTGGCCAGGACTTTCTCGCAATCTTACAGCCCGTGAGCCGGAAGGATTCACAGGTTGCTGTTTGACCTGTTAGACCCCGTTATGAACACACCTTCCTCAACCATCAAGTCCTGGAGTGGGATGTGAACCTGGAGCTTCTGGTTCAGAGACAGGAACGCTAACCCACTGTGTGTCACAAGGCTTCCAGAAAAGATAGCCTGGTGGTGTGTTATTGTATCAGTAACCCAGTGACCCAAGTGCATAATGTGGAGAACTTGAGTTCAAGTATCATCACAGCACCATTTCAATACTTTTGCCAACTAGTCTCACACTGTGAAGGCTGAAGGTGCCTATGGATGACCCAGGATAAATTAAGGGCAGCACGGTGGCACAGTAGTTAGCACTGTTGTCTCACAGTACCAGGGGCCTGGGTTCAATTCCGGTCTTCGGTGACTGTGTGAAGGTTGCTCATTCTCCCCGTGTCTGCATGGGTTTCCTCCAGCTGCTCCGGTTTCCTCCCAAAGTCCAAAGATATGTAGGTTAGGTGGTTTGGCAATGCTAAATTGCCCCTTAGTATCCAAAAGATGTGTAAGTTGGGTGGATTGGCAATGCTAAATTGCGTTTTAGTGTCCAAAAGATGTGTAAATTGGGTGGATTGGCAATGCTAAATTGCCTCTTAGTGTCCCAAGATGTGTGGGTTGGGTGGACTGGCCATGTTAAATTGCCCCTTTGTGCCCCAAGATGCGTAAGTTCAGGGGGATTAATGGGGTAAATGTGTGGGGTTGCAGGGACGGGGTTAGCCTGGATAAGATGCTCTATCGAAGAATTGGTGCAGATTCAATGGGCTGAATGGCCTCTTTTTGCACAGTAGGGGTTCTAAATCACATAAAATATGCAGCACAGAAAGAGGGCCTTTTGGCTTCTCTGGATTTCTGTTTACAGTCCTGGCACAACTCCCGTTTTTCTTCTTTCCCTCAACTGGGGAAAGTACCAAAGATCTGTTTTTGGGGGGGGTGTTAATCTAAGAGGAGTGTGTATTTAAACAACCAGACATCTTTAGTGCGCCCTGCATCTTCCACTTTCATTGAAATGGGATTATTGCAGTGATGGACAAGCAGGAGTCAATTCAGCTGAAATCGTTGCCATTGGTGACTAATTAAAAACTGATTTGGGCTTAATTTGCATCTGAACTAGCCTGGGTCCTTGCAGGCAGAGACATCATTTTCTCCGTCAGTCAGTGAAGGTCAAGAGCTTTATGGCCATCTGGTCTACCAGGGGTCAGAGTTCAACAAGGCCCCCCGCACCACCCCCCCCCCCCCCCCCACCTCCCCCCGCACCCCCCAGGCTCTATTATGAGTTTAACCGACGCTGACGCATTCATAACTAAACCTGGAGGTTAAACATGTGGAGTGAAGCCATCTGTTTTCCTCACGGCAGTGGAGCCGCTCGCCAGAAGCTGGACAGATTGCTACGTGCCTGCCCGGGGGCCCCGTACATTAATATTTCCAAAACACGTTCGGATTAGTACGAAGGCGATCGCCCACACAAGCTGTTTGATTATTGTCTTAGAGAGCGTTAAAGGAAGGCCATTCAGCCGCTCAGCCCTGTGTGCCAGCTCGGTGGCACAGTGGTTAGCATAGTTGCTTCACAGCTCCAGGGACCTGGGTTCGATTCCTGGCATGGGTCGTAGTTTAGTGTGGAGTTTGTACGTTCTCCCCTGTGCCTGCGTGTGTTTCCTCCCACAAACCAACAATGTGCGGGCTAGATGCGTTGGCCACAATTTAGAACAGAGTTGAGGAGGAACTTCTTCTCTCAAAGGGTGGTGAGTCTCTGTCTGGAATTCTCTGCCCATTGAAATGGTGGAGGCTACCTCGTTGGATATGTTTAAGTCACGGGTAGGTAGATTTTTGATAGATAAGGGAATTAAGGGTTATGGGGAGCAGGGCGGAAAGTGGAACTGATCCACTTCAGATCAGCCATGATCTACATAAGAACATAAGAAATAGGCGCAGGAGTAGGCCATTTAGCCCTTTGAGCCTGCCCCGCCATTCAATAAGATCATGGCTGATCTGTCGTGGCTCAGTTCCACATTCCCGCCCTCTCCCCATAACCCTTAATCCCCTCTCTTATCAAAAACCCATCAACCCGCGTCTTAAAACTATTTAGCGAGGTAGCCTCCACCACTTCAACAGGCAGAGAATTCCAGAGATTCACCACCCTTTGAGTGAAGAAGTTCTTCCTCACTTTATCTTGAGGCTTTTTGAATGACGGGGCAGGCTCGAAGGGCTAGATGGCCTACTCTTGCTCCTATTTCTTATGTTTTTATTTGGTCCATTGAGCCTGCATTGACAACAATCCCATCCAGGCCCCATCCCTGTAACCCCACCAGTCCCCCCGACACTAAAGGGCAATTTAGCATAGCTAACCCAACCTAACCCGCACATCTTTGGACTGTGGGAGGAATTCAGAGCACCCAGAGGAAACCCACGCAGACATGGGGAGAATGTGCAAACTCCACACGGACAGTCACCCGAGGTGGGAATTGAACTCAGGTCCCTGGCACTGTGAGGCAGCAGTGCTAATCGCTGTGCCACCTGTGAAAAGCAAAAAGAAACGCATGACAATGGGAAAATTGGAGCTTGCATGACCAAATAGCCAGCACAGGCAATGGGGCCGAATGGCCTCATTATATGCGGTGGCCTCCTTCTTTGAGATTGTTTCTGCTCCTGCTGTCTGAGGACCAGCAGAACAGTGACCGTGATCAACCAAGACATAGCAATATTGAATTGAAAAATCATCCCTCGGAAACATTCTGTTGAAGTGTGAAGAGGAGGTTGTCAGGCCTTGTCCTGTGGAATCCCATTTATTTAAAAAGGTCTTCTCACACTCATGATCCTCACGTCTTGTAGTGAGATATGGTTTGGCGTAACATTTCATCTTTTGCAATCATTGTCAGCACAATGTTGTTGCTCATGATACTAAGGGGCTATTTAGCATGGCCAATCCCCCAACCTGCACATCTTCAGACTGTGGGAAGAAACCCACGCAGACACGGGGAGAATGTGCAAACTCCACCTAGACTGTGATCCAAGCTGGGAATCAAACCCGGATGTGCTGTGAGGCAGCAGTGCTAACCACTGTGCCGCCCTGTATAAATCAAACTTACCGTGAAACCAGTGAATCAGCAGCCGATACTTCTCACCCTGTGCGATTCTCTGCTCCATTTAGTTTCAAAGACAAATTCATTGTCCAATGTTTTCATGGAAGGTGCTCGGTGAATCTCTCCATCTCTTTATAAGTGGGCGGAGCACCCCATGCCAACTTCACATCACTTATGTGTGCAGTTATTTTTATCCAAACGAAGCATGATCTTTTTCATTTGTGGATGATCTTCTGTTCTGGCATTCACAACTATAGCTTGCCCGATGTATTCTCATGAAGACAGTCGTTCCTTTCAGTGTTGGAGCAGAAGAAGTTAATATAGCTACTTCTGACACCAAAGTACCCGGTGGCACAGTGGTTAGCGCTGCTGCCTCATAGTGCCAGGGACCCAGGTTCAATTCTGGCCTTGGGTGAACATAAGAACTCGGAGCAGGAGTAGGCCATCTGGCCCCTTGAGACTGCTCCGACATTCAATAAGATCATGGCTGATCTTTTTGTGGACTCAGCTCCACTTACCCACCCGCTCACCATAACCCTTAATTCCTTTACTGTTCAAAAATCTATCTATTCTTGCCTTAAAACGTTCAGTGCTCAACTACTTCACTGGGCAGGGAATTCCACAGAGTCACAATCATTTGGGTGAAGAAGTTCCTCCTCAACTCAGTCCTAAATCCGCTTCCCCTTATTTTGAGGCCATGCCCCCCTGTTCTAGTTTCACCTGCCAGTGGAAACGACTTCCCTGCTTCTTTCTTATCTAATCCCTTCATAATTTTTACATGTTTCGATAAGATCTCTCCTCATTCTTCTGAATTCCAATGAGTATAGCCCCGCTCAGTCTACTCCGCATGAGCCAACCTTCTCAACTCAGGAATCAACCTCGTGAATCTCTTCCCTAACCACTCCAGTGCCTGTCTGTGTGGAGTTTGCACCTTCTCCCCGTGTCTGCGTGGGTTTCCTCCGGGTGCTCCACTCTCCTCCCACACTCCAAAGATGTGCAGATTAGGTTGATTGGCTGTGATAAATTGCCCCTTAATATCAGGGGGATTAGGAGAGTAAATATGGGGGGCTTACAGGGATAAGATAGGACCTGGGTGGGATTGTTGACGGTGCAGACTCGATGGGCTGAATGGCCTCCTTCTGCACTGTAGATTCTATGCTTCAATGAAACATGACTCCTAGTCCAATAGTCACATTGAATCAAACACTGTTCCATTCAGCAAGCCCTGTTATCCAAGGAAGTAAGTACAGATTGACTGCCCCTAAAGGCATTAAAAATACATTTATCACTGCAGTCTTCTTTGAAGATGTATGGCATTTCATCTCATGGGTTTGTTGGAGGAAGTAGTGTGAGCAAATAATTCTTCACACAGCAGTATGGTTAGCTGCACAAACTGTAAGAAGTTTCTTGGATCCTGAAGGCAGTTTAAGAAGATGTGCCAATAAGTAATGATGCAGATTGAAGAATTAATTTCTTGCCCTCTATGGCAGCCGTGACTCAGTTGTAGCACTCGCTGATCTTGAGTCTCCAGGTTTGAGTCCCACTCCAGGAGTTGAGTGCCAAATCAAAGCCAAAAAGTTTTCCAGTGCAGTCGGGCAACGCGGCGGCACAGTGGTTAGCACAGCTCCTCACAGCGCCAGGGACCCGGTTTCGATTCCCAACTTGGGTCACTGTCTGCGTGGAGTTTGCACATTCTACCCATGTCTGTGTGGGTTTCCTCTGGGTGGTTCTGTTTCCTCCCACAGTCCAAAAGACATGCTGGTTAGGAGCATTGGCCATGATAAATTCAGCCTCAGCGAACCCAAACAGATACCAGAGTGTGCCAACTAGGTGATTTTCACAGTAACTTCATTGCAGTATTAATGTAAGCCTACTTGTGACATGAATAAACATTGTAGGTGTGCTGCGGAGAGGTTAAACCAAGGCCCTGTCTGCTTTCTCAGGTGGATATGTGAATGGTTCTCCCACAGTCTGAAAGATGTGCTGGTTGGGTGCATTGACCTGTACACGCATCGGAATGTGGTGACTAGGGGATTTTCACAGTAACTTCATTGCAGTGTTAATGTAGTCTTTACTTGTCATTAATAAATAAATAAAAACTTTTTTGAAGAAGGGGTGATCTCCCTGGCTTCTTGGCCAATACCAGTGCCTTAATCAACATCACCAAAACACATTGGCCAGGATTTTACCGTCCTGCCTTCCCGCACACCCCCACCCCCTGGTGGATACTACAGGACATTTAAATTGCCGCTTACTTCAGAGGGACTGTAATATCCCACTGGGCATGAAGGGCCTTATAATCTTGGCCATTATCACGTTGCGAGGACAAGGTGCCTACAACTTGGCTGTTGAATTTTCTACGTTGTATCAGAGACCGCGTTCCAAAATTACGTCGTCGGCTGTAAGATGCTGCAAGATGTCCAACGGTTAGGAAGAATTCTATCTAAATACAATTCTTTCTCCATCACCAATTTTGTGGAGAAACTTTACTTAATGTAGTTTTGTCCAGTTAAATTAAGTGCTGTGCTATCAATAAATAGAAGCGGCACAGTGGTTAGCACTGCTGTCTCACAGGGTCAGCGACCCCGCCTTGTGTCACCATCTGTGTGGAGTTTACACATTCTCCCCATGCCTGCGTGGGTTTCCTCCAGGTGCTCCAGTTTCCACTCACAGTCCAAAGATGTGTAAGTTAGGTGGATCAGCCATGCTAATTTGCCCCTTAGCGTCCATAGATTTGTAGGTTAGGTAGATTAGCTGTGCTAACCTGCCCTTTAGATGTGTAGGTTAGGTGGATTGGCCATGTTAATTTGCCCCTTGGTGTCCAAAGCTGTGTAGGTTAGGTGGATTGGCCATGCTAACTTGCTGCTTACTGTCCATTGATATATAGATTAGGTGGATTGGCCATCTAAATGTGTGGGCTTATTGGGATGGTGGGGAGGATAGTCCTAGGTAAGATGCTCTTTTGGACAGCTGATGTAGACTCGATGGGCCAAGCGGCCTCCCTCTGCATTGTAGGCATCCTATGTGATTCAAAGGAAGCCGTTAAATGCCGGAAGGTTCCAGGAAATCAATTTAAATCAAATTAAATACCACATTGATATTCTAGATTCATTTATTTTTAATTAGGGCAACACATTAGTTAGCCTAATTCCTGTTTTGTTTGAGCGACTCAATTGATGCTACCTAATATTAATGGCCTTGTCCCCTTCCCTCATTAGCTATTAAACAAAAATATATCCTTTAGTCATTCTTGGATTTAGTACTCTCCGCACATTTACTTCACTCTATTGCACAAAAACACAAATTAGTTCTGCTTAATTACCCAACTATGATCACTCAAAAGGCTGGCAACCACCAAATTTGGTATTTAAACAAACTATTTATTGTCACAAGTAAACTATATACAGAGCGCAAGAGATGTGTTACTGATTGCTTTGACTCTTTACCTGGATTGGCTGGCCAGGTCACGTGACCAACCTCACTCCCTAAAAGGGGCTCACTACTACACCAACCACTTAATTACTGTTATTATTATTAATTATTATTTGCATGGGTGTAACTTGAGAGGTGGATACTCAGCGAGATCTTGGTGAGCGTCAGTCGCTGAACTTAAGCGTGTTAGATGCAGCGGACGGCAAAGAAGGCAAATGGTATGTTGGCCTTCATGGAGGGAGGATTTGAGTGTAGGGATGTTTTGCTGCAGTTGTGACGGCATCAGTGAGGACACACCTGAGATATTGTGCGCAGTTTTGGTGTCCTTATCTGAGGAAGGATGTCCTTGCTATAGAGGGAGTGCAGCGAAGGTTTACCAGGCTGATTCCTGGGATGGCAGGTCTGTCATACGAGGAGAGACCAAGTCTGGTTAGAATTGTTTTCATTGGAGTTTAGAAGGGTGCGAGGGAATTTCATAGAAACTTTTAAAATTCTAACAGGGTTAGACAGGGCAGAAAGAATGTTCCCGATGGTGGGGGAATCCACAACTAGGGGTCATAGTTTGAGGATAAGGGGAAAACCTTTTAGAACTGAGGTCAGGGGAAATTTCTTCACCCAGAGGGTAGTGAATGTGTGGAATTAACTCCCACAGAGAATAATTGAGGCCAAAACATTGTGTGACTTCAAGAAGAAATTAGGAATAGCTCTTGGGAATAAAGGGTTCAAGGGATAGGGGGGGGAAGACGGAATCAGGATATTGAATTTGATGATTAGTCACGATCTTAGTGAATGTTGGAGCAGACTCGAAGGGCCGAATGGCCTCCTCCTGTTTCTATTTTCTATGTTTCTATGTTTACTCAAATCGTTCTAAAATTTATATGAAAAGGGAATGTGTTCTATATAGTGGCAGCAGCTTCCACTTATCTGCTCATGTGTCTGGATAGTTTCATTACACACACACAACACCTAGGTTAATTTTTCACACAGGGAGATTAATTAACATTTAGTCATTTGCAGCAGTGTGCCATGTTCCAGAATTCATTGACAAGTACTGGTGTGGTGTTCAGATGGGCTGTAAATAGGGAGCATCCCACTCACGAGAAAGGCACAAGGCTGCTTAAGTGCACAAATTTAGGTGCTATTGCCATGCATGCTCCACCCTAATAGTAGCAAGCACTAAGCAGAGACTGACAACAGCCCACAAAACTGCCCAAGCACCATTTCAGGATGTTATATATTTAAGTGGTTGCATGATTGCTTTAAGATTTGATCATGAGGTCATTGGGCTGTTTCACAGACTTCTGTCTTAGTTTAATTTTCTGTTCTGGGCAGAGAACATCTCTTGCAATAAACCTACTGTGGAGGAAAAAGAATGTTGTCCTGATCCCACAAAAGTACCGATGGCTAATCGCTGGTGGCAATGCCTCTAGCACTTAACCTAGCTACTGGGCCATCACTGCAGAATCTGGCCAATTTCCCACCCACCCATAGCTGGTGAGGTTCGACGGTGCGCCAACTGGAAGCCTGCACCACCCGCCCATAGTTGGTGAGGTTCAATGGTGTGCCAACTGGAAGTCTGCAGTTTGGGTATGGGGGGGAGGGAGGGGGATGGGGAGGGGGTGGGGGGGAGGCAGGGGGAGTGGGGGACACCCCTGTCCTATGCCCTTGGCCTGTGCCAACACTTTGCCTCATTTTCAACTCGGGAATGAGTGGAATAAGACTGATGTCTGGGCTGTGCTATGAAGTTGGAACACCCAGCCTGTGGTGTGTCCATAGTGGGCACTGATGCTGATCCTCTGCTCTGTGAACTCCACAGACCTGGAAAACAGGCTGTCTCACAATCGGTGAAGTGATTCAAACCCCACCGGGGCCGATGTGAAGACGTCAAGTCAATTTTAAAAAAACACAATCCGGAAATTAGAAGCTGGTATGAGTAACAGTGACTGTAAGATAGTGTCATCGCAGTGTTGCTGCCCCAGCCATGTCCTTTGGTGAGGCCTTGTTGTGTGACTCCACCATCACCCCCGCACTCGCCACCCCCCCCCCCAACACACAACACAGTTGACCCTTGACACCTTTTGTAATGGAGTGTGATCGCTGTATTGTGTCATGTGGTCCACTCACCAGGTGGGTGTGCTACCAAACTCCTAACAAATTTGATTTGATTTGTTATTGAAGTATGTGTTGGGGTACAGTGAAAAGTATTGTCTCTTGCACACAATACAGACAAAGCATACTGTGTGGTGTACATAACGGAGAAGGAAAGGAGATGGTGCAGAATGTAGCATTGTAGTCATAGCTAGGACGCAGAGAAAGATCAACTTAATGTAAGGTAGGCCCATTCAAAAAAGTCTGATGGCGGCAGGGAAGAAGCAGTTCTTGGGTTGGTTGGTACGTGACCTCAGACTTTTGAATCTTTTTCCCAATGGAAGAAAGTGTGTCTGGGTGTGTGGGATCCTTAATTATGCCGAGGCAGCGGGAAGTGTAGACAGAGTCAATGGTTGGGAGGCTGGTTTGTGCGATGGACTGGACCTCATTCACAACCCTTTGTAGTTTCGTTTTGAAATGGAGGGACCTGCAAATTGGGACTACCTGGAAAATCAGTCATTCAGTAAGGAACCTTCAGGTAACGGGCTTGCGTTTGATGTCACATGTCTAAGTGGCCGAGTGAAGCAGTGTTGTCATTGAATCTCGGATCACAGAAAGCAGTAACGTCAATTCACCAGTCTCGTGTTCTTTTCTTCCCCAATAGGTGTGTTTGCCTTTGGACTGTTTGCTACGGATATATTTGTAAACGCAGGCCAAGTGGTCACAGGGAGCCTAACCCCATACTTTATAACCGTTTGCAAACCCAATTACACAGGAACTGATTGCCGATCTCACTCTCGCTTTATAACGAACGAACGCATCTGCACTGGGAACCCTGAAGTCATTGCAAACGCACGGAGATCCTTTCCATCCAAGGATGCATCGTTGAGCATCTACTGTGCCTTGTACGCCACGGTAAGAGTGTGTTTCATTCTGGATGGTCCTCACACGCTGAGGCATGACCATTCAAACCGCTGGGCCTGGTTTCTGGCACTGAATTTTAATGTCCCATCTTGGTTATAGCATCATTTAATTTAATAACAATAATGGATCAATCTTTGCTCTTATATTTTGCCTTTAAATGTCGCAAATGGTCCTAAGATGCTATCTTAAGATCCTGAAGTTGTCAAATAAAATCTAACATTGAGCCACATATTATAACTTTTTAAAATTCAAATAATAATTTAAAATTCAACACTGAGCCACAGGGAAGGCACGGTGGTTAGCACTGCTGCCTCACAGCTCCAAGGAGCCAGGTTCGATTCCCAGCTTGGGTCACTGTCCGTACGGAGTTTGCACCTTCTCCCCGTGTCCGTGCGGATTTCCTCCCACAAAGGCGTGCTGGTTAGGTGCGTTGGCCGTGTTAAATTCTCCCTCGGTGTTCCCGAACAGGCATCGGAGTGTGGCGACTGGGAGGTTTTCACAGTAGCTTCATTGCAGTGTGAATGTAAGCCTACTCGTGACACTAATAAATAAACTGAAAAACATAAAGAGAAACTGGAATTTGCTCAAATCAGAAATGTATTTTAACAGTGTTGTTTAGAGAGAGGGTGGCAAGGTTTAAGGAGACATTATTGGGCTCACACATTCATGACTGTTAATTTTATAAATCGGAGATGTACAAGAGGCTAGAATTGGAGGTGTACAGAGACCTTGTTGCACATGCTGTTGTGTTACACTATTAGCAAAAGGCACCAAGTAATTGCACATGCTGTCATATTCATTGAAAGCCAACCTGCTGTTCAGTGATATTTTGTTCCCTACAATTGCATAGATTTCAACTGAACTTGTCCCAAGGGACTGAACAGGCTAGGGCTCTTTTCTCTAGACAAGAGAAGGCCAAGAGGCTGATCTAATCAAGTCTTTAGAATTTTAAAGGGGTTTCACAGGGTAGACATAGAGAAGATAATCGGGTGGAATTCTCCCAATAAAAATTCCAAGTGTTGAATTTGCAGGAAAGCTGGGGTAATTCACGCTGGTTTTTTATTTCCGTGGGAGTTCCCATTAGGATCTCCCGCATTCTGTGTAATGCAGAGGCCACCAGCGTGAACATCATTAGATTTCAGGTGGCCGGAGCCTATTCCCACGTGGGAGGCTGAAACCGGTGTAGCGGGACTCTGCGCAGCGGGATGGGAGAATCACCCCCAATGTGTCCACTCACGGGAGAAGTGGAAACAAAAAAAAATCCAATTAAGAATTCAAGAGAAATGCCTTTGTCCAGACGATGGTTGGAAAGTGCAACTCGCTACCACATGGAGTGATTGAGTTGAAGACTACAAGTTCCTTTAAAGGGGAATCTAGATGGAAGATAAGGAGATGCCAGTTATGTTGGTTGAGATAAGGTCGGAGGAGGCTGGTGTGAAACAGCCGCAGTAAAATTCCATGCAATTTCTACCTTGCAGACCAAGGAGCAGTCACCTAACAACCAAATTGTAGACAGACTAGATTATCCTTCATCAGCTTGGAAGGGAAATGTAATCTTCCAGAAGCAGATTCCAAATTTCTTACTGAGTCGTTTCCCCAGCGTACAGAAACAAGTATAAGGCTGCACCTTTAAAGTGTGGAAGGGAACCAGAACACTTGGAGGAAACCCACACAGACATGGGGAGAACATACAGACTCCGCACAGACAAACTGGAAATCGAGCCCGCTACCCTGGTTCTGTGAGACAGCAGTGCCACCGTGCCCCACATATTTACCCTGCTAATCCCCGCGACACCAAGGGGCAATTTAGCATGTCCAACCAACCTAACCTGCACATCTTTGGACTGTGGGAGGAAGCCGGAGCACCCGGAGGAAACCCACGCAGACACAGAGAGAACATGCAGACTCCGCTCAGACAGTGACCCGAGGCCAGAATTGAACCTGGGTCCCTGGCACTGTGAGGCAGCAGTGCCACCTTTACTCTGCACCTATAGCTTATTGAGCCAGTTCGAACAATACTGAGAAGCTCAGCGGCATTTCTTTTAACAAATTCATTGTTCAGCGGATCATCAGCAAACTCAGAGATTGAGGAATACAAAGGCTATAGCAATGTGCCATCTTAAACATAAATGTTTGCTGGAAGAATTCAGCTTAGTGGGATTATTCTGCAGGTAAAACTACGGGGGCCATAAAATAACCTTTGATTATTCGAATTTTTAAATCAATACAATTGCGCTATAATTTGCAAAATCCGCATGGAAAATATAACAGGAAAGACAGTGTTTAAATGTCACACTGCAGGCAATTTATCTGAGTCTGCTGATGCTGTATTGGGTCAGTGTTTGACATTTACCAGAAATGAAGGGGTTTTATTTGGTTAATAAAATTGTTATTTTGTTCTTGCAACATTTTTACAAGCTTTCATACAATCTTTCACTAATTGCCACTCAAATGAGTATTCAAGACTACTGAGCTGGATTGTATAATCCACATTGATGCCACTAGTTAGCAAAATCTCTGTTAGTACGGGGCAAATCTTCACAGCTCTCAGTCAATTGTGCCGTAATAACATCACCTTTTAAAAATTCCTCTCTCCCCCACTCTTATGGATAGAATCTGATAAATACTGTCAAAAGCTGTTCTAGACCATCAACTTTAATTGCAAAGTTACTGTCATAGACTGAAGAAGTGTTATCTTTTCATGGTTTGGGGGCTAAAATATTTCCTTGCCTTTCCAAGAGGGGAGGCACGGTGGCACAGTGGTTAGCACTGCTGCCTCACAGCGCTAGGGACCCAGGGTTCAATTCCCGGCTTGGGTCACTGTCTGTGTGGAGCCTGCGTTTGAGGTAAGGATCAGCCATCGAAAGCTGGAACAGTCTTGAGGGGCTGAATGGCCTGTTCATACTCTAATGCTATTTTTGCAGTGCTCCAGGAGGGTCCTGTGGGTTGAATTAGTTTACACTTCAGTGGGGTGGGCAGGGGGGCAAATGTGAATGCAGATCTACTGTCCCCTGTACTCAGTGGTGTCAGCAATGTTAAGGCACGCAGGAATGTTACGGTGGCACGGTGGTTAACACTGCTGCCTTACAGCACCAGAGACCTGGGTTCGAATCCCAGCTTGGGTCATTGCCTGGGTGGAATCTGCACATTCTCCCTGTGTCTGCGTGGGTTTCCTTTGGGTGCTCCGGTTTCCTCCCACAGTCTCAAAGATGTGCTGTTTGTGTGTGTGGGTCATGCTAAATTCTCCCTCAGTGTACCCGAACTGGCGCCGGAGTGTGGCGACTAGGGGATTTTCACAGTAACTTCATTGCAGTGTTAATGTAAGCCAACTTGTGACACGAATAAATAAACTTAGAGAATAAAAGTTTGGGCTGCAAATCATTTCTGTTACTCACCTCAAAAATAACTTTGCTGAGTTCCTGGATTTGTAGAAGCTTCGTAATGTGAACTTTACACAGAGAACGGTGGGTGCCTGGAACTCACTGCCAGGGGAGGTAGTGGAAGCAGTGACTTTTAAGGGGCATCTTGACAAATACATGAATAGGATGGGAATAGAGGGGTATGGCCCTGGAAGGATAGGGGGTTTTAGTTCAGGCAGGCAGCATGGTTAGTGCAGGCTCGGAGGGCTGAAGGGCCTGTTCTTTTGCTGTAATTTTCTTTGTTCTTTGTAAACCAATCTAGAGTTATTTAGCTTGCTGGAATTAAAGTTTCAATGCTGCCTTATCCTGAATAGCCAAAGATGCATGCACGTAATGCTTTCTAGTGGACTGACAATGTATTATTTTTCTCAAAACAGGATTTGACAAACTATTCTGAGAGTGCTGTGCAATACTTAGAAAATCATTCTTGTCTGTACTTTCCTCACCTTTACTTTCTCAAGTATTATAGAATCCCTACAATACAGAAAGAGGCCACTTAGCCCATCGAGTCTGTACCCACCACAAACCCACCCCCATATCCCTACATATATTTTACCCACTAATCCCTCTAACCTATACATCTCAGGACACCAAGGAGCAATTTTAGCATGGCCAGTCAACCTAACCTATACATCTTTGGACTTTGGGAGGAAACCGGAGTACCCAGAGGAAACCCATGCAGAGACGAGGAGAATGTGCAAACTCCACAAGGACAGTGACCCAAGCCAGGAATCGAACGCAGGTCCCTGGAGTTGTGAAGCAGTAGTGCTAACCACTGTGCTACCGTGCCGCCGAAAGGCAGGTCTGTCCACAGCATCACAGGTAGAGCAACAGGACAGGTTCCAAATCCACATAGGAGCAGAAATGGGCCATTTGGCCCATTGAGTCTGTTCCATCAGAACAAGGGATTGAACCCCTTGGTGTTGTTGGCATCAGCCAACTGTCGTAGAATCCCTGCACTGCAGAAGGAGGCCATTCAGCCCATCGAGTTTGCGCCAAACACAATCCCACCCAGGCCCTATTCCAGTAACCCCACATATTTACCCTGCTAAATCCCTGACACTAGGGTTGATTTAACATGGCCAATTAACATCTTTGGATTGTGGGAGAAAACCAGAGCACCCAGAGGAAACCCAGACGGACACGGGGAGAACGTGCAGAGTCCACGCAGACAGTGAACTGAGGCCGGAATGGAACCCCGGCCGCTGGCACTGAGAAGCAGCAGTGCTAATCACTGTTGCCATCATGTCACCCAAGGGTTCAAGTTGCTGTGGCAATATAAACTTGTACATGACCAGGAATCTCTCACCGCCTGTTATTGGCGTGTGTTTGGAAGGATTTATAAGTTGATACTGAATTGTTTGGTATGTTACACACACACCATCCTTGGCGATCGAGTCCTGGAGTGGGACTTGAACTCAGAGCTTTCGGCTCAGAGGCAGGCGCGCTACTCGCTGCTCTACAAGATCTCCCTTTCTTTCATAACTGAGTTTATTGTGGGTTAGCTGAACAGTATCGTATTTGTATTCATACTCTGCTTGCAGCTAAGTAAATGTGGAATGTATTGTCTTTATTTAACCCCACTGACAATGAGGGATCATTCTGCATTAACTGTTTCGAGTTGGAGTGAATGAGTAGAAGGTGTTCTTGAACTTTTTTGTTTGGACACCCAAGGGAATTGAGAGATACGAGGATGGGAAATTGAGTTAAGATGACAGGGCAGCACAGTGGTTAGCACTGCTGCCTCACACACCAGACACCCGAGTTCGATTCCCGGCTCGGGTCACAGTCTGCCTGGATTCTGCACATTCTCCCTTTGTCTGCGTGGGTTTCCTCTGGGTGCTCCGGTTTCCTCCCACAGTCTGAAAGACGTGCTAATTGGGTGCGTTGGCCATGCTAAATTCTCCCTCAGTGTACCCGGACAGGTGCTGGAGTGTGGGGACTAGGGGATTTTCACAGTAACTTCACTGCAGTTTTAATGTCAGCCTACTTGTGATACTGACAAAATAAGCTTTAAAGATCAGCCTTGATCTTATTGAATGATGGAGCAGGCTCAGGAAGCCAAGCGGTCTACTCTAGTCCCTATTCCTTATGTTCTGAATGAAAGGACTTCTGTTCAAAAATTACCCTGGATGGATAGCATTGTTCAGCCATGAGGGTGAGTTAGGTAGTCATTGTGCAGTAATGAAATGGGAAAGTGAAGGTTAACTAAAGGCTGATATGCAAAGAATCATAAAATCCCTACAGTGCAGAAGGAGGCCATTTGGCCCATCAAACCTGCACCAACAACAATCTCACCCAGGCTTATCCCTGTAACCCCATGTATATACTCTGATAGTCCCCCTGACACTAAGGAATAGTTTAGCATGACCAATCAACCTAACCTACACATCTTTGGATGCATATTGGTCAGATACATGACTTATGAATTGGAGCATTCTGCTTTATTGAGCGCCAAGTGAGGGGCTGGGAGGAGGGATGCTATTGCTACAAAGCACAGCTGCAACACAAGATTTCTGCACATGGGACGGGATTTTCCAATCGCACCTGCCCCAAAACCGCGTCCAAGGTCAATGGATCTTTTCACGGTCCATGTCCCGCCAATACGATTCCCATGGCTGGAGGGATGGGAAGATTCCACCTATGGTTTCATAACTGGTGGGTATAGCAACTCAGTTAAATTTGAGATGGGAAGAAATGCAAAACGGACTCCGTTGCATCTGCTGCTGTTATACATCCAGATATTCAATTCTTTAATGGACCTGAATCCTGCCTTGCTCTCATCCAGTCTGACCACTCCCTGAGATCTCTGCACTTATCCAATTCTCACCCCTTGTGTTTCCCAATACCCGTCTCTCCATCATTGGCAGCCATGCCTTCATGTCACCGAGGCCCCAGCCCCTGAAATCCCTGCATTGACCATCTCCCCATCCTGACCTCTCTCTTGCCTCCATTAAAACCTTTCTCTTCCCTGTCTTAACCTCTCCTGATGTGACTTGGTGTCCAATTTTGTTTAGTGATGGTACTGTGAAGACATTTCTCTATATTGAAGTTACTAGATGAATACAAATTGCTGTTGAATATGTAACCAGTGGCAGATGCAACCCCACTTACTTTGTCTTTACTCCCTAGTCTAATTTCACCCTTGTGAACATTTGCTGTAAAAGGTTTTGTTGTAACATTGATGCAAGCACCTAATGTGATCAAAAACTGAATGGATATGCATTGGCAATGTTTGGGCTACACGGCGGCACAGTGGTTAGCACTGCTGCCTCACAGCGCCAGGCACCCAGGTCCGATTCCCAGCGTGGGTCACTGTCTATGTGGGGTTTGCACATTCTCCCCGTGTCTGCATGGGTTTCCTCGGGGTGTTCCGGTTTCCTCCCACAGTCCAAAGATGTGCGTGTTAGGTGGATTGGCCAAGTTAAATTGACCCTTAGTGGCAGAGAGACCAGCTAGGGTAAATGCGTGGGGTTACGGGGATAGGATCTGGGTGGGATTGTGGTCAGCGCAGACTCGATGGGCTGAATGGCTCCCTTCTACACAGTAGGATTCTATGAATGTTTTGGTGCTTTTGTCGATTATTTAGAGTATATTTCTTCACACTTTACAATCAGTATCACAGATTCACATAATTGATGCAACTCAAAAAGATTCCATCATGTGTAACTGGCTCCCTGAATGACCAATTCACTTGATGCTAAACCCCCACCTTCTCCCTGTGACCCTGGACAATGTAATTCCTTTTCAAATGCTTCAATTGAACCTGCACCCACACACTTTCAGACAATGCGTTCCGGACCCTTGAACCACTCGCAGTGTGCAAAAGCTTTTTCTCACATCGCTTTTGCTTCTTTTGCCAATTGCTTTAAATCTGCGCCCACTCGTTCTTGTTCCGTTCGTGAGTGGGAACGGTTTCTCCCTATCTACTCTGTCCAGACCCCTTGGCCAGAATTATATTGTCCTGCCCCGCCACGGGAAAGCAGGGAAGCAGAAAGGTAGTATTAATAGGGGACTCCACAGTGAGGGGCGCAGACAGGCGTTTTTGTGGACGTAGAAGGGAGTCGCGGATGGTGGTTTGTCTCCCTGGGGCTGGGATCCAGGATGTCTCTGGGCGGGTCCCAGACATCCTGAAAGGGGAGGGTGAGGAACCGGAGGTAGTAGTACATATAGGTACTACTGATGTAGGTAAGAAGAGGGAGGCACTTGTGAAAAAGGACTATAGGGAACTGGGTAGGCAGCTGAGGAAGAGAAAAGCGAAGGTAGTAATCTCAGGATTGCTGCCTGTGCCAAGGGAGAATGAGGGAAGAAATGAAATGAGGTGGAGGGTGAATGCGTGGCTGAGGGACTGGTGTAGAGGGCAGGGATTTCGGTTCCTAGATCACTGGGACCTCTTTAGGGGTAGGTGGGACCTCTATAGTAGGGACGGGTGGCACTTAAATACCAGGGGGACTAGTATCTTGGCGGGAAGACTGGCTAAGGCTACCGGGGGGACTTTAAACTAGAAAGGATGGGGGGAGGGAACTGTGTTGGGGAAACTGGGACGGAGGAGGTTCGCTCCCAGGTAGGGGAGGACCGCAGGCAGTATGCGAGGGAGGTTAGACAGGTGGTGGAGATGGGAAATGCCCAGACTGAGGGGCTGAAGTGTATATATTTTAATGCAAGGAGTATAGTGAATAAGGTAGATGAGCTTAGGGCGTGGATAGCTGTTTGGGATTGTGATGTGGTGGCCATTACGGAGACTTGGATGTCTCAGGGACAGGACTGGGTACTTCAGGTGCCAGGCTTCAGGTGCTTCAGGAAGGACAGGGAGGGTGGCAGAAGGGGTGGTGGCGTGGCACTGTTGATCAGGGATAGTGTCATGGCTACAGAGAAAGAGGATGTCGTGGAGGGATTGTCTACAGAATCTCTGTGGGTGGAAGTTAGGAACAGCAAAGGGTCAAAAACTTTGCTGGGTGTAATCTATAGGCCGCCCAATAGTGACAGGGAAGTTGAAGTGCAAATAGGGAAACAGATTCTGGAGAGATGTTTTAATAACAGAGTTGTCGTGATGGGAGACTTCAATTTCCCAAACATCGACTGGAATATCCCTAGGGTAAGGGGTATAGATGGGGAGGAGTTTGTTAGGTGTGTTCAGGAGGGTTTCCTGACGCAGTATGTGGACAAGCCTACGAGGGGAGAGGCTGTACTTGACCTGGTACTGGCGAATGAACCAGGGCAGGTGATGGATCTTTCGGTAGGAGAGCATCTTGGATATGGTGACCATAATTCTATCTCCTTCACAATTGCGTTGGAACGAGATAGGATCAGGCAGGCTAGGAAGGTGTTTGTCTGGGGTAAGGGGAGATACGAAGAAGTCAGGAAGTTACTTGGACAAATAAACTGGAAGGAGGCGTTCTTAGGGAAAAGTACCGAAGGAAGGTGGCAGATATTCAAGGAATGTGTGTCTGGAGCTCTGAATGACAACGTTCCGATGAGACGAGGGGGTTTTGGTGGGTCGAGGGAACCGTGGTGCACAAAGGATGTGTTGAACCTAGTCAGGAAGAAAAGGAAGGTGTACAAGAGGTTCAGGGAATTAGGAGATGTTAAAGATCTTGAAGAGTATAAGGACTGTAGGAGGGAACTTAAAAGGGAAATTAGGAGAGCCAGAAGGGGTCATGAGAAGACCTTGGCGAGTAAGATTAAGGAGAATCCCAAGGCCTTCTATAAATATGTGAAAGGTAAAAGGATAAGAAGAGAAGGGATAGGACCGATAAAAGGTGAGGGGGGAAAGGTTTGTGTGGAACCAGAAGAAATGGCGGAGGTGCTTAACGAGTACTTCGCCTCAGTATTCACGGTGGAAGCCGATCTGGGAGATTTTGTTATGGATTTGCAGCAGATGGAAAGGATTGAGTACGTGAATATTAAGGAGGAGGATGTGTTGGAACTTTTGAATTCTATCAAGGTAGATAAGTCGCCGGGACCAGATGGGATGTACCCCAGGATACTGTGGGAGGCGAGGGAAGAGATTGCAGAGCCCCTGGCGATGATCTTTGCGTCGTCAATGGAGACGGGAGAGGTTCCAGAGGATTGGAGGATTGCGGATGTAGTTCCTATTTTTAAGAAAGGGAACAGAGATAGCCCGGGAAATTACCGACCGGTGAGTCTGACCTCAGTGGTTGGTAAGCTGATGGAGAGGCTTCTGAGGGACAAGATTTACGAACATTTGGAGAGGTTTGACATGATCAGGAATAGTCAGCATGGATTTGTCAAGGACAGGTCGTGCCTTACAAGCCTAGTTGAGTTCTTCGATAATGTGACTGAACACATTGACGAAGGAAGTGCCGTGGACGTAGTGTACATGGACTTCAGCAAGGCGTTTGATAAGGTCCCCCATGCAAGACTTCTTGAGAAGGTGAGAGGGCATGGGATCCAAGGGCCTTTGGCCTTGTGGATCCAGAACTGGCTTGCCTGCAGAAGGCAGAGAGTGGTTGTGGATGGGGCTTTTACTGAATGGAGGTCAGTCACCAGCGGAGTGCCTCAAGGATCTGTTCTGGGACCCTTGTTGTTTGTCATTTTCATAAATGACCTGGATGAGGAAGTGGAGGGATGGGTAAGTAAGTTCGCTGATGACACGAAGGTCGGTGGTGTTGTGGATGATCTGGAAGGATGGCAAAAGTTGCAGCAGGACATAGATAGGATGCAGGACTGGGCGGAGAAGTGGCAGATGGACTTCAACGCGGATAAATGTGTTGTCGTCCATTTTGGCAGAACCAACGGGATGAACGAGTACACTATTAAGGGCAGAAGTCTGAGTAGTGTTGAGGAGCAGAAGGATCTTGGGGTCCGGGTCCACAGGACTCTTAAATCGGCCTCGCAGGTGGAGGAGGTGGTCAAGAAGGCGTATGGTGTACTGGCCTTCATTAATCGAGGGATTGAGTTTAGGAGTCGGGAGGTAATGCTGGAACTTTATAAGACCCTTGTCAGGCCTCATTTGGAGTATTGTGCGCAGTTCTGGTCGCCTCACTATAGGAAAGATGTAGAAGCTATTGAAAGGGTGCAGAGGAGATTTACAAGGATGTTGCCTGGACTGGGAGGCATGCCTTATGAAGTTAGGTTGAGGGAGCTGGGACTCTTTTCCCTGGAGAGACGAAGGTTGAGAGGCGACCTGATAGAAGTTTACAAAATGTTGAGAGGAATAGATAGGGTGGACTCTCAGAGGCTATTTCCCCGGTTTGAAATGGTCGCTACGAGAGGACACAGATTTAAGGTGCGGGGAGGGAGGTTCAGAAGTGATGTTAGGGGTAAGTTTTTCACTCAGAGGGTGGTGAGTGAATGGAATCGGCTGCCGTCAGTGGTGGTGGAGGCGAACTCGCTGGGGTCTTTTAAAAGACTTCTGGATGAGTATATGGGGTTTAATGAGATTGAGGGTTATAGATAGGTCTGTAGGTTGGTAGGTGATGTGGTCGGCGCAACTTGTGGGCCGAAGGGCCTGTTTGTGCTGTAGTGTTCTATGTTCTATGTTCTATGTTCTATGTAGCGGGCGGGACACGGATCGTGCAAAGGTCCGTTGACCTCGGGCAGGATTTTCCGGCTCCGGGGTGAGCCAGGACGGAAAATCCCACCTCTCATGTTCCTGCAAGCTCCTCGCACCTTTTTTTCTCCAAATTAAACAGCCCTAACTTCTTCAATCTACCTTCATAACTGAAGCACCTCATCCCTGGAAAAAGATTCTCGTGAATCTTTCCTGTGCTCTCTTGAAGGCTTTCACATCTTTCCTAAAGTGTGGCTTCCAGAACTGGACACAATGTCTCCGTCTGAGATTCCACTTATTCAAGTTGAACACAACCTCCTTGCTCTTGTTCCCTATGCCCCTACGGGTAAAGACTTATGATAATGTGTACTTCACCCTCTCCCCACTGCAGGTTAGGTGGATTGGCCAGGTTAAACGGCTCCTTGGTGTCCCAACACGTGTAGGTTAGGTGGATTGGCCATGGTGAATGTGCGGGGTTATGGGGATACGATGTGGTGGGCTTCGGTACGATACTCTTTCAAAGAGTCAGTGCTGGAATGGCTGGAATTTTACCGGCACGCTCACCCCAGAATCAGGACGGGGTGAGGTTCGCGGAATGGCATTCTCCGTTGGCCTCGGGTGGAATCTTACAGTCTCAGGTAGTCGAGGCAGTAAAACTCCGGTAAATGGGCCCAATGGCCTCCTTCTGCACTGTAGGGATTCTGTGGTTTCTAAAGTAAAGTTTATTTATTACTCCCAACTAAGGCTTATATTAACACTGCAATGGAGTTAGTGTGAAGATCCCCCAGTCGCCACGCCTAACCAGCATGTCTTTCAGACTGTGGTAGGAAACCATAGCACCTGGAGGAAATCCACGTAACATGGGGAGAATGTGCAGACTTCACACAGACAGTGACCCGAGGCCAGGAATCGAACCTGGGTCCCTAGCGCGGTGAGGCAGCAGTGCTAACCACTGTGCCACCGTGCTGCCCACAGAGCTTCCATGGGAGTTCCACACTATCATTCACAATGCTACCAAGTTTTGTGCCGTCCACAAATTTTGAAGTCATGCCCTATACCCCAATGTGTAGGTCATCAATATGTATCATATTATAATAATATCCAAGAAATTAAATTGAATAATATGGTGGAAAAAATGCTTTCTCTTCTGAATTCTTTGGTTCGTGTTTTTAAGCCCTGATAATTTTTACCACAAAGAAAACTAAATGAAGAAGTATTTAAATTAATCGGAAATGCAAAAGTACTCACATTCATATAGCATCTTTCAGAACCTCAGGATGTCTGAACGTCCCGATGAGAATGTAAAAAGCACTGATGGATTGACCATGCTAAATTGCTCCTTAGTGTCCCAACATGTGTAGGTTAGGTGGAGTGACCATGCTAAACTGCCCCTTAGCGTCCCAATGCATGTAGGTTAGATGAATTGACCAGGCTAAAGTGATCCTTAGTGTCCCAACATGTGTAGGTTAGATGGGTTGACCTGTCTAACTGCTCCTTAGTGTCCCAACATATGTAGGTTAGGTGGATTGACCAGGCTAAAGTGATCCTTAGTGCCCCAACACATGGAGGTTAGGTGGATTGACCAGGCTAAACTGCTCCTAGTGTCCCAACACGTGCAGGTTAGATAGGTGGACCATGGTGATTTGCAGGATTATAGGGGTATGGTGGGAGGCGTGTGGTGGGCCTGGATAAGATGGTCTTTTAGAGAATCAGTGCAGACACAAAGACCTCCTTCTGCACTGTCCGGATTCCACAGTTTCTCACCATTCCCAATGCTCCCAAGCTTTTGTATTGTCCACAGATTTTGACATCATGCCCCGCACACCAAGGTGTGGCATCATCAGTATTCGGTCCCCCTGGTGTTGCTTTCACACCAGTTTGTGATCTTTACAAAGATGGAGAAGCATGCCTACGCCATTGACGTGTGTGTGTGACCTCATTCTGTTTCAGATGTACATCACGAGCACGATAAAGACCAAAAGTAGCAGGTTAGCCAAACCCGTGTTGTGCTTGGGCGCTCTCTGTGCGGCATTTTTAACAGGATTGAACCGGGTGTCCGAGTATCGCAATCACTGCTCTGATGTAATTGCAGGCTTTGTACTGGGCAGCACTGTGGCCTTGTTTTTGGTAAGTCCACCTTATCTTTTTAACGCTGAAACCGCGTCAACGTTCTTGCCGGGCGACCAGATGTGAGAAAAGATGGAATTTGTATTTTTTTTATTATTTATTCAAATGGGATATGGGCTGGCCAGCATTTATTGCCCATCCCTAGTTGCCCTTGAGAAGGTGGCGGTGAGCTGCCTTCTTGAATCGCTGCAGTCCACGTGCCGTGGGTTGACCCTCAATGCTGTTAGGGAGTTCCAAGATTTTGACCCGGTGATTGTGAAGGAACACCGATGTATTTCCAAGTCAAGAAGGTGAGTGGCTTGGAGGAGAACTTCCAGGAACTAGATGGGAGTGGTCGTGGGTCTGGAAGGTGCTGTCTAAGGATCTTTGGTGGATATATTAAGGTACACATGTCCATTAAACAAAATGCTTCTCTCGACAATAACAACATACTTTAAGGTAGAAAAATCGGCCCAAAGTGTTTAAATCCGGATTCTGCTGCTGCTTTGAACACTCTCTGCGTCTCCACACTGAAGCTGAGGCTGGGCCATGCTCCAGATATCTTTCTGCATCTGGTGCAGAAGCAGCCACTTCCTTTCACCTCCCCTCTGACCCACCCCCCACCCCCGCAGTCCCTTCTTCCAATCTCTCCTCTCACCAGGTGTACTTGCGCATCTGCCCTTCAC
The DNA here is from genome assembly GCF_965287045.1 of Carcharhinus amblyrhynchos. Lineage (NCBI taxonomy): Eukaryota > Metazoa > Chordata > Chondrichthyes > Carcharhiniformes > Carcharhinidae > Carcharhinus > Carcharhinus amblyrhynchos. Next base: position 8,607,102 of record NC_137328.1, read on the forward strand.
AAAGAGGCCCCAGCTTCATCTCCTTAACTTAAGAAATAGGAGCAGGAGTAGGCCATCTAGCCCTTCGAGCCTGCCCCGCCATTCAATAAGACCATGGCTGATCTGAAGTGGATCAGTTCCACTTTCCCGCTTTCTCCCCATAACCCTTAATTCCCCTGTCTATCAGAAATCTAATCCCTTGTCTATCAGAAATCTATTCCCTTGTCTGTCAGAAAACGGCCTGGATCGAACAAAAGCACATCCAGCTGTATCAATGCCCTGAAAAGAGGTGGGGAGAGGGTATGGGGGGAGGGCAAGTGGAAACAGAAGGTTGCATTGCCGGTGAGCTTTCTGGCTCCATCTAACCCTCAGGCTATTTCCGTGGAGTTGAGGGGGGAAACAGGCGGGGGGTGGGGAGTGGTGGGCAAGGCTTTGTGTGGGGCTGGACTCCATGTCGTCAAACGGCAAACAGCTAACTCAACTAATTGAAGGCCTCGTAAGAAGTCTCACAACACAAGGTTAAAGTTCAACAGGCTTGTTTGGTAGCACGAGCTTTCGGAGCACTGCTCCTTCATCGGGTGAATGAGGTGATGAAGGAGCAGCGCTCCGAAGGCTCATGCTATGAAATAAACCTGTCGGACTTTAACCTGGTGTTGTGAGACTTCTTACTGTACCCACCCCAGTCCAACATCAGCATCTCCATCATAACTGAAGGCCTCTCATTTGATTTGATTTGATTTATTATTGTCACATGTATTAGTATACATTGAAAAGTATTGTTTCTTGCATGCTACACAGACAAAGCATACCATTCATAGAGAAGGAAAGGAGAGAGTGCAGAATGTAGTGTTACAGTCACAGCTAGGGTGTAGAGAAAGATCAACAGTGCGAGGTAAGTCTGATGCCAGGAGGGAAGAAGCTGTTCTTGAGTTGGTTGGTCCGTGACCTCAAACTTTTATATCTTTTTCCCGACAGAAGGAGATGGAAGAGAGTATCTCCGGGCCTGTGGGGCCCTTAATTATGCTTTTCCGAGGCAGCGGGAAGTGTAAACAGAATCAATGGATGGGAGGGTGGTTTGCGTGATGGATTGGGCTACATTCATGACCTGTCGTAGTTTCTCGCGGTCTTGGGCAGAGCAGGAGTCATACCAAACTGTGATACAACCAGAAAGAATGCTTCCTATGGTGCATCTGTAAAAGTTGGTGAGAGTTGTAGCTGGCTTGCTAAATTTGGCCGAATGTTGGGGGTGGGGGATGGGGGGGGAAGTTTAAACTCCAGCAGCACCAGAATGCCACCTGTTTGTCACAACTCTCGCTTAAGATGAAAATAGAAAAGATACTTTTTGGTTGGCATTTTCTCCTATATAATGACCACCCTTTATTTCATCTTCCCCTCCGAGTCACGCACCCATCCTGACTTGGAACCATATCGGCCATTCCTTCACTGTGGTTGAGCCAATTCCTGGAACTCGTTTCCGGACTGCACGGTGGGTGTACCTTTTTTTTAGTTCATTCATGGAACATGGGTGTCACTGGTTGGCCAGCATTTATTGCCCATCCCTAATTGCCCTTGAGAAAATGGTGGTGAGCTGCCTTCTTGAATTGCTGCAGTCCATGTTCTGTGGGTTGACCCACAGTGCCGTTAGGGAGGGAATTCCAGGATTTTGACCCAGCGATTGCGAAGGAACAGTGATATATTTCCAAGTCAGGATGGTGAGTGACTTGGAGGGAAACTTGTAGGTGGTGGTGTTCCCATTTGTGAGAGGTATTAGGGTTTCCAAAAAGAGACACTGTCACATTTGACCGCCCTCCTCTCCAGTACTCTCCTAGACACCAATAACAGGTGCATCTCAGTGTATTCACTGAGTTACGTATCGGCGGATCTCTGTTCTGTGAATGCGTTGCCATTCACACTAACTTAGTGAGACACCCTTACTATGAATTTGGCCATAGGAGCAGCACAGTGGCTATCACTGCTGCCTCACAGCACCGGGGACCCGAGTTCAATTCCAGTCCTGGGCCACTGTCTGTCTGGAGATTGCACCTTCTCTCTGTGACTGCATGGGTTTCCTCCGGGTGCTCCGGTTTCCTCCCACAGTCCAAAGATGTGCTGGTTAGCTTGGTTGTCCAAGATGTCCAAGAATGTATACATTACTTCCCCCACCATAATTCTGTCCTATCTGTCTGTAAGACTCTAATGTGAAATGATTCTATTCAATCTGCACCCCACTTCCCTCAACTAAGCAGTACGCTGGCACTGTGGTTAGCACTGCTGCCTCACAGTGCCCGGGACCCGGATTCGATTCCAGCCTTGGGTGGACTGTCTGTGTGGAGTTTGCATCCCTGTCTGCCGTCATCTCCTCCGGTTTCCTCCCACAACCCAAAGATGTGCAGGTTAGGTGGATTAGCCATGCTAAATTGCCCCCTTAGTGTCAGTGGGATTAGCAGGGTAAGCATGTGGGGTTACGGGGATAGCGCCTGGGTGGGATTGTTGTCGGTGCAGACTCAGTGGGCCGAATGGCCTCTTCCTGCACTGTTGGGATTCTCTGAATTCGGTGAAAAATTCCATATCGCTGAGTTGCCGGCCTTTAACTTCCCTCTGGAGCCATGGATTCATCCCTGAGAACATCCAACCAACTTTACCAGGGCTTTTCGATACTTCGGATATTCTGTGAGCAAGGCTTTGTACACTTTAAATTGCGTAGACCTGGGAGGTTCCCAATTCATTTTTCAACGAAAAATAGGTGACCTCCACTCCAGAAAGTGAATTGTTACTGACCCCAATCTCCATTTCTTTTTTTGCCAGGGAATATGTGTTGTCCACAACTTCAAAGGGACACAGGCCAAATCAGTACAGCAAAAGCCCGAGGATCCACACGGAGTGCCATTAATGACATTCCCACGGGTGGAAAGTCCACTTGAAACATTGAGTGCACAGGTAAGCCGCATGGATTTCCCCCTTACCCTGTGGTCCCAGCTTCACACATTGGGTATAAAATTCATCTGAGCCACCTCAAGTGCCAAGGTTATGCCCTTTCGCCACCCCCCCCCCACCAAGATGGTTCAAGCTATGCCCCCCGATGGGCAGGGAGTATTCAAAACGGGAGGCCCTCTCCTCTTCTCGGATTGAACCCGGTGAACCGAAGTGAGGCTAGTCCGGGGAAATCCAACCAAAAACCTGCCAAGCTCCTCAGGGAATTACCGCTTTCCTTCCCTGCCCTCTGCCAGAACTGAGACGGGCAGTGTGGTCACCAGAACCTCGTTTCTCTGATGACCTTATCCAGCTTCAGAACGTTAGATGAAATTCTCCGGCCTCCCAGCCGCCAGTGGGAGGTGGCGCGTTGTTTGCTAACGGCGGGATTCTCTGCTCCCGCTGCTGTTAATGGGAATTCCCACATTGGCGTCACCCCGTGTTGGCAGGAAACCCATGGGCACTGCCGGCAAGACTGGAGAATCCTACCAGCGTGTGAAAGGCCAGAGAATTCTGGCCCACATTTTTAATTGGCACTATCACGTGAGTCAGTTGCATAGAGCAAATCAGCTACTTGGTGAAAGGATGGATTGTTCTACCTCAGAATTGCCAGTCCGGCAAAATGAAAGCCAACAGTGTGTTTTATATATTTGATTTTCCACAGAGCATTGTTGAGAAGTTTATCGAATTCTATATGCCCACAGCACCGTTTCAGCTCCTCTTCTCTGTTTGCTTTGCTCTGAGTCCACACCCAGGCTCGACTAATCAAGCACAGTGAGCATAGATCAGTTGCCTGATTCACATGATCAATCACAGAACAATTAAGCATGACATAATGTCAAAATGGCAGCGCGGGCTCGTTGGGCCGAAGGGCCTGTTTCCCGTGCTGTGTTGTTCTTTGACAAAGTCAACAACCCTCCCATAATTCTACAAAGTTGATCACCGTAACTTTTAGTAGGGTAGGCTTGTCTCCACAGCTTTTCTTGGTTCCTTGGAGATCGCAAGTTCTGGCAAACTCATTCAAATCCAATACCCATGAGATTCTCAGAGAGAAGGGGAGAGAACAAAAACTCAATGTAGCAAATAAAATTTGAGGAAATGAGTGAACAAAGAGAACAAATGCGCTGGGGAAAAAGAGAGGGAAAATAGAAGTAGGTTAAAGAGCCCAGGAAACAGGAGAAAAAATATATTAATTGTCCCCAACACAGTTTACCACTTATAACCATGCCTGTGCCTTTGAGCTCAGAAAAAGAAATCGTAAGCGGAAATCTGAATACTAGGACTCATCCAATAGTGACACAACTGTAGAGAAAGATAAATAAACATGGTAGTGTATGATTAGTCACATGGTAACACAAATCCTTGGACATTGTGGGCCTCTGATTGAACTCAGCTTGTTAATGAGGTATCAAAGCATCAAGTTGTAAGGACAAATGTGTTAAAAGTTGCCAACGTCCAGGGAAGGAAGGATGGAGGGCAAGGATTTGGGGGGGGTGGGTGTTGTACAGCTTTGTGCTCACTGCAAAGCAATTTATTCATAGCTTTCAGTGTGGGATTTCAGCGGCCAGAGAATTTATGCCCTATTAGAAAGACATTCAGAACATAAGAACTAGGAGCAGGAGTAGGCCATTTGGCCCCTTGAGCCTGCGCCGCCATTCAATAAGATCATGGCTGATATCTTCATGGACTCATGTCCACTTACCCACCCACTCACCATAATCCTTAACTCCTTTACTGTTCAAAAATGTATCTATCCTTGCCTTAAAGGATTGCCTTGCCTTAGCTGCATTGCTTTTTTTATGCATTCACGGGACATGGGCGTCGCTGGCTGGGCCAGCATTTATTACCCATCCCTAGTTGCCCAAGGGCAGTCGTGAGTCAACCACATTGCACTGGCTCTGGAATTACATGTAGGCCAGACCAGGTAAGGACAGCAGATTTCCTTCCCTAGAGAGACATTAGTGAACCAGATGGGTTTTTCCAACAATGGTTTCATGATCATCAGTAGATTCTTAATTCTGTTTTTTTTTATTGAATTCAAATTCCACCATCTGCCATGGTGGGATTCGAACCCGAGTGCCCAATGTGTTTCTGGATTAATAGTCTGGCGATAATACCACAAGGCCATCACCTCCCCCAAAATGCTTGTTTTAAAATACGGCACTGCACAATTTCTATCTGGTGATCCATGCACATTAGCCTCTGTTAATGCTTTGTCAAGCCAGATATTTTCTTTTAGTACACTGAAGAATCGATTGGATAAATCCATAGCTTTATGTCAATAGTTATTAAAGACAATTGGCAAAAGGATCAGTGGCGAGATAAGTATTTTTTTTTTGAAACGCAGCGAGTTATTGTAATCTAGAATGCCTGAGAGGGCGATGGAAGCAGATTCAATCTCAACTTCTTAAAATGAAATTGGGTAATCATTTGATGTTTATTCATTTGAAAGCCTTTCAAATTAAAGTACTAAGATCAGAATCTTAAGATCAGGCCCATTGTCAAAATACTCAGCTCTCTCTCTCTCATTTGGAGGCTGTGTAATTCCAGCATTTTCTGTTTTTAGTTCAGCGTTATAGTAATTGCAGGAGAACCTCAGAATCGGAGGATGATACTACTGTAGTAGGGCAAAACCCAGGGAGTGTGGGCTGCAGCAGGAGAGGGGTATATGGAAAGGATTACACTGACAGCACTGTAGTATCCACACTCAGTGCAGACGGACAGGACAAAATACAAATAACTATGTCTCAAACGGCACTAAAACAGCCCCAGATCAGGTGGGATTGCTGCGAAGTTACAACAACCATATGAGAATTGATATCAATTATCAATGCTCCAAAATGTCTAGAGGAACAATTGTGCCTCTGAAAACTTGGTCAAATATCCTGAAGATGGGACAATTAGCACCCCATCGAAATCAGTTTGACAAACACAACACTTTGATATTGTAGACAGGAGATATCCAGAAAATGAATAAAAACTAAAGCACACAAGACAATGGAACTGTATAACAAAATCAAAAACAGAATTGTAACCAATTCAAAGTAACCGTATGATGACTGGATGTAAATGTAATGCTTTGTAATGTAAAGAAAGAGGTATAAAAATCTGTAAGAGCCAATGTTCAGTAGAGTAAGTTAAGCAAGATGTAGTCACAGTCACAAGTTCTAATCCCCTCATGCATGTTGAATAAAACCGTTTTTGTTGAAGTTCTCCATGGTGTTGGAAGACTCAATTCGTTCATTCCTTCCTACACTGCACAGAAAGAGACCTTCCAATTAATCTTACTCTGTTAGAGTCCTACAGAGCCTTAATGGTAGGAATAGAATTAAGAAGTTATGCTAAGCGATTATTGAACCACACTTGCAGAACTCCGTACATTCTGCTCGCCAGATTGTAGGAAAGCTTGTAGAGGCAGAGAAAAAGATTTACAAGAATGACATTGGAGCTGTGAGCACATACGTATCAGGAAAAGATGATCTGCTTCTTCTGAGGGGAGGCTAGACTGATTGGTCCTGAGACATTGGCCGGAATTTTGCCATCCCACCCGCCAGGGGAATTGGAGCGGACGAGGGGCAGACCATGGAAAGGCCCGTTAACCTTGGGGCGGGATTTTATGGTTTCAGGATGAGTGAGGCCGTAAGATCCCACCCATTTTCCCTGGGGGAAACGAGTCTCAAACAAGGAGGTGTGACCTTAAAATTAGTGCGAGGCATTCAGGAAGGTTATGAGGGGGGAAAGAACAGCAGTCTGGACCAGTACAGTTAGTCAAGGACTGGTGGCAGGTGGAGCATAAGCACCAGCATAGACTGTTTGGGCCAGATAGGCTGTTTCTATGCTGTGTATTTAATGCAATTGCAGTGGATTCTATTTGTGAGCACTGGTGACGATTCTAGCAGATTTTATAATGCGAATGACCCCTTGCCGCCCTTCCCTGAGAGCATTTGTTACCTGCATACTTTAGAGTCCATTCATTAAACTTTAATGGACTTGTGCAGCCTCACCAAGACTAATAAAAGCACTTCCCAAATAATTACATCGCAGCCTATTCACCCAAGTGCCCGATATCCTGCAGTCAGCATTCTGTTGCTCCCAGTTTCTTGTAGTGCTAATTGGCTTCTCGATGCGGGCACAGGTCAGCTAATGCTTAGCGAATCCAGACATTAATCTTCTAAACGGAAGTGTAAATAAAGAAACCTGCTCCCCTGAAAGAGAAAGTTAAGTGCGCCGGACAGCGACCAAAATGGGACGAGAGCATCTCACATCTCACAGAGAGTTGGTTCACGGAGCGGTATAATGACCACACTGCATTGCTATTGATGACATTGATCTCACAACGTGGCTCTTTTTTCCTTAATGCTTGCATGACAGCAAGGTGGGAGACATCGCCAAACCCCCCGAGAGAGGGTGTTTCGTCCCAGGGTCATTTTCCAGGACCAGCCAGACACACAACTCACCAGGAGGTATATGCTTAATAATGGCGCAGGGACTGGGGCTCCATTACGAGCTCGGGGGGCGGAGGGGCTGGGGTGGGGAGTGAGTCTTCATGAGTCCCGTGTCGGAAGAGGTTACGCTCCGCCTGCCTCCCTCGGCTGCTCCTGGAGGGACGGCCTTCCTCCAATGTCCCCGTGTGAATCTGGCACCGTGTAAGCTTCTTGTTGGCATTCTCTGGCTTCCATTTCGCCGGCCTTCTGGGCACGCCCCCTTGGTTGCTGTTCCTGGCGGGGCCACTTTGCTTGGTTGTCTTAGGTGGACCTTGGCTCAGAACTGCATACCCAGTCTCATGGCAGCATCGCTCGACCAACCAGAGGTTGGCACGGTCAAAGAGCTGATCTTGGTGGCAGCGACAAATCAGAACCATGCATTTAATCATTTGAAAGTGCATCGCTTTGTTGAATGTTGACATGTTCGTTTGTGCTGTGTTACTATTGCGTTGGTTTCTTTTCCCCCCACGTAGAATGACACCAGTGCTAAAAAGGGTCAATTATGAGGGCAGTTTGCGTGGATGAAGCTTCTATCTCCCTGAGTGTGGAAGATTAACGAGTGATCAAATCGAGGCATTTAAGATGATAAGGGACGGCACGGTAGCACAGGGGTTAGCACTGATGCTTCACAGCTCCAGGGACCTGGGTTCGATTCCCGGCTCGGGTCACTGTCTGTGTGGAGTTTGCACATTCTCCTCGTGTCTGCGTGGGTTTCCTCCGAGTGCTCCGGTTTCCTCCCACAGTCCAAAGATGTGCGGGTTAGGTTGATTGGCCATGCTTAAATTGCCCCTGAGTTGTGTAGATTAGAGGGATTAGCGGGTAACAATGTGTAGAGATATGGGGGTAGGGCCTGGGTGGGATTGTGGTTGACACAGACTTGATGGGTTGAATGGCCTCTTTCTGTACTGTAGGTTTCTATGATTGAAGGAGTTGATGGGTCACAGAGACATTTTCCCTCGGGAAATGAGTCTCAGACAAGGAGGCGTAATCTTCAAATTAGTGTTAGGCCATTCAGGGAGCACATCTTCACAAAGGTCAATGAGAATCTGGAACTCCCTCTCCCCAAAATAAATTGTTGAGGCTGGGGGCGCTGGGGGGAGCTTAAATGAAAATTGCTAGATTTTCGATAGGTAAGAATTATAGCAACAATGTTGCATTTGAGGTAAAGGTCAGCCATTGAATGGTGGAAGAATCTCAAAGGGCTGAATGGCCTCTTCCTGTTCCTATATTCTAATGCTATTTTTGCACTGCTGCAGGAAGGTCATTCAATTCCCTACAGTGCAGAAGTAGGCCTTTCAGCCCATCGAGTCTGCACCAACAACAATCCCACCTTGGCCCTATCCCCGAAACCCCACATATCTATCCTGCTAATCCCTCTAATATGCACATCCTGGACACTAAGGATCAATTTAGCCTGGTCAATCAGCCTAACCTGCACATATTTAGACTGTAGGAGGAAACCAAAGCACCCGGATGAAACCCACACAGACACGGGGAGAATGTGCAAACTCCACGCAGACAGTGGCCCAAGCTGGGAATTGTACTGGGATTCCTGGAGCTGTGGGGCATCAGTGCTAATCACTGTGCCACCATGCTGCGCTGTGGGTCCTGGTGAGTCCTGTGGTTTAAGTCAGTTTACAACTCGATAGAGAGAAAATGTGAATGAAGCCTACTTTTCTCTGCACTCAGTGGTGTCAGCAATTTTGAAGGCACAGAGATGTGCTAGGTTGGCACAGTAGCACAATGATTAGAACTGCTGCCTCACAACGCCATTGACCCAGATTCACTTCCCGGCTTGGGTCACCGTGCAGAGTCACCTTATGTCTGCATGGGTTTTCTCTGGGTGCTCCCGTTTCCTCCCACAGTCTGAAAGACGTGCATTGTCCGTGCTAAATTCTCCCACAGTGTCCCCAAACTGTGCCAGAGTGTGGCGGCTAAGGGATTTTCACAGTAACTTCATTGCAGTGTCAATGTAAGCCTGCTTGTGACACTAATAAATAAACTTTAAAAAGTGCCTGGTATGGTGTGAATCACAGAACCATTATATTGTCACCCTGTTCATTGCTAGACTGCTTCAACATGCCTTTAGTGAATTGAAACGTTAAGGCACAGTTGTCTCCTGCCATGCAACTTTCACCATCCCTTGTTGCCCAAGGGCAATCGTGAGTCAACCACATTGCTGTGGCTCTGGAATTACATGTAGGCCAGACCAGGTAAGGACAGCAGATTTCCTTCCCTAGAGAGACTGCCTGCAGTACTGCTGGAGTTAGGAGTTCTGTCTGAATGCCATGATTTGTTGCCTATTTTTTCTGGCTGGCCATTGGTGAAAGAAGAAAGCTTTACTCCATACGTTTGGTACAATGGAATTGTATGCTCGTTCTGTAAAATAAAATGGTGACAACCTTGTCACAGAATCCCTATAGTGCAGGAGGACGCCATTCGGTCCATCGGGTCTGCACCAAACACAGTCCCAACCAGGCCCTATTCCCATAACCCCACATATTCACCCTATGAATCCCCCTGACACCAAGGGGCAATTTAGCATGGGGTCAATCAACCTAACCTGCACATCTTTGGACTGCGGGAGTAAACCGGACCATCAGGCGGAAACGCGCGCCATCACGGCAAGAATGTGCAAACTCCACACAGACAGTGATCCAAGCCGGGAATCGATCCTGGGTCCCTGGCGCTGTGAGGTAGCAGTGCTAACCACTGTGCCACTAAGACTAAGTCGGTCAGATATATGTTCATTGGGGTTTAGAAGAGCGGGAGAGATCTCTTAGAAACGTATAGAATTCTAACAGGGTTAGACAGGGTAGATTCAGAAAGAATGTTCCCGACGGTGGGGGAGTCGAGAACAAGGGGTCACAGATCGAGGGTAAGGGGTAAACCTTTTAGGGCTTATGTGAGGAGAAATTTCTTCATCTAGAGGGTGGTGAATGTGTGGAATTCACTACCACAGAAAGTAGTTGAGGCCAAATTCAAGAATAAATTAGATGTAGTATTTGGGCGTAAGGGGATCACAAGATATGGGGGAGGGGGGGGGATCAGGATACTGAATTTGATGGATTTTCACAGTAACGTCATTGCATTGTTAATGTCTACATTAGTGTTAGTCTACTTTGTGGCAATAATAAATGAAGTTTAAATTTTAAACAAAATGAATGAAGGAGTTGACCGGAAGGGCTGTGTGGCCTACTCCTGCTTCTAGTTTCTATGTTTAAGACAGAATAAACCTTCCCCCCCCATCCCCCCAATCCTTGCATCAACAGTACTGCTGGATGTATGTGGTGCAAGTTCTCCCCATAACTGTGTACAAGTACAAGACTAAGTACAAGTTAGAACCTGGTTAAAGTGCACACAAGCGTAGGAACTCTTGCCATCTGCTCAAAGCGTATGTTAAATTGATGGGTTGAGATGAAGTAGGTTCAGTTGAACATAAGAACATAAGAAATAGGAGCAGGAGTAGGCTATCTAGCCCTTCGAGCCTGCCCCGCCATTCAATAAGATCATGGCTGATCTGTCATGGCTCAGAGGCTCGTGCAGACCATCACAAACCTATTGGGCTGAATGGCCTGTCTCTGTTTCTTTTAACATTCTGTGTAAGGCATTAAAACTCTTTTTTTGGTTTAATGGAGTTTTAATTACTTTTGTAACTTCAAAGAAAAAGACACAACACTTTTAGAAAACTCAGTTAAATGGTGGACTGGGATGTCAATACTCAGTAAACCGTCATCAGTGGCTATTGTGTTAAAATCCAACCCAAAGCAATAGTGTGAAACTATTCCCTTTCTGTGGAGATACTGGCATTGGACTGGGACGGGCACAGTAAGAAGTGTCACAATACCAGATTAAAGTCCAACAGGTTTATTTAGAATCACGAGCTTTCGGAGCACTGCCCCTTCATCAGGTGAGTCACTCTGAAAGCTCGTGATTCCAAATGAAGCTGTTGGACTCTAACCTGGTGTTGTGAGTCTCCTTACTGTATCCTCTATCCGTCTAAGGCCTAAGTGAGGTGTTCTCGGCTAATCTCAGTCTGGGTCTCAGTGGATACAAATCCATTGCAAAATAAAACCCTTTAAACTGGTGCTGTTTGGCCAGTGTTAGGCATTAAGGCATAGTGCTGCAGAGAAGAGGGAACTTCACTCTGCATCTAACTGTCCTGCACCTTACCAGAACGCTCTTGATATCAATCCTGGGCATTTGAAAAATATTCCATACTCCTCACTCAAATACACACTTAATCCTAAACTGGAGGTTTAAAGCCCGAGCGAAAAGAGTAAACAGGTAAGTGATTGATGACCAGCTTTGCTTGTCTCTGTTAGACTCCTTTTTTTTTAAACTTTCACACGTTTTGAGGCAGCAACTCTTTTCTGTTTCAGGTGATTAGGTCGCAGAGGTGATTCACATGGGTACTTTCATCTCCCAATGAAAGCGGGGGGAGCGTGAGTGTGCATGCGAATGCCATCTTGCCCAGGGCAAGATGCATTTTCCCTGCCCTCCTGTGTGTTCTGTCAGTCCCTGGGAGCATGTGGCAGGGGCGGGTTCCCCATCAGAAATCCACGGCAAGTCTTCTTGGAGTAACCATCCCTTCCTGGCCTCTGTCACTTTAGCACTTGAGTAGCTTTTTCAACCCTTTGCTCCACTGTTTGTATCCACTAAGTTCAGGAGCAACCACTAAAAAACAGAAAGGGAATTTATAAAGATCCTTCTAACCGACACTTGAAGCAACAATGAGGCTCTACTGAGCCTAAACTGATAGAAATATTTCTTTTAAATGCAGAAAGTTAGCAGGACTGGTTCAGTTTATTATGTCCCCCTTAATGTTTTATTCCATGTCTGGTGGAAGTATTGGCGCAGACTCTACTATTTGTTACGTAGAGAGTGAGTTTTAGATAATCACTTTCAAAATGATCTCTAACGCCAATCCCCACCGCCCCACCACCCCTCAGCATATTTTATGAGATGGGAGTGATCTTCAGAGCGGACACTGGCACTCACTGGACTGCGGCCAGTTCACATTGAAAACTCCCAGGGTCCAGTCCTCAGTATTTAGCCTCAACACTCAGGGCTACTGCCAACTACATGTACTTGGAGAGACCCCATCATTGCCAGTTTCCATAGAATCCCTACAGTACAGAAGGAGGCCATTCAGCTCATCGAGTCTGTGCAATCCCACTCAGATCCTATTCCTGTAACCCCAGACATTTGACCTGATAATTCCCCCTGTCACGACGGTCAATTTAGCATGGCCAATCAATCTAACTCGCACATCTTTGGCCTGTGGGGGGAAACCGGAGCACCTGGAGGAAACCCACGCAGACACGGGGAGAACGTGCAACCTCCACACAGATAGTGACCCGAGGCCAGAATTGATCCTGTGAGGCAGCAGTGCTAATCCACTGTGCCACCCTGTCACCTGTCTTCCTATTCACTTTAAATCTCCACTTTTCTTACTAGCGAACACCTTTTCAAACAACGAGGGTGAAACAGGTCATCATTTTTTTCCTCACATTGAAGTCAATGGAAAAATGAAAGCAAGTAAAATCAGATTCCACTCTCGCCCATTGCTGAATATCAACTTCACCCTTCCATGCGGCTTGTCCGGAGAACATGACTTCCTACAAAGCTATTTCTTTTCCATATCTTCCTCCCACTCCAATTCAGTTCCTGTGTCTGAGAGAATGGCGCAGGCTGATTGATCCTGGCTTCAGCCGATGATTGGTTGCTCTGTGGCTAATGTACAAGAGTAACTCTGTGAAGACCCCCCCACTGATTTTCTTTCTGTCCTCTCCCTCCCCCCCCCCCTTCCATCCTCCTCACCCAGTACCAGACATGCAGCGTTCACCCCTGAGTGGTTGCTAAGGATAAGCTCAGCGAAGTGGAGGATAGCCATCACTTTCCACCTCGGCAAACATTACTATTCACAGATCCAGCAGAGATGTGGTGGGCCGAATGGCCTCCTTCCAAGCTGTGGGATTCTAGGGGTGGAATTTTATGGTCCTGCCAGCCCTAGGCCTGGAAATTCCTGCCCAAAATCAACTGACCTTTCAACGATCCGTCAAAATGTCCGTCCATCCCATTCCAGTGTCAAGCGGGACTGGAAATTTGACCCCTGTGCTTCTACTCAAATATCCTGCTTTCAGTGATCCCTATGGATTGGTCATTTTTATGGGCTGCTTATTTTTTTTTGAGGAAAATTAATTTCCGAAAGAAATCCCATGTTTGATTCAGTGTCCACAAAGTGGGGAGTAACTCAACACTTCAACATGGTCCTATGATGAACTTCTGGAAATCTAATTAGCCTCACATTTCCTACACTGGCCCAAAGTTTAGCTAAATCGATTCCATTTTCTCATATGCCTCCAGTCTCGCCTTAGCTTTTTTTTTGTATGCGTGTTACCCTCCCTAAGATAAATATATAGAACTTCAAAAATTATTTTACACCAACAATGGACGATACGAGGTTGTATGATCATTCTTAGCGCAGCGGTACTGGGTAAAAACATTGACGTCAGGGAGCTTCTGCTGTGCAATAGTTAAGAATAACGATTCCATTTGAAGGGATGGTGGGGAGGGATAGTTGCCCAGTGCTTCGAACATTACCTCAGTCTGTTCTAACACTCGAGATGTCTGTTGTACTGTTTCCTGTGGACTCCCCCTCCTCCCCCTCTTTTACCCGCAACTTTCTCCTCCTCCGCAGGATGTTTGGTGCCGTCCGCGTCTGTCGATGAGTAGTGACCCCCTTCTGCACGTGCACACTGCAAATTTGACGTCTCTGCTCGAGGTGTCTGACGTAGTGTTGTGTACTGTGACTATGTGGTTTGCGTAGCAGTTCGACTTGGCTAAGTTCTTGTGGAATTAATTTTTGGAACCTTTCTAACCCATCAGTGTGAACCCTGCTGGCAAACTGTATTTGCAGTGTGCATAGCTTCTGACCCGAATTAAGCTGCGTCGTTCGGTCAGTTCTAACGTGAGTGTAAAATGCTGTCCTTTTGTCCTCTTACAGAATCACTCTGCTTCAATGACAGAAGTAACTTGAAGAGAAAACATTTGCTTTCCTTCTAAAAAAAAAATTAAATAAAAAACACAGATTGGTACTTTTTTTTATAATGTGTTAAACTGTGGAAAGTGCGACACAAGAACATGTCTAGCTAGTATCGGATGTTTTGTACATTTTTGTATGACAAAGTGTTGTAGCTTATCTTGACCTTTTTGCCTGTTCTTGTTTCTGAATTAAAGCATTCCATGTAACCATTTCTAATTTCTTATGTAAATTCAGGTGGTGTTATGTGATATTTGTACAATAATAAAGTGTGCAGTCTGGTTCATACACGCCCTCCCATGCAAGTGGTCTACGTATTTCATTAAGGAGAGGACATGTCTCGACGTCAGTCCCAGCTGAGACACACCACAAAGGCTGCGCAAGTCGCTGAAGCCAATGTGATTTGTATTCATTTCTCCCAGAAACCCAGAAGTTTCTGACCAAAGAACCCAACAGAAGACCAGGAGAACTTAAGGAATTTAATTTGCCCTTTCATGGGATGTGGGTGTCACTGGCAAGGCCAAAACCAGATGGATTTTTACAGCAATCAGTAATAGTTTCCATGGTCGCCATCACCGACGCTCACTTTCAACTCCAGATTTTATTAATTGGATTTGAATTCCACCATCTGCTTTGGTGGGATTTGAACTCTTGTCCCTGGAGCTTTTAGCCTGCCTCTCTGAGTTATTAGGCCAGTGGCACTAACAGGGTCGTACAGTGCAGAAGGAAGCCATTCGGCCCATCGAGTCTGCACTGACCACAATCCCAGCCAGGCCCTATCCCCATAACCCCATGCACTTTTCCTAGCTAAGTCCCCCGACACTAAGGGGCAATTTAGCATGGCCAATCCATCTAACCCGTACGTCTTTGGACTGTGGGAGGAAACCGGAACACCTGGAGGAAACCCACGCAAGATATGGGGAGAACATGCAAACTCCACACAGACAGGAACAGGCCCTTTGGCCCTCCAAGCCTGCACCGACCATACTGCCCAACAGAGCTAAAATCCCCTACCCTTCCGGGGACCATATCCCTCTATTCCCATCCTATTCATGTATTTGTCAAGATGCCCCTTAAAAGTCACTATCATATCTGCCTCCACGACCTCCCCTGGCATATTACCTCCCCTCCACCCCCCACGCTTAGTTACCTTAATGGGATTTGAACCTCTGTGCCCAGAGTTTTTAGCCTGGCTCTCTGAGTTACTAGTCCAGTGGCACTAATAGAATCCTAGAGTGCAGAAGGAGGCCATTCAGACCATCGAGCCTGCATTGACCACAATCCCACCCACAATCCTCATAACCCCTATGCATTTACCCTAGCTAGTGCCCCTGACACTAAGGGGAAATTTAGCATGGCCAATCCACCTAACCCGCACACCTTTGGAATGTCGGAGGAAACTGAAGCACCCGGAGGAAACCCACACAGATACGGGGAGAACATGCAAACTCCACACAGGCAGCGACCCAAGCCAGGAATCGAACCTGGGTTGCTGGCGCTGTGAGGTAGCAGTGCTAATCACTGTGCCACCAAGTACACAACTGTCTGCCTCAGGTTCCTGTGCTATGTTGTAAATTTAGCAACGCACACCATTTACTTTTAGAATCGGCTTTCAAATTCATCTCGAACTTGTGGAATTCTTTTATTTACTTTTGGGAATCATTGGTAATGGCATCATTTTATTATAGAATTTTACAGCAGAGAGGGGGACCCGTTGGTCCATTGTGCTCACACTGGCTATCATGCACCTATCTATTCTAATCCCATTTTCCAGTACATGGTCCGTAACCTTGTACGCTATGGCATTTCGAGTGTTCACCTAAATGCTTCTTAAATGTTGGGAAGGTTCCTGCCTCTACCACCCTTTCAGGCAAAGTTCCAGATTCCCACCACCCCCTGGGTGAATAGGTTTTCCCTCACATCTCCACCGCTTAGCTCTATGTCCCCTGGCTATTGACCCCTCTGCTAAGTGGAAAAGTTTCTTCCTGTCTGCCCTATCTATGCCTCTCATGATTTTATACGCCTCCATCAGGTAACCCTTCAGCCTTCTCTGCTCCAAGAAACATAACCCCAGCCTAACCAACCTCTCTTCATAGCTGAAACGCTCCATCCCAGGCAACATCCTGATGAATCTCCTCTGCACCCTCTCTAATATAACCACATCCTCTCTATAGTGCAGTGATGTGGTGATCAGAACAATGCTGTAACTGTGGCATAATGAGTGTTTTACACAGCTCCATCATAACCTTCCTGTTCTTATATTCAAACCCTCAGCTAATAAAGGCCTTCTTAACCACCTTATCTACCTGTCCTGCTGCCTTCAGAGGTCTATGGACATACATACCAAGATCCTTCTGGTCTTCTGTACCTCCTAGGGCCCAACCATTCGTTGTATATTCCCTTGACTTGTTAGTCCTACTAAAATGCATCACCTTTTCAGTGTTAAATTCCATTTGTCACTGTTCCACCCATCTAACCAGCTCGTCTATCTCATCCAGTGATCTAAGGTTTTGCTCCTCAGTATTTACTACGCCACCAATGTTTGTGTCATCTATGAATTTACTTATCGTACCTCCTACATTCACGTCCAGATCATTCATGTACACTGCAAAAAACACACCCAGCACCGATCCCTGTGGAACACCAGTGGACCCAGGCTTCTGGAACCACTGCTGTCAACAGGGTTTCCAGCAGCTTGCACCCTCCACCACTGGGGAACCCACAGCAGGAGGGCGGAGGGGGCAGGTTGCCATTGGCAGGACTGAAAGATCCTGCCAGCAGAAAGGCTTGAAAGTCCATTAATGGTTTCTCTCTCTCTGCAGATGCTGCCTGACCTGCTGAGTATTTCCCATATTATTCCCAGTCTCTTAGACTTTTCTTTGACCTGCAAACTGCACAACCCTGGTTTTACCTCCGCTGGCAATACTTATACATCAAAATGAAATATTTATTCAACCAATATTAACATCTCCCATCTTAAAGGCTCAACAATTGTCTTTACAAAATGTAGATTCTTGCGTTAATTTGTTTCCCTGATATAACTATGGAACTATCTCATAAACTGAACTTGAATAGTCCTCCTCTTCAATTATTCAAATAGAATTCCACAATTGTTGGCATGTTTTTGCAATCTTTCATCTTCCAAGTAACAATGTAATATCGAGGTAAAGAGAGAAGGGACTTTTCTGTGATATCGTAAAACAGCTAACAGTGACACCCATTTGTTGATTTATTAGTGTCACAAGTAGGCTTACATTAACATGGCGATGAAGTTACTGTGAAAATCCCCTAGTTGCCACATTCCGGCACCTGTTCAGGTACACAGAGGGAGAATTTAGCATGGCCAATGCACCTAACCAGCACATCTCTTGGACTGTGGGAGGAAACCAGAGCACCCAAAAAAAACTGTTAATGACTTCAATCAGGCTATTGAAGTTGGCCTACTGGAATATGAACTCCCTGATTAAGGAGTCAATTGATGGACCAATCAGGGAGTCTTTTCCTTGTATTTAACTGGGAGTGTCAGTTCCTTTGGTACTTCTGAGGGTAGACTGCATGACTGATAGCACTTTGTGTATTGCTGTTGGAATTGTAAAATAAAGGGACTTTGGTGAAGGGACTTCTGCCTCTGATGACTTATTACAAAAACCCATACAGACACAGAATGTGTGGACTCTGCCACTCCCCCCATCAATCTCTCACCTGGAACAGGCAGGAAATAGCTGGTGGGCTTGCAGGAATTGGGCTGTACTTGGTTAGCCATTGGATGTTGCTAAGTCTGGCTACAGATACTTTGGGATGTCTTGGGGTGGAAAGGTGTGGCAAGAATGGTGGGGGGGGAAGGAATGTGTTTTAAGACCATGGGTGGAATGGTGGCACAGTGGTTAGCAATGCTGCCACACAACACCAGGGACCAGTCCTTGTTTTATTATTGAGTGTAAATGTTCTTTCTGTCTTTCCCCCCGAAAGACACACATTGCTGCCTGTCTTTTGATGTCTTGTGATATAGTTTTCTTCAATCTGACAGTCATGCAGATCTCTGCTGTTAAGGTGCTGGAGGCTCAATACAGCTGATCTCAGCACCCCTGGGTTAGGAAATTTGAAAAAAAGAACCCCAGCTTGGATTTCTGCTGCTCCAATTTCATCCCACAGCCTAAATATGTACAGCTTAGATGATTGGCCATGCTAAATTGCTCCTTGGTGCCCAAAGATGTACAGTTTAGGTGGATTGGCCATGCTAAGTTGCCCTTAGTGTCCCAGGATGTGCAGGTTAGAGGAATTAGATGGGAAAGTACGTAGGGGTTATAAGTTTAGGATCTGGGTAAGATGCTCTGTCAGAGAGTTGATGCAGATCTGATGGGCCCAATGACCTTTTTCTGCGCTATAAGAATTATATGATTCTAGAAGAGTCTTGAGGAATCAGACGGCCTCCTCCTGTTCTTATAATCCCTTTAACCGTGCGTTTGGTCCACTAATGTCTTACATCCCAATTGGTTTTGGGAAGTTCATGCTTTTGAGTGGAGATTCAGCAAACAGTGAGACATTCTCTCTAGGTGTGTGCAATCACAAACACACACATGCTTCAGAAGGCTGAGGGATAATGAAGGACTTTGAAAGGGGAAAATAATGAAACATTTGAAGGGGCATTTTAAATATAGAAATATATACAGAAGATAGGAGCAGGAGGAGGCCATTTGGCCCTTCGAGCCTGCTCCATCATTCATTATGATCATAGCTGATAGGCCAACTCAATAGCCTAATCCTGCCTTCTCCCCATAACCTTTGATCCCCTTCACCCAAAATGCTATATCTAACTGCCTATTCAATGTTTTGGCATCAACTATTTCCTGTGGTAATGAATTCCACAGGCTCACCACTCTTTGGGTGAAGGAATATCTCCTCATCTCCATCCTAAATAGTCTGCCCTGAATCCTTAGACTGTGACCCCTGGTTCTGGACTCCTCCACCATCAGGAACATCCTCACTGCACCTATCCTGTCTATTCCTGTTAGAATTTTATAAGTCTCTATAAGATCACCTCTCATTTGTCTGAACTCCAGCGAAAACGATCCTAACTTAATCAATCTCCCCTTATACATCAGTTCCACCATCTCCGGAATCAGCTTGGTAAACTTTTATTGCACTCCCTTGAGAGCAAGAACATCCTTCCTCAGAAAGGGAAAACAAAACTGCACACAATATTCTCATTGTGGCCTCACCAAAGCCCTGTGTAATTGCAACAACACATCCCTGCTCCCTTTTGATTTGATTTATTATTGTCACACGTATTAACATACAGTAAGAAGTATTGTTTCTTGCGCACTATAAGAAAAAGCATACTATTCATAGAGAAGGAAACGAGAGACTGCAGAATGTAGTGTTACAGTCATAGCTACAGTGTAGAGAAAGATCACCCTAACGTAAGGTAGGTCCTTTCAAAAGTCTGACGGTAGCAGAGAAGAAGCTGTTCTTGAGTCGGTTGGTACGTGACCTCAAACTTCTGTATCTTTTTCCTGACGGAAGAAGGTGGCAGAGAGAATGTTCGGGGTGTATGGGGTCCTTGATTATGCTGGCTGCTTTGCTGAGGCAGCGGGAAGTGTAGACAGAGTCAGTGGATGGGAGGCTGGTTTGCATGATGGCTACATTCATGACCTTTTGTAGTTTCTTGCAGTTTTGGGCAGAGCAGGAGCCCATACCAAGCTGTGATACAACCAGAAAGAATGCTTTCTATGATGCATCTATAAAAGTTAGTGAGAGTCGTAGCTGAAATGCCAAATTTCCTTAGTCTTCTGAGAAAGTAGAGGCATCTAATTCAATAGCTTAATCCTGCCTTCTCCCCATAACCTATGATTCCATTCACGCAGGGGGACCAGGACAGGCTGTTGGTGATCTGGACACCTAAGAACTTGAAGCTCTCGACCCTTTCTACTTCATCCCCGTTGATGTAGACAGGGGCATTTCCTGTACTCAAAACCTCTCGCAATGAAGTTTAGAACAATTGAAATCAAACTTCCCGTCTGTGCAGGTCACACACAGCCCACCATAAGCTTTTCAAGCCTGCAAAAGGAAACTCAGTGGTACTTATTGAAGTATTATACTCCAGGTTCAATATTTGGTTCATTTTTTTTGTCTGATCACACCCTTGTGAAATGTATTGGGCTATTTTAATGCAAAAAGGGTGCTAAATGCAAGTGTTGTTGCACTCGGTGTCACAGTTTTTGCAATGGGGTTATATTCCATGATTAATGGAACTCACTCAGGTTGAGTTGACGGTTACGATGTAAATGCAGCAGGTTTATCGAGAAATGATCTGCAGTAGATTGGAAAGAAATGGCCCTATAAACACTTAGAATTATACGTTTGTTCCGGGAAGACGATTTATTGTTGTGCGAAGATTAATTTGCACATATAATAGCATAAATCAGTTTTAATGGTTAAGACCAGTACAAATCTCACAGAATGGCAATTCTATTTGCATAATTATTCACAACTCCAGTTTGCTGGTTTGGAAGGGTGCAGACAACACACTAATAACCCGGTGCAAGAGGGGAAGGAGAAGGAGACCTCACATGCACCTGGTGAGGCTGGAGTGCTGTGTGTACACGGTTGGGGAATACTCTTAGTCTGATGTTGACAGGTGTACTTAGCATCATGCAATCCCTTCAGCACAGAAGGAGGCCATTCGGCCCATTGAGCCTGCACTGACAACAATTCCACACTCTTCCCCATCCCTGTAACCCCATATATTTTTTCTGCTAAACTCCCTGACACTAAGGGGCAGCTTAACATGGCCAATCAACTTAGACTGACATCTTTGGGCTGTGGGAGGAAACCAGTTCACCCAGAGGAAACCCACACAGATACAGGGAGAATGTGCAAACCCCACTCAAACAGCTACCCAAACCAGGAATCGATCTTGGGTCCCTGGCGCTGTGAGGCAGCAATGCTAACCACTGTGCCACCGGTCAGATACAGATTAAAAATACGGTGTGCAGTGGCGTGATTGAGGGCTGGCACATGGTGAGGGGTCTGATCCTCAGGTAAAACTCCCCTTTAAAGGCAATTGCACTTAGAGTGAGAGGAGGCTTTCCCCAGTTGGGTGAGGTGGGGGATTCAGGGAAAATAAGGGTTGGGCGAGTCTAGGATGTGAAAAGCCAGGAGATGCGTGATTTGATTTTCTATTAAGCCTATTAAAAGGTGAATGGAACGCGAACTGACTGAGCTCAATGATATGCAAAAGAAAGAACATTCCATAATGGTAACAGTCACCCAAGACCAGAATTAAACCTGTGAGGCAGCTGTGATAACCACTGCGCCACCCTGTCACCCCAACGCATTCCAGAATGAACAACAGGGTTACCATGGTAAAGCTGAGAAAGAACCATAGCATATCTGCAGTGCAGAAGGAGGCCATTCAGCCCATTGAATCTGAACCGACTCTAAAATAGCGTCTTACCCAGGCCCACACCCCTATCCCCACACATTGTACATGAGTAATCCCTTTAACCAACATATCTTTGGACACTAAGGGGCCATTTAGCATGGCTAATCTATCTAACCTGCACACATCTTTAGACAGTGCGAGGAAACTGGAGCACCCGCGCGAAACCAGACACAGAGAGAACATGCAAACTCCACACAGTCACCTCAAGGAATTGAACCTGGATCCCTAGAGCTATGAGGCAGCAGTGCTAACCACTGTGCCACCGTTCCACTTGATCAGCGTAAATGAAACAAATCCTACTAACTGTCCTGGTTTGAGGCAATTCACACCTCTTTAACCTGTGGTTGTCCCTCTCTCCACTCACACTGTCTGTACCTGTAAAGACTTGATTACCCGGAAAGATTCACATTCCAACCATTATCTTGCAATTGAGCCTCTGTCTATATATGCTGTGTTTGTGAAACCCAACTCTCCACTCACCTGATGAAGGGGCAGCGCTCTGAAAGTTTGTGATACCAAATAAACCTGTTGGACTTTAACCTGGTGTTGTGAGACTTCTTACTGTGCCCACCTCAGTCCAATGCCGACATCTCCACATTATTCTTTCCAAGGAGAAGACTCCAAACCTCTCTATCCTCATAACTGAAGTTTCTTACCCCTGGTACCATTCTTGTAAACATCTTTCCAGCATTTTCTGCTTTTATTCTAGGCATGTTTAGCCTGAAAATGTAGGTGTGAGACTCTTGTGCAGTTTGACATGCCTTATATTCGTAGCTTTAAGGACAACTGGCACAGATACCAGCAGAGGAAGTTAAAAATGATTCAGAAATAACGCTGGAGGAGGTATTTTTATTTGTGCCCTATTGAGCCATTTTAATCCCAATCATTCCCACAGTGGTTAGCACTGCTGCCTCACAACGCCAGGGACCCGGGTTCAATTCCAGCCTCAGGTGACTGTCGGTGTGGAGTTTGCACATTCTCCCCGTGTCTGTGCGGGTTTCCTCCAGGTGCTCCGGTTTCCCCCCACAGTCCAAAAATGTGTGGGCTAGGTGGATTGGCCACGTGAAATTGCTCCTTAGTGTCAGGGGAATTAGTGGGGTAAATACACAGGGTTACGGGGATAGGGCCTGGTTGGGATAGCCGTTGGTGCAGACTCGATAGGCTGTCCTGTGTGTGGTGGCACGGTGGTTAGCACTGCTTCTTTAGAGCGCCAGGGACCCGGGTCCGATTCCCGGCTTGGGTCACTATCTGTGTGGAGTTTGCACATTCTCCCTGTGTCTGCATGGGTTTGTCCGGATGCTCTGGTTTCTTCCCACAATCTGAAAGACAGGATGCATTGACCCGAACAGCCGCTGGAATGTGACAATTAGAGGAATTTCACAGTAACTTCATTGCAGTGTTAATGTAAGCCTTACTTGCGACACTAATAAATAAATAAACTTAAATAGCCTCCTTCTTCACTGTTGAGATTCCCTATGATAAATGGAGGTGCCCAGTTTCTTATACTGAATGCCCGAGAGTGTGGAAACTGTGTACAAGATATCCCTGCCATTATTTTCAGCGTTTTCGGGAAGGTTCTGCCAGGTTTATATGGGACTCACGCTCAGCAAGTGAGTCAAAATCTGCCAGGGTGTAACTGAGGACCACAATCAAACCACCAGTGCTTGACTTCTGTTCAACAAAAAGCGGCAGACTGTGCATTTGGGACAGAGTCTGCTCTCCGTTTCTTCTCTGCAATTAAATAATTCAACGTGTAGCCAAGCCTCAGTACAATTATCTTTATTTTCTTAGCACAGTGAACTACAAGTCACCCTTTCAAGGACAAAGAAACAGTTGATTATCAATAAACCATGACTGTATGCCTACGATTGAAAAGAGATGATACTTTTTTTTAATGTGGTAACATTTGAAACTTAAATTGATCGTAAGGGGAGAATCACTTATTCAGTTTAATAAGTATGACGAAATGCAAATAATATGTTTAAATGCATAGGATTAAATTCCCTCTTGGGTTCTTTACCAAATCAATGGATTAAATGGTGCATTTCTTTCGCTTTGCAAGATATCCCACTAGATAATGTACTCACAAGTTGTAGGATTTACCACCATTATGGAATGTACTTTCTTTCACATATCGTTGTCCTTGGTCAGTTTGAGTTCCAAACACGTTTTAGTAGGCTTAATAGAAAATCAAATCACACATCTCCTGGCTCTACGCATCCTAGATTCTCTTATTTTCCCTGAAACCCCCACCTCACCTGACTGGGGAAAGCCTCCTTTCACTCTAACTGCAATTACCTTTAAAAGGGAGGTTCTGAAGGGGACCACAGCTTTACCTGGAGATCAGACCCCCTCACCACGTACCAGCCCTCAATCATGCTGCTACATTCTGTGTCTTTCAAAAAAAAACCTTTGAGGTGTTTGGTGCACAGTCCACAAGGATAAGGGCGGCACGGCGACACAGTGGTTAGCACAGTTGCCTCACAGGGAACTGAGGTTCGATTCACAGCTTGGGTCACTGTCTGGAGTTTTCATGTTCTTCCCATGCCTGCGTGGGTTTGCTCCGATTTCCTCCCACTCTCTAAAGATGTGCGGGTTAGGTGGATTGGCCATGCTAAATTGCTCCTCAGTGTTGGGGGACTTGCTAGGGTAAATGCATGGGGTTACAGGGATAGGGCCTGGGTGGGATTGTTGTCAGTGCTGACTCAATGGGCTGAATGGCCTCCTGCTGCACTGTAGGATTCTATGATTTTATCCCAGATGATAAGTGTAAATTTTATAATATATTCATGTTGGTTTGTTGGCTGAACTCTAAATGCAAGAATAAAGGGGTAGCATGGTGGCACAGTAGTTAGCACAGCTGCCTCACAGTGCCAGGGACGTAGGTTCAATTTCCATCTTGGGTGTCTGTGTGGGGTCTGCACATTCTCCCTAAATTTGCGTGAGTTTCCTCCGGATGCTCCGGTCTCCTCCCACAATCCAAAGATGTGCTGGTTAGGTGGATTGGCCACGATCAATAATGCAGGGTTAGGGTGAGGAATCAGGCTGAGGTAGGGGTACTTTTTTGGCAGGTTAGTGCCAAATGGCATCTTCTGCACTGTCAAGATTCTATGATAAAGAAACTGTTCTGAAGAATTTTTAAGAAAGTAAAATATTGATGTATCGAATCAAGACCAAAAATAACCACCAGCGAGGTTATTATTGGTTTTCAGGAGGTGAGTGATGCCGTCACGGCCTGACCTCTTCGTCTCACCCAGTCAACCCACCCCGGGAGCACTCGATATAATAACATTACAGGCAAAGGACCTGCTAGATAAGTTCAGTGGGAGTTAAGAGCTAACACATTGGTCAGGCAATAGAGAATGCTTTTCTCTGGAGTACCTTATGGGTTTCACAACAATGTCCGCATCTTTCTCCAGTTGTCATGACCAACATTAAAAAAAAATTAAATTTCAAAGCATGATTTGGACTCGGGGTCGGTGGGGAGAGGTGGGCTGGGGGATTTGGTGGCTGGTATCATTAATACAGAGAAGGACTGTGACAAAATACAGGAAGACCATCAATAAACTTGCAGAATGACTGTCCAAATGGCAAATGTCCTTCAATATTTTCAACACTGCTAAGTATGTTGTGGTGCATTTAGGTAGAAAGGAATAGGCCACCTACTCCTGAGAAAATATGTGCCCAAATTGTGTAGAGAGGCAGAGAGACCTGGGGGCACAGATTTACAATGGCACCAAGTAAACCAAGCACTGGCATTCATTTGTAGAGGGACAGAATTGAAATTCAGGGAGGAGTTCTGTAAAAACTGTTCAGAGATTTGGATCACACTTGACATAGTGTGAAGAGTCCAGTCTCCATATTGTAATAACAATATCAAGGTACCAAAGGAGGTGCAAAATTATTTACTTGAATAATACCAGAACTGAGAAGTCATATCAATCAGGAAAGATTGAGCAGACTTAGGGACTCTTTCCTCTAGATTTGATGGCGGTCTTTAACAATAAGAAGGGATTCAAGAGGGTGGGCATCAAAATGTTTCCAGATGTGGTGGTGAGGGGTGCTGGGGGTGGGGCTGTCCAAAGCCTGAGGCCTGAAAAATAAGATAATCAGGAAGATATTTGGGATAAAACACTACTCAAAGAATGGTTAGAATGTGGAACTTAATACCGTTTGGAGTAGTTAAGGTGAATAATGGAAATGTATTTAACGGGTTGGGAAAGGGAGAAAGAAAGCTAAGGAAATTCTGATGCGAGTGGAAAATCATGTCTTACAAATTTGATTGAGTTTTTTGAAGGTAGATGAGGGCAGTGCAGTTGATGTTGCCTACATGGACTTTAGTGAGGCCTTTGACAAGGTAGAGCATGGTAGGTTGTTGCATAAAGTTAAATCTCACGGGATCTGGGGTGAGGTATCTAAATGGATACAAATTTAGTTTCTTGACAGAAGCCAAAGGGTGGTTGTAGAGAGTTGTTTCTTAAACTGGAGGCCTGTGACCAGCGGTGTGCCTCAGGGATCAGTGCTGGGCCCACTGTTATTTGTCATTTATATTAATGATTTGGATGAGAATATAGGGGGCATGGTTAGTAAGTTTGCAGATGACACCAAGGTTGGTGGAATAGTGGATAGTGAAGAAGGTTATCTCGATTTATAGTGGGATCTTGATCAATTGGGCCAGTGGGCTGATGAATGGCAGATGGAGTTTAATTTAGACAAATGCAAAGTAATGCATTTTGGTAGATCAAACTAGGGCAGGACTTACTCAGTTAATGGTAGGGTGTTGGGGAGAGTTACAGAACAAAGAAATCTAGGGGTACATGTTCATAGCTCATTGAAAGTGGAGTCACAGGTGGACAGAGTGGTGAAGAAGGCATTCGGCATGCTTTGTTTCATCAGTCAGAACATTGAATATAGAAATTGGGATGTCTTGTTGAAGTTGTTCCAGACATTGGTAAGGCCACACTTGGAATACTGTGCAATTCTGGTCACACTATTATAGAAAAGATACTATTAAACTAGAAAGAGTGCAGAAAAGATTTATTAGGATGCTACTGGGACTTGATGGATTGAGTTATAATGGAGAGGCTGAATAAATTGGGACTTTTTTCTCTGGACCGTAGGAGGCTGAGATGTGACCTTATAGAGATCTCTAAAATAATGAGGAGCATAGACAAGGTAAATAGTCAATATCTTTTCCCAAAGGTAGGGAAGCCTAAAACTGGAGGGCATAGGTTTAAGGTGAGAGGGGAGAGATACAAAAATGTCCAGAGGGCAATTTTTTCACAGAGTGGGTGGTAGTGTCTGGAACAAGCTGCCAAAGGTAGTAGTAGAGGTAGGTACAATTTTATCTTTTAAAAGCATTCAGATAGTTACATGGGTACGATGGGTACAGAGCGATGTGGGCCAAATGTGGGCAATTGGGATTAGCTTAGTGGTTTTTTAGAAAAAAGGCAGCATGGACAGGTTGGGCCGAAGGGCCTGTTTTCATGCTGTAAACCTCTATGACTTTATAAGTAGGGTTCTAGGGAGGCTCGTTTCGAGCATAGACATGAGGGCTGGGCGTGATGGGCTGAATGGCCTTTTTCTAACCATGCTGATGCAGAATCAACAGTTTTGTGGTGTCTGGTGAAAGTTAAAATGATCCCATTGATCTAAGAGTTACAAGTTCCATGTCATAGGTCCCAACCATGCCAGTATGGCGACTCTAGCATGGCTATGCTGCAATATTTATAGAAATAGGTACTCACACCTAACCACAAGGACAAGTGAAAAAGTTATTAGCATTAATTAAAAATAGCTGAAGGGTAACCCAGTGATGCATGGTTGGTTAGCCCAGTAACATGTAATTAAAAAATGATTTGTACCTGCATAGCATCTTCACAAACTAGATTGTAAAGTGCTTATAGTTATAATGTGGGAATTATTTCTACATATCCTGCATGCGCACACACTCAATATGAAAGATATATGATCTTTGTTTCACTGAATGGCAGCCCCCAGCTGGCTATCGTAGGATCTGGTTGGGCACAGAACAATGTTGTAATGGATAAATGCAAAATACTGTTTTTTTTTGTAAAGGGTTAGGGTTAGGGTTAGGGATCTGAAACAAAAACAGGAAAATGCTGGAAAATCTCAACAGGTCTGACAGCACCTGTGGTGAAAGAATAGAGCTGACTTTTCGAGTCAGGTTGACTCTTCATCAGAGCTGTTGTAATGGAACCTGAAACAGGCCTTAAGCCCCCAGTCTTCACAGACAATGAGCCCAGTGGGCAGTTTCAGTCTCTCCGAATGCCTACTGAACAGGTTGATTCAACCTGGCAAACAACGTGGAGTGAGTGTATGCCAGGCAACCTATTGAGGTCTTTGCCCATTTTAGGCTTGTCAATTGGTGGAATGCGATCCACTTTCTAGATTCCATCTTCTTTTTATCCTGTCAAGGGATGTGGATGTTGCTGGCATTTCTTACCCATCCCTAAATGCCCTTGAACTAAGTGGCTTGCGAGACCATTTCAGAGAGCAGTTAACCACATGACTTTGGTTAGGTGTCTGGTGGGGTGAACAGCTATCTGCCCAGGTCACTAATGAGGCAGATGGATTTTTACAACAATTGACGTCAGTTTCATGGTCACCATTCTTGCGGCCACCTTTCAATGCCAGATTTATTAAGTTCTACCAGCTGCTGTGGTGGGATTCGGACCCACCTCCCCAGGCTTTTAACCTGAGCCTCTTAATTACTAGTCCAGTGACATGACCACTACACCAGCATCTCCCTGATATTCTTACGCATGATGTGAAATGAAATGCGTCGTTCTGAACCAATGATGGGAACTTTGAGTTCTTGGAGTTGGTGCAAAATAGACAATATAGATAATACTTCTGAAAGTGAAGCAAAGTGTTAGACCGGAGTGTCAGTCCAGGATTTGGGCTCAAGTGCCTGGGGGTAGGGCTTCAAAACCACAACTCAGAGATAAGAATGCCATAGCTGGTACACAACTTGGACCGTTTAACTGCTTCCTGAGTTGCAGTCCTCTTCCTCAAATATTAATTATATGGCCATAGAAACTTACAGTATGGTAGGTGACCATTCGGCCCATCATGACTGTGCTAGCTCTTCACATGAGCAGTTGTGCCCCCACATCCCTGCCTTTAAGACGTGGGTTGATGGGTTTTTGATAAGCGAGGGGATTAAGGGTTATGGGGAGAGGGCGGGAATGTGGAACTGAGCCACGACAGATCAGCCATGATCTTATTGAATGGCGGGGCAGGCTCGAAGGGCTAGATGGCCTACTCCTGCTCCTATTTCTTACGTTCTTATGTTCTTTTTGTCCGTAACCTTTCTCGTCCACAAATATCTGTCCAAACTCCCTTTTACAATTATTCATGGAATAGGCTGCTGCCACTTTTCCAGTGGAGCATTCCAAATTCCAACAGCTCTGTTTGGGAGAAAGGGGGTAAAACTGTTCCATCTCCTGTCTTGATTTTTAGCCCATGACTTGAAGACCACGATTACTGCGCTGTGACCCGGAGGGAACACTTTTTCTTTATTTATCGAAACCTTTCACCTCAGAAACCTTCTGTGTTCAAAGGAGAAAGTTTATCCAGTCCCTACTCCTGACTGAAGCTCCACATCCCCGGTAACATTCCGGTAACCCTTCACTGTACATGTTTTAGATCTTTCCTGAACTGTGGCGCCCAGAATTGTCCACCGTAATGCAGCTGATGAGCAAGGCAGGAAAGCTCAGAGCCTTTTTTGACTTCATTCATTCTTCGGATGTGGGTGTCGCTGGCTGGGCCAGCGTTTGTTGCCCATCCCTAACTATCTTTGAACTGAACGGCTTACTAGGTCATTTCAGGGGGCAGTTAAGGGTCAGCCATGTTGCTGTGGATCTGGAGTCACATGTAGGCCAGACTGGGTAAGGACAGCAGATTTTTTTCCTGAAAGGTCGATCGTGATGTTGATGACATCATTAGTAACGGTGTCCATGAAACTTTCTTCTATTTTCTTAATCAAATTCAAATTCCAACTGTTGCCATGGTAGGATCTGAACCCAGTAAGAAGTCTCACAACACCAGGTTAGTGTCCAACCCAGGGTTGGACTCTAATCTGGTGTTGTGAGACTTCTTACTGTGTTTACCCCAGTCCAACGCCTTCATCTCTACATCAGGATCTGAACCCACAGAGCATTAGCCTGGATCTCTGCATTACTAGTCCAGTGACCTTACCATTGTCTCCCTGTATAATACAGAAATGTGCTTACGTCCCTGTAGTCATATGTGATTGCTCCCCTCAGGACTGCACGGTGGCACAGTGGTTAGCACTGCTGCCTCACAGTGCCAGGGATCCGGGTTCAATTCCCATTTGGAAGATTGGGTCACTGTCTGTGTGGAGTTTGGACATTCTCCCCGTGCCTGTATGGGTTTCCTCTGGGTCCTCCCAAAGTGCAAAGATGTGCAGGTTAGGTTGACTGGCCATGCTAAATTGACCCTGGTGTCAGGGGATTAACAACGTAAATATGTAGGGTTATGGGAATAGGGTCTGGGTGGGATTGTGGTTGGCGCAGACTCGATGGGCCAAATGGTCTCCTTCTGCACTGTAGGGATTCTATGATTCTGCTCTATGAAGGGTCAGTCACGAGGGAACATAGCTTCAAGATGAGGGACGGGAGGTTCAGGGTGGGGTATGAGGAAAAACCTTTTCACCCAGGGGGTGGTGATGGTCTGGAATGCACTGCCTGGGAGGGTGGTCAAGGTGAGTTGCCTCACATCCATTAAAAAGTGCCTGGATCAGCACTTGGCACATCATAACATTCAGGGCGATGGGCCAAGTGCTGGTAAATTGGATCAGGTGGGTGTTTCAGGTGGCACGGTGGCACAGTGGTTAGCACTGCTGCCTCACAGCGCCAGGGACCTGGGTTCAATTCCAGCCTTGGTCACTGTCTGTGTGGAGTTTGCACGTTCTCCCCGTGTCTGCGTGGGTTTCCTCTGGCTGCTCTGGTTTTCTCCCACATTCTGAAAGACGTGCTGGTTAGATACATTGACCCAGACTGGGGCGACAAGGGGAATTTCACAGTAACTTCATTGCAGTGTTAATGTAAGCCTTACTTGTGGCGAATAAATGAACTTTACTGTGTGTCGGTGCAGGCTGAACAGACTGAAGAGCCTCAAGTGCACTGTATTCTATGTTGCACTCAGAACCTGGATTTGAACCACATCTTTGTCAGGGTGCCTGAGCTGAATCACTTGGACAGGATGGACCCAGACAGGGTGTGAATCAGCACTGGCACTCAACACTTGAGCAAATGGGCAGCTAATGATGCAAATCATCGTGTGGTAATGGACGGCAGGGTGATGTAACAATCTATATTCTGCCGACACAAAACAGTTTGGATTTCTTGAAGCTGGTGAACGTTGAATGACAGCTTTTAATAAACTAAGCTGGCTGTCTGATTTAGATCAACATTACCACAAGACTTTCCCAGTCGAGGGAACTAGCTTCAATCTATGAATGTTGTCAGTAACTTGACTTCACATTTTTTATTCATTTGTGGGACATGGGCATCGCTGGTTATTCAGTATTTATTGCCCATCCCTACTTGCCCGAGGGCAGTTGAGAGTCAACCGTATTGCTGTGGCTCTGGAGTCACATGTAGGCCAGACCAGGTAAGGATGGCAGATTTCCTTCCCTAAAGGGCATTAGTGAACCAGATGGGTTTTTCTGACAATTGGCAATGGTTTCATGGTCGTCAGAAGATTCTAAATTCCAGCTTTCTTTTTCGATTGAATTCAAATTCCACCATCTGCCGTAACAGGATTTGAACCTGGGTCCCCAGAATATGAGCTGAGCTTCTGGATTATTAGTCTCATGATAATACCACTAGGCCATGACCTCCCCTTGATGTATGTAGAAATACAAATCCATACACAGGGTGGCACGGTGGTTAGCACTGCTGCCTCACAGTGCCAGGGTTCAATTTCTGGCTTGGGTCACTGTCTGTGTGGAGTTTGCACATTGTCCCTGTGTCTGCGTGGGTTTCCTCTGGGTGCTACTGTTTCCTCCCACCACCTGTGTTGGCTAAGGTGCATTGGGCTGAACAGGCAGGAGTGTGGCAACTAGGGAAATTTCACAGTAACTTCATTGCGGTGTTAATGTAAGCCTTGCGACTAATAAATAAACTTTAACTTATTTTAACAAAGAGACAACACTATCAACAGTGCTGAATACAGATGTTTAAAAAAAACTAATCATCTTAATTCTTGGGAACATAATTATAGAATCCTACAGTGCAGGCGGAGGCCATTTAGTCCATCGAGTCTGTGCCGACCACAATCCCACCCTGGTCCTATCCCTATAATGCCATGCATTTCCCATAGCTGGTCCCTCTGATACTAAGGGGCAATTTAGCATGGGCAATCCACCTAACCGGCACATCTTTGGACTGTGGGAGGAAACCCACGCAGACATGGGGAGAATGTGCAAACTCCGCACAGACGGTGACCCGAGGCCGGGAATCGAACCCGGGTTGATGGTGCTGTGAGGCGGCAGCGCTAACCACTGCGCTGCTCTTCTTTCCCCTTGCAATAAGGTGACCGGAACTGTGCATTTTCAAACCATCATCCTGAAAATAACAGAAAAAGCGCAGAAAATGATGCAATTGTGCAATCCATGATCAGCTGTATAATTAATTTAAAATATCGCCCGAGGTGCCACTGTAAACTGCACTCACGGCTTGAGCAGAAATATTTAAACGATAGCAATCAGTCCAGCAGACATTTGTCTGGGCATCCAGGAGCACTGTCATAAATCACTGTCGCTGGAAACGCTGCTCACCATTTGTTTTCATTTAGAATTCATAAAATCTGTCAGTGTAAATCCCACAAGGACAGATCCTGCAGCAATTTAGGTAACTGCGGTGAACGCTGATGGGTTTCTGCAGGCTGGCAATGAGAAGGAGCCTGACACACTGCCCACGATTGACGGACAGTTGAACATAGCGTTTGCGAAGATTAGTGTGAAATGTTAACAGTTGTTCTGCCTGGCCCCAAGTGAGCCATGTGGGTCAAGTGTTGACCCATCTCAACACCCGTCAATATGAAATCAGTCACCCAGCATTGCTCTGTTGGTGTTCTCCCCGTGTCCTGTGTGGGTTTCCTCTGGGTGCTCCGGTTTCTTCCCACAGTCCAAAGACGTGCGGGCTAGGTGGATTGGCCATGCTAAATTGCCCTTAGTGTTTAAAGATGAGCATGTTAAATGGATTGGCCATGTAAAATTGCCCCTTGCGTCCAAAGATATGCAAGTTAGGTGGATTGGCCATGCTAAATTGCCCCTTAGTGTCTAAAGGTGTGCAAGTTAGGTGGATTGGCCATGCCAAATTGCCCCTTAGTGTCCAAAGATGCGCAGGTTGGGGTGATTAGCCATTGTAAATGCACAGGGTTACAGGGATCAGGCAGGGATATGCTCTGTCAGAGAGTCAGTGCAGACTCGATTGGCTGAACGACCACCTTCTGCACTGTAGGGAATCCTATGATTCTATTTCTGTGGGTCTATCGTAGGGGTCTCTATCATGGTCCTCGTGCATGACATTTGGGTACCAAATACTTAATGTGTCTGCTGTGTTATTAAAATGACAATTTAGGAAACTATAAAAAAC
Source organism: Carcharhinus amblyrhynchos (assembly GCF_965287045.1). Taxonomy (NCBI): domain Eukaryota; kingdom Metazoa; phylum Chordata; class Chondrichthyes; order Carcharhiniformes; family Carcharhinidae; genus Carcharhinus; species Carcharhinus amblyrhynchos. The sequence continues at coordinate 8,640,672 of NC_137328.1, forward strand.
AGTGGCTTTGGGGCAATTACATTGCAGTGTGGCTTCTTAGATTATCCTATTAAAAGGAAATAAGCTGTCTTCAGACATTACACTCAGGGGCGTTTTAATATCCTACTGTTCAATAAATTCAAATACCAAAACCACAGTCTATATGGTCCTTAATATACTCCAATATTTGCTTAGCTTGGGCTCCATCTCCAGTTGAGACTTGCGCACAGTTCTAATCATTAATTACATTCCGCTGCCCTCTGTGTCTACTCCAGCAAGTCACTTGGTAAAAAGATGCAGAAGGATGGATCTTATCAGAAAAAGCAGTGGTGAAAAGAGTGTTTCTCATCATTAGTCGGCAGCCAAACCTACTGCACCATGTACAGAAGTCAGCCTAAACACATTGGCCACCTCTCCAGCTGCTGCCCCACTCAACAAGGAGAAGCCACCAAATTAGACTCAACAAAATAATATGGAATAACAATCACCATAACCCAGCCTTATACAACACGATAGGGTCATCTTTGCAGAATGAATAGTTTGCGACTAATATTGGTCTCACATACCTGCTGCCATTTGATAGCTTTGAGGTTCCCAGCTACTGTGTTTCACGCAGAGACGATCGCGCAGAGTAGAAATGACGTTAACAGCGTTTGTAATGTGTCCTTTTGATTTTTATTATTGCTCATGTGATCTGAGTCGAACTGATGAGAAAACATTATAAAACCAGCGTTGAGAAACACTGTGGATTTTACCATCAAGTTGCACCCGTTTTCGGGTGTGAAAACTTGGTAAATTCAGGCGTGAGTCGAGAAACGCGATCCACGTCTGCCCCCCGCGGCTGTTCCCCCTTTATCAATGGCTGAAAATGGTCGCGATCGGGATCACCCCCGAAACGGATGCGACGGCAATTTAAACGCATTTGAATTGACCTCATGGGCTGGACGCCCAAATTTACCAGCACTTCCCGCTTCACCACCACATCTGGGCAGGACCTGGCATTCACTCTCGATGGCTGTCAAACTAATGGCTGCTCTGAACTCTTACGCGACCGGCTCCTTCCAGACCCCTCACGGAGACGTCTGTGGCATCTCCCAATCAACCACGCACATCTGTGCCAGGCAGGTCACTGACGACTTGTCTGCCCAGGCTGGACAGTACATCAAATTTAACCTGGACCAGGCCCATCAGGAAGCCCAGTGTTCGCAGCCATTGCTGGAATGCCTAAGATGCAGGGGACCATCGACTGCACACATCGCCCTCCAGAATCTGCAGAGATTCATCAATAGAAAAGGGTTCCACTCCCTGAATGTTCAACTAGTGTGTGACCACAATATGCATGTTATGCACATTTGTGTCAAACATCCACGCATGGTGCGTGACAGCTTTAGTGTTGGACATCTCGGAGGCATTTGAGGAAGAGCCCTGGGCTGCGGGGGTGGCTCGTGGGTGATATGGGTTACCTGCTTTGGACATGGCTTTTGACGCCTGTGCGGAGGCCTGCGACTGAGGCGGAGACCTGTTATAGTGAGGCCCAAGTAGCCACCCGCGCGATAGTGGAGAGGTGCATTGGGGTCCTCAAGACGCGATTCCGGTGCCTGGACCTCTCTGGCGGGGCCCTCCAGTACGGCCCAGAGATCGCTTCCCCATTGTGGCGGTGCGCTGTGCCTTGCTCAGCCTTGCTCTGCAGAGAGGTGATCTATTGGAGGAGGAGGAGGGGGAGGTTATGGAGGCTGACCAGCCGGACATCACTGGGAGAAGGATGACCAGCAGGAGGAGGAGGAGGAGGAAGAAGAGGAAGAGCTTGCCAAGGAACATCAACAGGCGCTGGAGGGCTGGCAGCCCAGATGAGGCATGCGAGGGTGGCAAGGGAGGCCTTGTTCACTAGGCTGTTCAATCACGAGGGGCTTGAGTCTGTGGGCTCCACCTCCCTCCCAAATTCCTTCGATCTCCTGCAACATTGTCACACCAGAGTGGTGGGCCTGGATACGCTGTTTTAGTGAGTTTTTTGGCAGGCAGATGATGGCTCGCTAAGCACCATTATGATGATGCCCTGGTATAAACTAGTCTGACCCTACCTGAGCTCCGCAGTCACACTGGCACTGGGGCCCATGCCTGTGTAGTGGGTAAGGAATCTGAAACCTCCCTACAGGGCCCTGGAGTGGGGGATGAGTGGGAATCGCTCGTGGGGTCTGGGGAACCACTGCCTTCCTTTTCTCAGTGACACAGCATTGAGGGGCCTCCCCAACTGACATCAACATGAAACATCTCTCCAGAGATCACCAACGGAAGAGAATTCCCATTTGAGACAAATTAGTCACAGGTGGATGTTGAAAAAGACATTTATTTACAATAAAGGTGTTTAAATAAGACATTCTAATGTAAAAACTTATGAACAGAAAATGTTAAGGTGCTTAAATACCTTTCTAACTAGTGTAGCCCTTCACTTGTGCCATCTCAGTGTAACTAAAACTTCCTAACCTTACATGGCCTAACACTAGGTCTTGGTGACTCCCCAGAATGTACCTGGGTGGTGGAGGTGGCCAGCTGCCTATCTTGTCCTGTGGCTTGTGATGCATGTGGTGGGTGTCCTCTGGAGGCTTTAGATCTTGAAGGCCTTGGCCTGCTTCCAGGTGTCTAGGATATTTCCATGTCACCCTCTTCATCCCGCTGCCCCTGAGGAAGAGGGGAGTCAGAAATTGTAGCCACAGTCTTCCAGCTGGAAGCCCCCAGTATGGGCTCGAGCCCTTCCTCCTCCTTTGGGGTTCCTGTGGGCCCCTGGGTCACTCCATGGGATGGCAGTGCTTCTGCAGTGAGCTCCAGAAGCTCCGGCGTCACCTGGCAATGCCAGTCCTGAAGGATCACCTGCATTCTACCCATGGTTGAGCCCTCTACGATGGCCACTTGAGCTGGGGGTCACCTCTCAATGGCTGCAGCAAGTGCCCTCTGAGACTGGGCCAAGCTCTGCAAGCCCTCGGCCATGGCCCTCTGAGACTGGGCCTCGTTCCCAAGGGCTGCTGCCACAGCTCGCTGTGTCTCAGTGAGGATCCCCTGCCCCGGGCTTTCCACTACAGACGCCACCCTTGCAGTGATGGCCTGAGAACCACGCAAGACAGGCAATAGCTGGTCCACCTGAAAGCCTTGGGACTCCTCCCAATAGCCTTTTAGTCAGTCCATTGTAGCCGTCAGCCCCTCCTGCATTCACTGACTCTGTTGCTGCATCTCCAGCAGCTGAGGGAGAAGTGATTTCAGAGGCCCAGCATGTATCCTGGGGCCAGCTGGGTCCTCGCCTCTCGCAGGGCCCCCTCATGCCAGAGACCTTGGACGTCCCCTCCTCCACCCGATGTACATCAGCAGATGTGTCACGCTCACCAGAGAGTGACCCAGAAGCCTCACCACTAACCGGACCCACCGGCGCGTCAGTATCTGGGATGGTGAGTTGTGAGGTGGAAGCTGACCCCAAAACAGTGCCACCCTCAGAGTTCCCTTCCTCCGAGGGCTCGTCCGAGCTGTCTAGGCCAATGGGCGGCGCTGCAGTACGGGCCTGTAGTCCAGAAGGCCCCGGGGTGTCCGGATGTGTCCCTGCAACGCAGGGCACGAGGTTAAGTGAAAGGGAGGGAGAGGAATCCGTGACGCCAAACACATGATTCACATTTCTCCATTGAATTTAGAACAAAGCACCAACAAAATTACAGCACAGGAATAGGCCCTTCGGCCCTCCAAGCCTCTACTGACCATCTGATTTATAACCCCCTAGCCTTCCGGGGACCGAATGCCTCTATTCCCATCACATTCACATAGCTGTAGAAATGCCCCTTAAAAGTTACTATTGTATCTGCATCCACGACCTCTCCCAGCAGCAAGTTCCAGGCCCCCACTACCCTCTCTGTGCAAATAAACATGGCCTGTACATCTCCTTTAAACCTTGCCTCTTGCACCCTCGCCAAGTTGCCTCAAAGTGATTGAAGGAGTGACGGGTGCTCACGTCGCCGAGAGCCTCCATCTCCTCTTACCCTGAGAGCCCCAGTGCTCGCTCCTCAAAGAGGAGGGGGGGGGGTGAGGATCTGGAGGTCTGGCTCACCACCCCTCGTCTTCGCCCTCTCATGGCTGTTCTGGTCGGTCTTCTCGTGCGGAGACAGTCGCCATGAAAGAAACGGTGGCGTGACTCCTGCAGAGTGTCATGTGGCGGGCAAACACAGCGGGGGGTCATGAATGGGAAAGGAAGGAGGTGCTTGGGGGTCAGGATGCTGGGGGAAATTTGGGGGAAGATGCCAAGTAGGGTTCAGTCTTCACTCTTGCTGCATGGATGAGGTCATTCACTTTTTTCCGGCACTGCTTTTGGAGTGGGGTGGGGGGTGGTGGGGTGGTGGGGGGGGGGGGGGGGGGGGGAGGGGCCGGGGGGTGGGGGGAGGGGGCCAATGCCCTGGCACTGACCCAGGCGGCGACTTCCTCCTAGGCCGCATTTCCATCAGCCCCACTTGGTCTGCGTCCTCCTGGGGATAGATGTGTCCCACGTTGCCTCTGCTGCATCCAATAGACCACCTTCAGAGAAAGAGAGGCTGGTTGTGCGCACTTTGTCCTATACTCCCTGCCTGCCTATCCGTCCACTCTTGTGTTTTTGATGGAGCTGCCCCCCCATTAGGGCAGATCAGCTGCAGGCAGCTTGGCAGAACATTCCGGCAAGTTCCATACACTTAGCATTGAGGGGGAAGGCAAGTGAGCACTTGCGGGTGTGCTGCTGGGGAAGGGGGGGGGAGGGTGCTGGGTGGTGGACCAGTGTCTCGATGATTGGGGAAAGGGGAGGTGTCACACAGCCATCGGAGTCCAGGGGAGACGGGGCCTTGTGCGGGAGGGTACGGGTTGAGGGGTGGGGGGGGTATCACTCTGCCTGAGATCAGTGAGGGGGCAAGTGGGGGGGGGGGCAGTCCGCTGCCACCCACCCTGAGATCGATGGGCAGGAAGGGGGGGGTCCGCTGCCCCCTTGCCTGAGATCGGTGGGGGGGAAGGGGGGGTTCTGTTGCTACTCTGCCTGAGATCGGTGGGGGTAAAGGGGGGTTCTGTTGCCACTCTGCCTGAGATCGGTGGGGGTAAAGGGGGGTCTGCTGCCACTCTGCCTGAGATTGGTGTGAGGGAAGGGGGGGTCCACTGCCACTTTGCCTGTGATCGGTGAGGGAGAAAGGGGGGAGGGGCCCACGATCGGTCTGGGCGGTGGAGGGGGTGGGGGGACTAGGGAGTCAGTAATGTTGGGCAGTGTCTGTGGGAGGCATTAACTGGCCTGGGAGCGATGTGGCGGGGAGCTGCATTCTATCATTTTTTTCCCCATGCATGAGCAGTTGGAGGCACCGATCGGAGCTGCAGGATTTCGTAGAATCATAGAACTCTACAGTACAGAAAGAGGCCCTTCAGCCCATCGAGTCTGCGCTGAACACAATCCCACCCAGGCCCTACCCCCATATCCCTACATATTATACCCACTAATCCCTCTAACCTATGACTCCCTGGACACTAAGGGGCAACTTCTTAGCATGGCCAATCAACCTAACCCGCACATCTTTGGACTGAGGGAGGAAACCAGAGTACCCGCAGGAGGCGCGTTAACCCTGCCCACAGGCTTCTGTAGCGCCATTCGGAATCACTGATATTTTTTCAGGCAGAGTGTGTATGGGGGCACCTCAGGACGGGTCTAAAAGTCAGATCTGAAACATTCCCAGATTCAAGTCCACCCAGTGCTTAGAATCAAAGCGGAAAAATCGGGCCCTGTATTTTCATTGGCCCTGCTTGTGCTAACATACACCATTAAAGCATACTTTCCAGGTTTAAGTTTATTCATTGGTGTATTCACACGTAGTCTTGCATTAACGCTGCAATGAAGTTAGTGTGAAAATCCCCTAGTCGCCACACTCTGGTCTCTGTCTGGGTACACTGGGCGAGAATTTAGCATGGCCAATACAACGAATTAGCATGTCTTTCAGACTGTGGGAGGAAACCAGGGGAAACCCATGCAGACATGGGGAGAACGTGCAGACTCTGCACAGACAGTGACCCCAGCCGGGAATCGAACCTGGGTCCCTGGTGCTGTGAGACAGCTTTGCTAACCACTGTGCCACCGTGCCGCCCTTCCTTGCTGTCTTCGGAGAGCATCGTTTTCCCAGGTATACACGTTGAATGTGGATGGTGGGAAAGGGACACTTTCCACCTTTTTTTGGCATCTATCCGTGTGTCAGGCATCCCCCTGCGCAGGTTAAATTCGGAGATCACTAAATACTGCCCAGGGTGGGAATGAAAGTTGGGAATGCTTTACAACAGGCAGGCATTCGCTCTGCTAGTTAACCGCTTGGGCGACGTGAGTGGAAATCAACCTCAATGTGCCTTTGCCCGTTTAAAGTTGACATGTCGACTGCTTCTATCTCGAGATCTGTTTCAGTGAGATTGCCATTGCAGTTCCCATTTGCACAGAGAACCCCATTCACCCGCGACTCACCAAGTCCGTTTGACTTGAAACACTGTCAACTGTGGGTCAGTTGGTAGAACATTTGCTTCCAGATAGAAACCCTACACAGCAGAAGGAGGCCCTTCGGCCCATCGACTCTGCACCAACTGCGATCCCACCCCGCTAATTCCTCTAACCTACACATCCTGGGACACTAAGGGGCAATTTTGCACGGCCTGTCAACCTAACACGTACATCTTTGGACTGTGGGAGGAAACCGGAGGACCCAGAGGAAACTTGCGCAGACACTGGGAGAACATCAAACTCCACACAGGAAGTGACCCAAGCCGGGAATCGAACCCAGATCCCTGGAGCTGTGAGATGAGAAAGTTATGGGTTTCAGACCCTCTCCAGCGACTTGGGCACATGATCGAGGTGATGCTTCTGTGCGGTACTGAAGGGACACTGTCAGCGATGCACTGTTGTTTGGATGCGATAGTTAACCAAGGCACTGTCCATCTATCCAAGTGGGTCTAAAAGAGCCCCGGCACTATTTTAAAGTGCACTGGAGCATCTCCCTGGTATTCTAGTCGATATGTACACCTCAATCGACAATACAGAAAAATCAAGTCATTTTCACATCGTGCCGTGCACACATTGGCTGCTCTGTCTCCTACATTCCACTTCAAAGGTACATCATTGGCTGAAGAGCACTTTGGGACATCCTGTGGTCATGAAAGGTGCTATATAAATGCAACTCCTTCTTCCTTTTCCTCTTCCAGCTGCCAGAGGAAAGGATCATCCTTGGGGAGAGAATAGAGCCAACGTTTTGAGTCTGGATGACCCTTTCTCAGAGCTAAGAGCAAAAGAAATCAAATAAGATTTATACTATGAGGGTTGGGGTGGGATGGGTGTAATTAAACAATGGAAATATAAATGGTGATGTTGAAAGCTAAGTAATGTGCTAAAAGTGTCCATTACGTGAACAGACTGTGTGAATGGCAGGAGAGGGGCAGATTATAAAGGACTCCCTTGAAGAATGTGGCCCTGAGTGACCTGTTAGATGTGCTGAGATTTTCCAGAGGTTTTTGCTTTTGTTTCAGATTCCAGCATCCACAGTATTTTGCCTTTCCCAGGGCAAGGAGACTTTCATCCCAAATCCCAGCAGTAAAATGGGAAAGTGTTTTTTAAGTCACTGAACTATCTGGTCCTCGCAACTTGAACCCCCGAGTAGTGAAAGCTTTCAAGGTTTAACATTGACAAGGCGACAACAGTGGTTAGCACTGGTGCCTCACAGCTCCAGGGACCCGTGTTCGATTCCTGGCTTGGGTCACCGTCTGCATGGAGTTTGCACGTTCTCCCTGTGTCTGCATGGGTTTCCTCCGGGTGCTCCAGTTTCCTCCCACACTCCAAGGATGTGCGGATGTGGTGGACTGGCCATGCTAAATGACCCCTTAGTAGCAGGGGGACTAGCTAGGGTAAATACATGGAGTTATCAAGGTAGGGATTGTGGTCAGTGCAGACTTGATGGGCCAAAAGGCCTCCTTTTGCACTGTAGGGATTCTATGATTCTAAAACTAGTTATGTTGCGTTCTATGGGGTCCTAGTCCAAAAATGTACATGGCTTTAAAATGTTGCAGGTTTCAAACATTCTCTAGGAGGCACTTGTACTCTAGGAGGGCTTGTACTCATTAGAGTTTAGAAGGATGAGTGGGGATCTTATTGAGACGTATAAGGTGATGAAAGGGATGGATAGGGTAGAGGTGGAGAGGTTCTTCCCGCTTAGAAAGGACAGCAGGACTAGAGGGCACAGCCTCAAGATAAAGGGGGGGGGGGCAGTTTAGAACAGAGTTGAGGAGGAACTTCTTCACTCAAAGGGTGGTGAATCTCTGGAATTCTCTGCCTGTTGAAGTGGTTGAGGCTACCTCGCTAAATATATTTAAGATGCGGGTAGGTAGGTTTTTGGTAGGCAAGGGGATTAAGGGTTATGGGGAGAAAGCGGGAAAGTGGAACTGAGCCACGACAGATCAGCCATGATCTTATTGAATGGCGGGGCAGGCTCGAAGGGCTAGATGGCCTACTCCTGCTTCTATTTCTTATGTTCTTACGTTCTTAGGTCATTTTGACTGTGGATATTGGTCCAAATTGGGCTTGTCTGTGGAACGTACATCCCAGTGATATGAAAAAAATTAGAACCAGGATTGATGTGTAACAAGCAGCTGTTGCGATAACGCCAATTTCCACAATCACCCAAAATTACACCTTCACATTTGAATGCAAATGGTACTCTAGTACAAAAAGCTCAGCGTTAAAACTGTACAATCAGTTTTATCTTAGTCACCAGAACTGCTCGCAAATCCCAAGTGCTCCAAGATATTCCCTCCCTCTAGTCAGATGTACCAGTGGGAAATAAACTGGCGTCAAACTTGCATCAATTGTACGATAATTCTACTACATTCGTGGGCAAATAAAGTGATCTGTTTACACTGCCAAGCAAAACTCCTGGGTAGTACTGGAACCTTCCTACTGATGGTCAAAGGCACTGTTGGAGGTTCATCACTCATGGGGCTTTGCCCGAGGAATTGTCCTCATGTGGGACACTGGCCGAGGAATTGTCCTCACTGGTAACCCATCCTTGCCCAAGTCCCTGTGCACAGGACCAAAGTGATTCCGGATGCCAAAGTCTCTGACGACAGCTGAACTGACCCATTACTGTTTGTGCGATTGTTGGGAATTTGTGCAGACAACGGTTTTCGTACAAATCATGATTTTACTGTCAAAACCATTTACAAATTAGCAGTTTACACTACAACTTAATGACTCCCAGGTACGTCACCTCTGTTACGCTTGCGATACATCGAAACGGCAACAGACTAAGTGTTCGGAAAAGATTCACGCCCCATCCACTGTCTGGGAGGTCTTGCACGAAAAGCGACACAATAATTTAACGCGCTCACTCTTTCTAATGCACAACGTTCTGTACAAAGTCTTGGGGGGACCTCAGTGGCCCCAACTGGTTCTTGTCTAAAGACATGGGATGCGGTGACCCAACTTACAGCCCCACAGCAGCGTCGAGACTTAACCCCACAAAATATGCCAGCCTGCCACACACGAGGGCATATTCCATGGCGCGTAGAAAATTGTACGTTTATTAATTGCAGAAGTCTTGGGCTATTATGCCATGCGCAGCTGAAGCCCAAGAGGTTTGGGGGAAGGCTGTGCCAACTGCGCCGGAGTAAATGAGCACTTTTACTGGACTGAGAGGCTCTTGATGGTTCCCTTTCTCTGGACAGTCTTTGGTATCCCTTCTGCTAACCTTGGCGAACGCCATTCTTCAAAATGGATGAAAGGAAACATTAAATTAAAAGCCAGCCCAGGGTTCTGGTCGGCATGTGCAAATTGCAGCTTCCCCTCCGTGGCGCAGTGCGGCAACTGGATTTGTTGAGGGGCAACCAGTTTTATATGGGGATTTATTTGTTACGTCAAAGACAACTTTAAAAAGAGAAAAGAGTTCAGGAAAAAAAAAACCCGCCAGTTTCCTCGTCGTATGCTTCAGCTAGCGCGGGTTTTATGATTCTGGCTTCTTGGCTGTTCTCTGATACTCTTCCAGCTCGTTTTTCCTGTCCATTGCTTTCTGCAGTTCCTGTTTGATGAGCTGGATCTGTTTCTCCAGTTCTGTGAGCTCGTGAATGACTGAGTGCCTGGCTTTCGCCAGAGGCTCGGGTTTGCCATTGGAATTAATGGTGAGAGGGAGCTCTTTCACCACGGGGGGTAGGTCCTCGATCTGACAGGGTTTCAGCTTCATTTCAGGCTGTTGGACGTCTTTGAAAATGCATTTTGGCTTGTTCCAGTGAGAATGGCTGGTCGTATTCCATACAGTTTGCTGGTCGTTTCCTACATTGCACCTGAAATCAAAAAAGTTTGATTTAAGTTTGGTGCGGACTGGAGATGGTATTTGCAAAACAAATCTACTGCTCTACATTACAGAATCCCTACAATGTAGGAGGCCATTTGGCCCACCAAATTTGCACCAATTTATCTTATCCAGGCCCTCTCCTCCATCCTATCCCCGTAACTCCACACATTTTCCATGGCTAATCCATCTAGCCTACACATCTCGAGACACTAAGGCCAATTTAGCATGGCTAATCCGGGATTTCCTCCCACAGTCTAAAGACGTGCGGGTTAGATGCATTGGCCATGTAAAATTGCCCCTTAGTGTCCCAGGATGTATAGGTTAGAGGGATTAACAGGGTAAATGTGATTGATTATGGAGATAGGGCCTGGGTGGGATTGTTGTTGGTGCAGACTCGATGGGCTGAATGGCCTCCTTCTGGATTACAGGTTTCCATGTTAATCCACCAAATCCGCACACATCTTTGGACTGTTTTAAGGTCACAGATGGTCACAGAGATGTGTTTTAAGGAGTAAATTGAAAGGAGAGAGAGGGAGGCAGAGTGTTTTAGGGAGGGAATTCCAGGACTTAGGGCCCAGGCTGACTGCTGACATGGTCAGTCAATGAGGGAGGGAAGGGAGTTTGACATGCATAAGAGGCCGGAACCTGAGATCTACAGAGTGCTCGGAGCATTGTTGGGTTGCTGAATAGAGACAGTGAGGGATGAAACCTATGTATTATTCCATATACAGGGGGTCTTATGGCTCATGGTAAGGTCCCTACCTTGTGGCCATTAAGCTCTGGGTTCAAATCCAACGCCAGGACTTGTTGGCCATGGAAGAAGCATTCGTTACACAGCCCAATGAGCTGATGGCCAGCTCGGGAATTATTCCTGAACGAATAATATTCCCAAAGGAAATTCCCTAAACTCAAGTCCATGTTAGAGAAATGAACATAATGGGTAGCAGGGTGGCACAGTGGTTAGCAGTGCTGCCTCACTGCTCCAAGGACCCGGGTTCAATTCCGGCCTCGGGTCACTGTCTGTGTGGAGTTCGCACATTCTCCCCGTGTCTGCGTGGGTTTCCTCCAGGTGCTCCGGTTTCCTCCCACGCTCCAAAGGTGGATGGGTTAGGTTGATTGGCCATGCTAAATTGCCCCTTAGTGGGTGAGCAGGTTAAATAAGTAGGGTTATGGGGATAGGGCCAGAGTGGGAATTGTGGTCAATGCAGACTCGATGGTCCAATGACCTCCTTCTGCAGTGTAGGATTCTATATCTCCCTTATGCTGCTCACTGACAAATATTGTCTGGTAACATGGTGGGTGGCACAGTGGCTGGCACTGCTGCCTCACAGTGCCAGGCACCTGGGTTCGATTCCCGGCTTGGGTGACTGTCTGTGTGGGGTTTGCACGTTCTCCCCATGTCTGCGTGGGTTTCCTCCTGGTGCTCCGGTTCCCTCCCACAGTCCAAAGATGTGCAGATTAGGGAGATCAGTGAGGTAAATGCGTGCGGTTATGGGCCTGGATAAGGTGCTCATTCGGAGAGTCAGTGGAGACTCAATGGGCCAAATGGCCTCCTTCTGCACTGTAGGGATTGTATGATTTAACATTCCTGGGACATTTTACCACCTTAAATGCATGGTATACATTTGGCAAACTCAAAGCCAAGTGAAAAATAATGCAACCAGAATTGGCAAATTTGCATTAAGTCCAATTAACAACCCAACATTAGTTTCTAGTTATCTTACCTACAGCCTCATGGGCCAACATCAAATCCTATTTCTTAATAAACCCTCCTTCTGGCACGTAATAGAGAAACGCTTCAAAAGAAATTGAGTGCGAGGCACTAATGGAAACATGGCACATTGATAGAAGTGCTATGGTGCAGAAGGAGGCCATTCGACCCATCGAGCCTGCGCCGACCACAATCCCACCCAGGCTCTATCCCTGCAACCCCATATATTTAACTTGCTAACCCCCCTGACACTAATGGACAATTTAGCATGGCCAGTCCACCTAACCCGCACATCTTTGGACTGTGGGAGGAAACCGGAGCTACCCAGAGGAAACCCACGCAGACATGGGGAGAATGTGCAAACTCCACACAGACAGTGACCCAAGCCGGGATTCGAACCCAGGTCCCTGGAGCTGTGAGACTGTGCCACCCTTGGTTCTTGGTAAATTACAAGCATAGAGCCCCACAAAGTTAAACATTTCTGTGTAAGCTATTGTTTCACCAGGTAAATTTGTTTCACACATCAGGAATAAATGTGATTTAAACCACTGAAGCTTTTCTCTTCTGATTTAAGGTAATTTTAACTTAACTTGCTGGGCTGAAATCTCATTCACTCAGGAGAAAGTCAGTTTTACACTCCATTGTTTTCTGCTTAGAGATTCACTTCCCAGCTATAAATATATTCAATGATGGAACATTCGCACCCTCACGTTCACAAGCCTTTGGATGAAATAATTTTGAAACCATGGAATCCCTATTGTGCAGAAGGAGGCCATTCAGCCCATCGAATCTATACCAACCCTCCACCTCCTTTTGCCCTATTCCCATAACCCCACACATTTAACACAGCCAATCCACCTAACTTGCACACCTTTGGACATTAAGGGGCAATTTACCATGGCCAAGCCACCTAACCAGCACATCTTTGGATAGATAATAAGAGCCAATTTAGCATGGCCAACCGACCTAACCTGCACATCTTGGGACACTAAGGGCCAATTTAGCATGGTCAATCAACCTAACCCGCACAGCTTCGGACTGTGGGAGGAAATTGGGAACACTCGGAGGAAACCCACTCAGACTCGGGGAGGATGTGCAAACTCCACACAGACAGTGACCCAAGGCTGGAATTGAACCCGGGTCCCTGACGCTGTGAGGTAGCAGTGCTAACCACTGTGCCACCGTGCTGTGCCAACTTCTCCTTCTCGCCGTTGAAGGTTCTCATTGAAATCTACCTCTTTGATCAACATTTGGCAATCCACTCTAATATTTCCTGATGTATCTCAAATCCTTTGCTTTCAAACGCTCCTGTGAAACTCCTGAGAAGGTATTACTGGGTCAAGGGTGCTTGACAAACACAGGTTGTTATTCTGGCTGTCAAGTGGCACGTCCCAGCCAGCGTTTGTTCTCTGCGAGATGTACAGCATGATTTCCGAGGAGATCAAGAGAATACTTTCCCTCAGTAAAATGCGTCAGTGGCCATCGGAGAAGATCAACTTTTAAAACGTTACCAAATAATTGATGCCTTCTTCAAAACCAGGGACAGGAAAGTTCCTTACAAACGCATTCATGGCCACTGGCAGCAGTTCAGTTCCAACCTTCGAGATTAATACACATCGCAACCCGTGATAGAGAGCTTCACAATCAGGTTGTTTCATTAAATACGACACCAGCTAAGTCGCCATTACTCTGTACATGGTAAATACAGGGTACTGAGTTAGCTGGCAAATCGGTGTTTACTTCCCAGCAAGACTGTCCTGGTGTGCTTTATGACATTACACGCACATCTTACTTACTCCAAAGCCATTTAATTCCTCCTTACTTTGTATTCACCGGGAACAACTTGCGTTTGCAGAAGAGCTTTTACACCAAGTAGACAACTCCAGGTTCCTCACAAAGACGTCAAGAATGGGCACAGAATCAAAAGGGGGGAAGTGTTGGCATGAGCGATTGGTAGCTTGGTCAAAGAGTTGGGTTTCAGAGAGGGGCTTTGAGAGAAGGGAGGAAGGTGAAGCGGATGGGGGGCTTCAGGGAGGGAATTCTCAGTGCCTGTGGGAAGTCATGGCTACTATTGGTGGAGCAAGTTACAAAGGATGGGATTTTCCGACCCCTCCCATTGGCAGATCTTTGATTTCAGCCCAAAACGACCTCCCTTCTGTGCGATGGGTTACCCAGTGATGGGACAGGTGAGGTACTCAAGATGGTGTAGACAGCAGTGAGACTGGAAGGTCCCGGCAGTGGTGAGCTGCCAGAAAACATGCCCTTGAGGTGGTGGTGGCCATCTCGCACTGCTGTTTAGGTACTCCCACAGTGCTGTTAGGGAGAGAGCTCCAGCAATCTGACCCAGTGACAGTGAGAGAACATAGAATCAGAGAACCCCTGCAGTGCAGAAGGGAGCCATTGAGTCTGCACCGACGACAATCCCACCACAGGCCCTGTCCCCACTTAAATCCATGGAAAGGCGAGGTGTATGGGCAAACTGGAGCTGGGATGGGGGGCTTCAAAGGAAGAAGGGTTCAGAGTGAGGCTTCCTTTTGAGGAGGAAGTTGATGGTAGCTGCTTTCAAAGGGAAGGGAGTCATAATTGAGGAGGGAATGGTGGCAAGGAAGGAAAGTTGGATCGAATGTTATATAAAAAAACGGGATATAGGTTTCATGGCTGAAATGAGCAAACACGAGAGAGAAAAGGAGTGAAACTGGAGGCAGTGGTAGGTTTAGGGTTAAGCGCAGAGGTTCTGGGGGTGTTGGTTTCTGGTGGGAACTTTGGTTTGGTAGAAAGGATGGTGCCTGACATTAGTAACTAAGGCACTTCCAATTTGAGGGTGATACAACTGAGAGCGGAGAAGCTTGGAAGACATCATTGTTCTCAGCGTAATCCCACAACAGCGTCACATCTAGTCCAGCCAGATGGATGGTAATCCACTGCTCTAGTCTTCATTCTTTACACTTGAAGAAACAAGGATGTGGATGAAACCGAGAGAAATAACTAGGATGATGAACTGTTGAGGTTTGAAAGGAACAGGAGCATCAAAGGGTGAGCAGAGGGAACGAATTAACAGCTACAGAATTATTATGGTAAAGAAAGGCTAGTCCATTTGAGCACTGTTGGATCAGAGGTACAAATTCAGAAATATTTCCAAACTTTATAAAAAGTGGTCTGTGTGGGCGACGGATAGAAAGAAACAATTCTTAAATTCCTAATCTCATCATCCAACAAAAAACACAACATTTTTTGCCCATCTTGAGTTGCCCTTGAGAAGTTGCTAGTGAGCCATCAGGAACCATTTGGTGCAGATACACGCACAGCGTATGGACAACAAGGGGCCATTTATTTATGCGGTACATTCGCCAAACAATAAAGGAGGGTCACAGAGCGCCAAAGTCGCCAGTACTGTAACAGTCGCGATGAAACTGCAAAGTAAGGTCAAGGAATTAAAACAGAAAGCAAGAAGTTGACTTTACAAATGAACGCCTTGGGAGTTTCGCCGTGTGGGAACAGGAGTCAGTGGCTCGCTTGCTACACCTTTCTGTTCAAAAATTCACCCCACGACTTCTCAGATTGTGAGAAGCATCTCTGAGAAAAGGGATGCGAATGACTGAGTGCTATTTGTGTAACCAAGATCCCTTACCTCTTTTGTAGTCTGTTCAGTTTGCGCTGAAATTGTTCGTCATTGAAGGATGTATTTAAAGCTCGATGGAATCGCTGAAAAGGATAAACAGATTATTCACTGTGTTTGCAATTTACTTCCATTCATTCGTGGGATGTGAGCTAGACCAGCATTTATGGCCCATCCCATGGAGCATGGCCTCAAAATAAGGGGGATCAGATTTGGGACTGGGTTGAGGAGGAACTTCTTTATCCAAAGGGTTGTGAATCCATGGAATTCCCTGCCCAGTGAAGCAGTTGAGGCTACCTCGTTGAATGTTTTTGAGACAAAGATTGATTTTTGAACAGTAAAGGAATTAAGGGTTATGGTGAGCGGGCGGGTAAGTGGAGCTGAGTCCACAGGAAGATCAGCCGTGATCTTATTGAACGGCGGAGCAGGCTCGAGGGGCCAGATGGCCTACGCCTGCCCCTAGTTCTTATCCCAAATTGCCCTTGAGGATGTGGTGGTGAGCTGCCTTCTTGCACTGCTACGCAAGGCTCCCACATGCTGTTAGGGAGGGAACTCAGCAATTTGGCCCAGTGACAGTGAAGGAAAATGGAATCAGAAAAACCCTACAGTGCAGAAGGAGGCCATTCAGCCCATTGACAATAATCCCACCCAGGGTTCTATCCCCCTAACTCTACGTATTTACCTTGCTAATCCCCCTGACCCTAAGGAGCAATTTAGCATGGCCAATCCACTTAACTCGCACATTTTTGGACTGTGGGACGAACCCAGAGGAAACCCACGCAGACACGGGTAGAATGTGCAAACTCCACACAGTGCCAGGCAAGTTTTTTGTACACAGAGGGTGGTGAATGATGCAATGTGCTGCCCCCTGGGGAGGTGATGGGAGCAGGTACGATAGGGGCATGATGGATTGAATGATCTCCTTCTGCACTTAGAATCAGCAAGAGTTTCCTATTCCAATCACAACCCAGTTACCACTGCTGATGGAGAGATACTCAGGCATTAGAAGCAGAGTATTGATCCCACTGGTACTCCCAAAGGCCTCCTTAAAGCAGAGCAGGCTATGAGAAGATCGAGAGAGGTGTCAAAACTTAAGGGTGGTTTTGATCAGGTAAATAAAGAGAAACTGCTGTGAAGGGGCACAGCCTGAAGATAACCGACAAAAGAGGTGACAAGAAATTCAATTTCTCAGAGGGTTGTCGTGATCTGGAATGCATGGCCCATGTATAAGTTCATGAGGGATATAGATAGGATGAACACACATGGAGTGGGGCTTTCTGGCCACGCTCGCCACAGAACTGGGAAATCCCACCCCAGGTAAACTGACCTTTGTATGGTCTATGGTCTTTCCCCTCCGCCCGCTACAGTTGCCGTGGCAGGCGCAATGGGGGAAATCCCCCTCAAAGTCTTTTTCCCAGGGAAGGTGAACTGAAAACCAGAGGGCGTAGGTTTAAGGTGAGAGGGAAAAGATTTAAAATGGACCTAAGGAGCAACTTCTTCACACAGAAGGGGTGCGGGGCAGCCTGGTAGCACAGTGGTTAGCACTGCTGCTTCACAGCTCCAGGGACCTGGGTTCGATTCCCGGCTTGGATCACTGTCTGTGTGGAGTTTGCACGTTCTCCTCATGTCTGCGTGGTTTCCTCTCACAGTCCAAAGATGGGAGGCTTAGGTTGATTGGTCATGCTAAAATTGGCCTTCAGTGTCCTGAGGTGTGTAGGTTAGAGAGATGAGTGGGCAAAATATATAGGGATAAGGGGATAGGGCCTGGGTGGGATTGTGTTTGGTGCAGACGCGATGGGCTGAATGGCCTCTTTCTGTGCAGTGGGATTTCTAAGAGGGCGCTGCATATTTTTAAAAAAATACTTATTCATGGACATGTGCATGGCTGGCTGGGCCAATCCTTATTGCTTATCCCTGGTTGCCCTTCCTCAGAGGGCAATTGCTGTGGCTCTGGAATCACATGTAGGCCAGACCAGAGAAGGAGGACAGATTTCCTTCCATAAAGGTCATTAGTGAGCCAGATTAGTTTTTCCGACAATCGACAATGATTTCATGGTCATTAGTAGATTCTTAATTCCAGATTTTATGGGATAAGCTTCCATAGAAAGTGGTTGAGGCAGGTTCAATAGCAACATCTCAAAAGCATTTGGGTAAGTACATGGATGGGAAAGGATTAGAGGGATATGGACCAAACGCGGGCAATTGGGCCTAGCTGGGAGGGCGCCCTGGTAGGTATGGACTGGCCGGGCCGATAGGCTTTCTTCCGTGCTATATCATTCTGTGACTCCATGAGTGGGATTTTACAGCCTCACTCATCCCAAAACCATAAAATCCCGCCCAAGGTCAACTGACCTACCCATTGTCCACCCATCGTCCACTCCGATTCCCATGGCGGGCAAAATTCCGGCGTATGTCTCTGAAGGGTGGTGTAAGCATATTCAGTGGTAACATTCGAAAGAGAGTTGGATAGATACTTGAAGGCAATAAAATCTACAGGAATCAATGTGAAAAGAACTGGAGTGTGCAACCACCAGCAGCAGACACAGAGATGGGAACGGAATGGCCCCCATCCATGCTGCACCATTTGTTTGCTTCTTTTAAAAAGTAGTCAGGTCAGGGAAGGTAGGAATGGGATTGCGACTAAGCGAGTCAAATTGTTTAGGGAAGGGAATCGAGATAAAAATTGGCAAGACAGTAATAATACGCTCTGTGGCAGGAAAAATCTTGAGGGCGTGAAAATAACAGGGAAATCAATAAATTGAAATGTGTTCTGCTCTTCTTAAAAGTGGAAACTCTTGAAAGGCACGGCAGTTTGGTTCGGGTAATGGAACTAGTACATTTGATATGTTGATGAGCCTAGCAACACTGAAAACAGATGTATACCTAAGGCAAGTTGGTAACAATGGGAGACTGAACATAAAGGGATTGAACAAAATGTCAGAGGTTCAAAGGAGGACACAAGGTGTGAACTTTTCATTTACATTCTAAAAGGTAGACTCATAAAATGGAAAGTAATAAAGTCTGACTTCTGAAGAGGTTCGTTCAACAAGATCACAAGGGGGGAAAAAAACATATCAGAGACTATGCAAGAGTAGACCTTCAGAGACATAAGCCCACGGCAGGAATAGTTGGTTTAACTCCAGAAAGCTATGCCTGTGAACAAAGTCTGCCTTGAACAATCAGTTGTTTTATCTGACATTAGAAGCAACTCCAAAAAAATATAGCTAAGTGCCTGGTGTGGTAGCTATTATTGGATTTTGCTTAGAACTTAAAAAAAGTACTATGAGATGTTGTGGAAATCTGGGGAGAATGAGCACTGACGGTCGTGAAATAAAGCTGTTTAGAACGGCTAAAGCTAGCGATACAGTGTTTCGCCATTGTTTTAATTAAATGTTGTTTATTTTGTTGCTTAATAAAAAATTATTTCATTTAAAATCATCACAAAACACCTGGGACATCATTCTGTGCTTTTCAAATCATTCTTCACATTATCTCAAATTGGAAAATACAGTCAAGAGCAGTCATTTCCCTTCGAAATAAACTGGTGTTTACCATCAGCAATGCTCTTAACACATGCGCACCACTCTGTGGGATGTGGGCATCGCCGACAAGGCTGGTGTTTGTTGCCCCCCCCACCTCTAATTGCTCTTGAACTGAGCAGGTCATTTCAGAGGTAAGCACATTGTTGTGTGGATCTACAGTTATGTGGGGGGCCAGATCAGGTAAGGACAGCGGATTTCCTTCCCCAAAGGAAACTAGTGAAAGATGTTTTTTGTTTAACAACAGTCAATGATGATTATCATGGTCATGATGAGACTAGCTTTATATTCCAGATTAATAAACTGAATTTGAATTCCACCAATTTGGTGGGATTTGAACCTGTGTCCCCAAAGTATTAGCCTGAGTCTCTGGAATACTAGCCTAATGATATTACCACTATATCACCATCTTCCCACTATATGACATGAATTCCCTTATTCCTTCTGTAGAAAAGCCATGTATTAGGAGATATAGGTTTAAGGTGCGTGGGGAAAGGTTTAGAGGAGATGTGTGAGGCAAGTTTTTTTTACACAGAAGGTGGTGAATGTCTGGAACAGGAGGTGGTGGGAGCAGGTACGATGATGGCATTTAAGAGGCATCTAGACGAATAGGATGGGAATGGAAGGATATGGACTCCGTAAGTGCGTATGGCTTTAGTTTAGGCAGGCATCATGATTGGAGCAGGCTTGGGGGGGCCGAAGGGCCTGTCCCTGTGCTGTACTGTTGTTTGTTCTTCTATTCTCTTTGTTCCAAATTCTCTAAAGGAGGTACTTGGAATAGCAAAACAGCACTCTTAATGGTCCCATAAGGTTTACCAATTTATTCGATTTTAAAGGCTTGTGAAAACAGAGAGAGGGTTTAAAGGGTTACAATATGAGGATAGGTCTATATAGGTTAGGCTTCCATTCATATGAATACAAAAGCTAAAGGGGTAACGTACCTGGGGTGTCCAAAGGAATTGATAAGATAGGTAAACTGAAATCATTTTCTCAGTGAAGGGAGTCCCAAAATTAGACAGCATAACTATAAAATTTAGGTTAAGGCGTCTTGTCGGGAAGCACGTGTCACATTGAGATTAATGACGTTCTGCAACTGGCTACTCCAAATAGCTGTTGAGACTGGAGATCAGATTGGAAAATGTCAAAACTGAGATGGATTGCTTTTCGTTAGGCAAGGGTTTGAGGGGTTACTGAACCAAGATGGGTTTGATGGAGGTAACATACAGATCAGCTGTGTCTTACTTGCGAGGGGCTGAATGGCCTCCATCTATCCTTATGAATATCATCCATGTAAGGACGAAAACCCACTCTGCTAATGTATGGACAGGCTCATAAATCTGACCAGTTTTCCGCCTATAAACACGTCTCCTACTTCACTTAGCTTCGTCTTCCAGGAGACAGTGGAAGAACCCGCTCAGGAATGCAGTCTGCTTCTTTGATACATAATCAATTTTGCAGACAACCAAAATAATGGACTAAAAAGTTGTATACCAAGTAGATTTTCCAATCAATGTGCACATATCAAGTAATACCTGTCAATTTCTACTTCCCATCTTTGGCCCGTGTCCACACTAATCACCAGGCAAGAATGTTCTCTTCCTGTTGGGGCACACTTCAGTGTTCACGGGTATTTGGCCTCTGATCTTTGGGTAAGCGTTCTCCTAGGCGGCCTTCACAATACACGACAGCGCAGAATCGCTGAGCAGAGACTGATAGCCAAGTTACACACACATGAGGACGGCCTCAACTGGGATCTTGGGTTCTTGTCACACTATCTGTAACCCCCATGACTTGCCTGGGCTTGCAAAATCTCACTAACTGTCCTGACTGGAGACAATACACATCTCTTTAACCTGTGCTTAATGCTCTCTCCACTCACATTGTCTGTACCTGTAAGACTTGATTACCTGTAAAGACTCACATTCCAAACATTATTTTGTAAATTGAGTTTGTGTCTTTATATGCCCTGTTTGTGAACAGAACTCCCACTTACCTAATGAAGGAGCAGCGTTCCAAAAGCTAGTGGCTTTTGCTACCAAATAAACTTTTTGAGACTTCTTACTACACTAGATTGTCCAAACACTATGATGCACACTTCACTATTCCAATCTCAATTGTCTTCTTGCACTGAGTGATGCACTGTTTCCATAGCTAGTAAGTTGCTAGTCTGTCACCAGGGATTTACAGCTCGAGAGGCACCACTGCATCAAGCATGGCTGACCAGGAGTCTCTCCCAGTATCATCGCAGATATTGGTGCGTTTGGACAGATTTTGCAGGTTGACGCTCAACTTGTTTGACCTTGATATGAGTGCACCTTCTTTGGCCAACAAGGGTGGCACGGTGGCATAGTAGTTAGCACTGCTGCCTCACAGCGCCAGGGACCCAGGTTCGATTCCTGGCTTAGGTCACCGTTTGTATGGAGTTTGCACATTCTCCCTGTGCCTGCGTGGGTTTCCTCTGGGTGCTCCTGTTTCCTCCCACAGTCCAAAGATGTGCAGGACAGGTGGATTGGTCACGCTAAATTGCCCCTTAGTGTCAGGGGGACTAGCTAGGGATAGGGAATAGGGTCTGGGTGGGATTGTGATCAGTGCAGACTGAATGGGCCAAATGGCCTCCTTCTGCACTGTAGGGATTCTATGATTCTAAGTCCAGGGGTGGGACTCGAACCCAGAGCTTCTGGCTCAGAGGCAGGGACAACATCCACCGCAGCACTTTACTGTGGACTTGTGACTCACTGGATCTGTATTCAGGATGCTCAGATGTACCTCGACTGGTCCAGCTGCCTGGACTCTCAGCTATGGACTGCCCTTGCTATCACCCTTTCCACATCATCGCTTCTCTCCCCTGCTCTAAGCTACTTCTTTGGTTAGGATTTTGGTCATCTCTTTTCACGGCTCCACGTCCAATTAAACAAAGATACGAACTGGGAGCAGGAGTGGGCCACTTGGCCCCTTCAACCTGTCCGCCATTCAATAAGATCACGGCTGATCCGATTATAACCCAATAACCTTCCACCCCCTTGTTAATCAAGAAGCTGTCGAGCTCTGCCTTAGAAAATATTCCAAGACTGTGGGCAGAAATTTCCCCTCCTGCCCTCCGTGGGAATTGGAATGGGCAAGGGGCAGACCGTGGAAAGGTGCGTTGACCTCGGGCGAGATTTTGGGACGAGTGACGCTGTAAAATCCTGCCCTCTGCACTCACTGCCTTTTGAGGACCAGAGGATCCAGAGACTCTCTGAGGGAAAATCTCCTCATCTCCACCTCAAATGAGCAACCCCTTTATTTTCAAACGGTGACCCCCTAGTTCAAGATTCTCCGACAAGAGAAAACATCCTCTCCGCATCTTGAAGGTTTTGACCAAGTTGCTTTCCTCCTAAGATACCGCTGCCCATCCAAAGAGCAACAGTACAGCACAGGAACGAGTTCTTCAGCCCTTCCAAGCCTGTGCCATTCCCGGCATTAGGCCTGGTACTGTTTAATAGCACCCCCCGTGAACGACCTTGGGACATTCTATCATGCTCAGGGTGCTTTACAAATCCAAGGTGTTATTTGTTAGGACCTCCACTGCTGTTGGAGAAATGAAAATTTAACCCTAGGAATGTGAGGTTGCAAACTCCAACACAAACGGTGACAAGAGTGGCTACAAATGTGTTTTTATTTACTGAATCAACTGATACATCACTTATTGGGTTCGTTGTCAGCAGTTGGGGGGGGGCAGCTCAATGAGTAAATTTTTGTGGTGGCATTTTAGAATATTTTAACAATGAAGTCATGATGCCGTCCATCTAATATCTGAGGTAGCTTCAGGCTTCCAGCAACCACACTGCTTTTCTTTCGTGACACTTCCTTGCGCAGGCTCCAGGTCAGAATTTGCGACGGGGACTTTCTAGTCTCCAGTTAACGTCGTAAACTCCTTCTTGCCTGGTGCCCGCGGGGTCATTTCTCAGCAATGGGAAGGTAATAGGCTCCTGGCGTTATTGCTAGACTAGAAATCCAGGAACTCAAGCTAATGTTCGGGGGATCCGGGTTCGACCTGGGACGGTGGAATTTAAATTCAATACAAAAGATCTGGAATTAAGAATCTACTGATGACCATGAAACCATTGTTGGAAAAACCCATCTGGTTCCCTAATGTCCTTTAGGGGAGGAAATCTGCTGTCCTTACCCGGTCTGGCCTACATGTGACTCCAGAGCCACAGCAATGCGGTTGAGTCTCAACTGCCCTCTGAAATGGCCGAGCAAGCTGCTCAGTTCAAGGACAACTAGTTTTATTCAGTTTTATTTATTAGTCCCATTAGGCTTACATTAACACTGCAGTGAAGTTACTGTGAAAATCCCCCAGTCGCCACACTCCGGCTCCTGTTCGGGTCCTCCGAGGGAGAGTTTAGCGTGGCCAGTGCACCGAACCGGCACGTCTTTCTGACTGTGGGGGGAAACCGGGGCAACCGGAGGAAACCCACGCAGACACGGAGAGAATGTGTCGACTCCGCACAGACAGCGACCCAAGCTGGGAATCGAACCTGGCGCCGTGAGGCAGCGACACTAATCACTGAGCCACCGTGCAACGAGGGACAGGCAATAAATGCTGGCCAGCCAGCGACGCCCATGTCCCATGAGTGAATTAAAAAAAACTTATTAACATGGTTGCTTTGTTGAGTCTTACAGTTGGTTCTATAAGGGGGTGGGTTGGATCCTCGGAGAAATGTGGTCATTTAATTACAGCTACACCATCACGGATTTTTTAGTTACGCAGACAGGAGTATATTCAATCATAGAATCCCTATAGTGCAGAAGGAGGCCACTTGGCCCATCGAGTCTGCACCGACCACGATCCCACCCAGTCCCCATTCCTGTAAACCCACATACTTACCCTGCTGATCTTTTGACACTAACGGGCGACTTTAGCACGGCCAACCAACCTAACCCGCACAACTTTGGGGGGGAAGCCGGAGCGCCCGGAGGAAACCCAGGCAGACACGGGGAGAACGTGCGGACTCTGCACAGGCAGCGACCCGAGGCCGGGAACTGAACCCGGGTCCCTGGTGCTGTGCCGCCGTGCCGCCCCCTGCGAAACAGCTGGTGCTCCCGTGCACTTTCAATGGGGGGAAACCAAGAGCAACGCTACATTTCATTGACCCTTACCTGGCTTGTGTGGAGCCAGTATTTAAGCCGCGGCTTCCTTTTGATCCGGGGAAGCACCAGTCTGTAGATTATGTGCTCGCCGACTGTTGCGAGGAGGGAACCGATGACACCAACGCAGAGCAACACGAAGAGTCCGGAGAAGTGCTTGATGCCCATTTGTAAAGTCTGTGAACAGAGAGCAAGTGCCTCCATTACCCCTCGGGAATTCAGTTGTTAAGAAGCGTACAAAATATTCGGGGCAACGGGAGGTTAGGTGAGTACCGTGCTCTTTAATTTGGTCGTGCAACCTATTTCTCCCCCCGCCTTCCCGGACAAAATCCACACGCCCTGGGTCTTCCCAGCTTGGCGTTAAGCTTGGGGTTAAGCTTGGGGTTTAATAGTTTATGGGTGGTAACGGCGTGGCGTTGGGGGCAATTTTAACGTTGGCCAATTCGACCGAAACCCACCAGCTACCCGACACGCACCTCTCCCAGTTTTGTCAAGCCGGGGAAGATCGCACAGCTGGGAGATACGAAGGGAAAGTGGGAAGCAGGCGGGAAAAGAAGGGACTGCATAAGTAAGGCACGAAGGGAAGTGGACAGGGAAGGCAAGCAAGCAGACAGCCACAACGAGAGACACATCTTAAATAAATAGCCTATGAGTAATGCCACAGGAGATCATCTAATGCATAAAGTGATCAATAACGTTTGCAAGTTAAACTTTTGCGACTCTTGAATGTCAATATTTTAGCCCGTAGTCAAAATGACTCAGATCCTGTGGCTGGAGCTAAACTTATTTATTAGTGTCACAAGTAGGCTTACATTAACACTGCAATGAAGTTACTGCGAAAATCCCCTAGTTGTCACACTCCTGTTCAGGTACGCAGAGGGAGAATTTAGCACAGCCGATGCACCTAACCAGCACGTCTTTCAGACTATGGGGGGGGGGAAATCATAGAAACCCTACAGTGCTGAAGGAGGTCATACAGCCCATCGAGTCTGCACAGACAACAATCCTTCCCCAAAACATATCCCCACAATCACACACATTTACCCTGCTAACCCCTCTAACCTACACATCCCGGGACACCATGGACAATTTATCGTGGCCACGCCACCTCACCCGCACATCTTTGGGCTGTGGGAGGGAACCGGGGCACCCGGAGAATGTGTAAACTTCATACAGACAGTCACCCAAGCTGGGAATTGAACTCGGGCCCCTGGCACTGTGAAGCAGCAGTGCTAACCACTCTGCCACTGTCCCCCCAACACAATCGGAATTCTCCAATCTCGTTCTCCACTGCCAGCGAGAATGGAGAATTTGGAGCTCAGCCAAAACTCCTTTCACTGCAGCGGGTCTGGAGAATCCCCAGCCGCGGGCGAGGCTGGAGAATTCTGGCCCACGGCATACCATATTTATCATTCCTGGTGTTAGAATAACACAGGCCCCCCCTAAGGCCTCCATAATGTCGATTTGCGATAAGATTTCCCTGCGTAGGATTGACTCCGTTGCATTTTTACCTCCACCAGATAGAGAGAAACTAAATGTGCTGGTGGGGAGTCCAGGGCTAAGGTGGGGAACAGGTTAAAAATGAGAGCTGGATCATTCAGGGCTGGAATTAGAACGTGCACCCACTCACGAAGGGTGGTAGAAGTTTACAGATCTCTCCCGCAAAGGGAAATCGATGCTCCATCAATTGTTCACTTGAAATTTGAGATTGATGGACCTTGGTTAACCCAATACCATTGAATAATAGAATC
Source organism: Carcharhinus amblyrhynchos (assembly GCF_965287045.1). Lineage (NCBI taxonomy): Eukaryota > Metazoa > Chordata > Chondrichthyes > Carcharhiniformes > Carcharhinidae > Carcharhinus > Carcharhinus amblyrhynchos. The sequence goes on from NC_137328.1 coordinate 8,666,744, forward strand.
CCTATAGTGCAGAAAGAGGCCATTCTGCCCATCGAGTCTGCATTGGTTGCAATCCCACCAGGCTCTATTCCCACGTATACTACATATTTACCCTGCTCATCCCCCTGACACTAGGGGCAATTTAGCATGGCCAATCAAACTAACTTGTGCATCTTTGGACGGTGGGAGGACGCCGGAGCAACTGGAGGAAACCCACGCAGACACGGGGAGAACGTGCAAACTCCACACAGACAGTGACCCAAGCCGGGAATCGAACCCCAGTCTCTGGTGCTGCCCAAACTCGCCACGTTCCTCCGCAATCGCGCTGAAAGGCAATGGAACAGGTTTGAAGGACAGAGTGGCCTCCTTCCGTATCTGTGATCAGCTATCAGGGTATCCCATCCAAATTTGTTTGTGTGCGCGTAGGACTAAAGAGGAATAGGAGTCTCCACGCTAAAGATTCTGTTCCGACTCTCGGCTTTTAGTTTTGGGTGTGATATTCAGTGCACGCACAAGGTGGCAGCAGAGGCCCTCCTCACTGGAAGGAACTTTATCCTGTGGACGATGTTAATTCATGTTGTGGAGATGCCGGCGTTGGACTGGGGTAATCACAGCAAAAAGTCTCGGTTAAAGTCCAACAGGTTTATTTGGTAGCAAAAGCCACCTAGCTTTCGGGCCTCTGACCCTTCGTCAGGTGAGTGGGGAGTTCTGATCACAAACAGGATGTTAATTCACACAGGGATAAAGCTGCTGCCTCAAAGGATGGAAACAAAAATAGATGCCCGATTCGCTAGAGCTTTCACTTCAAGGTAGAGCTTTGCGTTTTGAGTTCTGGGGCAGAACTCCCTGACCAGGGACAAGAGCGGTCAGGGTGCAAAGGCGATGCCCGACACTCTTCCTGTCCATCCTTCCGGCCAGACACGGTTCAGTTCCTGCAATGGTTCTGTCCCCAGGGCGAAGAGAAACACGCTGGAATTTGCCAATGGGACGTACATCGCTATTGGAAAAACGTGTGGGCGTGTCCTCAGGCGTAACTTGCGTGGGTTTCCTCCGGGAGCTCCGGTTTCCTCCCACAGTCCAAAAGACGCGCTGGTGAATTGCGTTGGCCGTACTAAATTCTCCCTCGGTGTACCTGAACAGGCGCCAGAGTGTAGCGACCAGGGGATTTTCACAGTAGCTTCATTGCAGTGTTAATGTGAGCTTACTTGTGACAAAAATAAATTACTTGAAAAAACACTCTTCCCCTCATAATTTGTTATAAGGAGAGGCCGGATAGACTGGGACTTCTTTCTCTGGAGCGTAGGAGGCTGAGGGGTGATCTTAGAACATAGAACACTACAGCACAAACAGGCCCTTTGGCCCACAAGTTGCGCCGATCATATCCATACCTACCAGGCCTGTCTATAACTCTCAGTCCCATGAAATCCCATTAAATCTTATAGAGATCCATAAAATAATGAGGGGCACAGATCAGCCAAATAGTCAATATCTTTTCCCCAAGGTAGGGGAGTCTAAAACTAGAGGGCACAGGATTAAGGTGAGAGATACAAAAAGGTCCGGAGGGGCAATTCTTTCACACGGAGGGTAGTGAGTGTCTGGAATGAGCTACCAGAGGTAGTAGTAGAGGCGGGTACAATTTTGTATTTTAAAAAGCGTTTAGACAGTTACATGGGTACGATGGGGACAGAGGGATATGGGCCAAATGCGGGGTACGATGGGTACAGAGGGATATGGGCCAAATGCGGGCAACTGGGACTGGCGTAAGGGTTTAAAAAGAAAAGGCGGCATTGACAAGTTGGGCCAAAGGACTTGTTTCCATGCTGTAAACCTCTATGACTCTAAGACCTCAATCAAGTCACCTTCTCAGCCTTCCTTGTTCACATCTATTCAATCTCTCCTCATAACTACACTTCTTTAGCCCTGGCTACATTCTTGTAAACCTCCTCTGCACTTTCTCTCCTATGTCCCTACATTCTGCTGCCTTGAACCCCAATACAACCCGCTCCTACAGTCTTACCAGCAACCACTGCCCACCCTTCTACTGTGCCCCAGAACAACCACCACTTCCTCCCCCACCAAGCAGCCCCCCCCAACCCCGGCCAACATGTGCCTTTTTCTTTCTCCCCAGAGCTGGATCTCCATGATCAAACCACACGCAATCAGCTCAATATTCCACCTCCTGAACAGGCTGAAGGAGAGTCTCAGGCATATTGTCGAGCACCTTCCCATACCTCGGCAGCCACCCCTGACAAGGAGGTGAGCTGTGAGCCCAGCCTCCCGCAAAATATGGCAGTGAGTGCTCGACCACACCACGCACCTCCCCGAGTTGACGGAAGTCCCAGTGTGCAGAGCAGTTTTTGTCACCACGCTCCTGCACTACTCTGAGACCAGGACCGAGTAGTGACACGGGAGTGCTGGAGAGATTCCATCAGCAATACCACTCCTGATACCTCCAGGTTCAAGGGGAGGGCAGACGACCACCACTCGTGTCCGTGTTGAAGCTGAATCCATAAGGATTTGGCAAAACTCCAGGAAATTCAACTGGACTTGGCACGGTGTCCAGTTGGTGAAAATCATCTCCCCTCCCCACCCTAATTTCTCAAGTTATGTATCAAAGGCCCTACAGCAGGACCAAGCCCTTCAATTCTCTGGGCAGAGCAGAGAGTGGAAATCTAAACTAGCTTGCCTCCGTAAGTCTCAAGGTTGATTCAGTTGTCGTAACCTCCTCAACTTATTCTGTAGGCTGATCATAGATCATAGAATTCCTACAGTGCGGAAGGACAAAGGGTTGTGAATGTAGCCCAATCCATCGCGCAAACCAGCCTCCCATCCACTGACTTTGTCTACACTTCCCCCTGCCTCTGCAAAGCAGTTGGCATAATTAAGGACCCCACGCACCCCAGACATTCTCTCTTCCACCTTCTTCCGTCAGGAGAAGTCAGAGGTCACGTACCAGCCGACTCAAGAGCAGCTTCTTCCTTGCTGTCATTAGATGCTTGAATGGTCTTATCACATTGTGAGTTGGTCTTTCTCTACACCCTGTCTATGACTGCAACACTACATTCTGCACCCTCTCCTTCCCTTCTTCCTAATGCACTCTACGAATGGGATGGCTTGACTGGATAGCGCGTAAGAAACAATGCTTTTCACTATCCAATACATGTGATAATAATAAATCATTGAATCTCTCGTGCAGTAAGAGGCCATTCGGCCCATCAAGCATGCACCAACAACCATCACAATCAGGCCCTATCCCTGGAACCCCACAGATTTGCCCTGCTAACCCCCCAACACTCAGGGGCAATTTAGCACGGCCAATCAACCTAACCCATCCTTGGACTGTGGGAGGAAACCGGAGCACCCAGAGGAAACCCACGCAGACACGGGGAGAATGTGCAGACTCCACACAGACAGTGACCCAAGCCGGGAATCGAAACCGGGTGCCTGGTGCTGCGAGTCTGCAGTGCTAACCACCGTGCTACCCTGCCTCCTTATCGAGTCAAATCAAATCAAAGATTCCTTCATTGCTTTGTTCCTGTCTGATGTAAACCGACCCTCTTGAAGACCTTGTAAAAAGGCAGTGTTGCTGAGATCTCTCAAGGGGTTTTGTCCAAATTTTTTTTTTATGTAGGGCAGTCACGTTGCAAAAACTGGGAATCCCTGGGATGCACTCGAAGTGTGGATATTCCATCCCTCAACTCAGATTGATGCGAGTGGTCCACGGCCTGGACCCCGGGACATGAGAACATGTGACTGCGACACGGGGAAGGCGAGAGCACATGACACACTTGCCCAAAAATGAGAGACCACGGTGAGTGAAATCACGAACATGAGGATTTGTGACCAAGACAGTGTGACAGAGACACATCAAACAGATCCCAGTGACACTAATCACTTGGCAACTTCTCCTGAATCAGACTTAGAAATCATAGAAACCCCACAGTACAGAAAGAGGCCCTTCAGCCCATCGAGTCTGCACTGACCACAATCCCACCCAGGCCCCGCCCCCATATCCCTACATATTTTACCCGCTAATCCCTCCAACCTAAGCATCCCTGGACGCTAAGGGGCAAATTGTAGCGCGGCCAATCAACCGAACCCGCACACCTTTGGAGCGTGGGAGGAAACCGGAGCACCCGGAGGAAACCCACGCAGACACGAGGGGAATGTGCAAACTCCGCACAGACAGTGACCCGAGCCGGGAATCGAACCCGGGTCCCTGGAGCCGTGAGGCAGCACTGTGCTACCGCGCCGCCCACTTCCAGGAAATGCGGTTAACATCGGAAAGACTCACTTCACTTTTCAAAAGTTTCTCAATTCACTGCAAAAAAATGCACTGCAAATCTTTGGCGCGCTGTTTAAAAACGCCTCCAGTTTTCTGCCACATTTCACAGCCAGCAATTAGAATTACTAATTTTGATAATACCACACTCGAGTTGCCAATATATCAGGCAAAATGTTTTGTTTTGTGTGATCTGCTCTTGGGATGTGAGTGTCACAGGCAGGGCCAGCATTTATTGCCCACCCTTAATTATTCTTCAGAACTTGGGATGAGCAACTTTTCCAGGTTGGGTTTCCTTGCGGTTAAAATTCCTTTGGTTTACAACCCATCAGCATCGTTTTACTCACCATTAAGCCTTTCTCCCTGCCTGCAAAATACACCACACCCCTCTGCCGCCACCGAGCTTAAGATAAAATTATCTAGCCATTTTCTGCAGGGCTCTCCCAGAAATCTCTTGAAGATGCGCTTGTGCCCAATTTAACCCAAGTTTTCAAGTTACACATTAAGATCTATGGGCAGCATGGTGGCACAGTGGTTGGCACCACTGCCTCACAGCACCAGGGACCCGGCTTCGATTCCAGCGTCGGGTGACTGTGTGGAGTTCTCCCTGTGTCTGCCTGGGTTTCCTCCCACAGTCCAAAAGACATGCTGATTAGGTGGATTGACCATGTTAAAATTGTCCCTTAGTGTCCAAAGATGTATAGATTAGGGGGATTAGCCAGGTAAATATTTGGGGTTATGGCCTGGATACGATGCTCTGTTGGAGAGTCGGTACAGACGCGATGGGCTGAATGGCCTCCTTCGGCACTGTAGGATTCTATGATTTAGCACTTCCTCTGTGCAGGACATATGCGTCGCAATAATGAACTTGGCACAGCCATCCTCAAGCCTGTTCCACTCAACCTTCTGGGCTTCTGGCAGTCGACCAGAATGTACAGCGAGTGCTTAAATTAACCCCAGCGTCATTAGCCCGTGGTGCGCCAGGCTGAGCACGTGACTGGCATTTGGGAATCTACTGGGTCATACCCAGCTACAGGCCGGTGCTTGGCTTCATCACCACGGAGTTGGAGAAAGGCTATCTATAGCAAAGTGAAACGTGCTGCTGTCGGAAGCTTTCTCCCAGGGCAGAAATGACAATTACAAGGGGGCACAAGTTCAAGGTAAAGGGGGGAAACGTTCAGTGGAGTAGTGCGGGGGAGTTTTTGTTTTACCCAGTAGGTGGTGGTGGCCTGGAATGCAATGCCAAGTGAGGTGGTTGAGGCAGATACGTCAGCGACATTTAGAACAAAGGACAAAGAAAATTACAGCACAGGAACAGGCCCTTCGGCCCTCCAAGCCTGCACCGACCAAGCCACCCGACTGAACTAAAACCCCCTACCCTTCCGGGGACCATATCCCTCTATTCCCATCCTATTCATGTATTTGTCAAGACACCCCTTAAAAGTCACTATCGTATCCACTTCCACTCCCTCCCCCGGAATGAGTTCCAGGCACCCACCACCCTCTGTGTAAAAAACTTGCTTCGTACATCTCTTTAACCCTTGCTCCTCGCCCCTTAAACCTGCGCCCCCTAATAATTCACCCTGGGAAAAAGCTTCTGACTGTCCACTCTGCCTATGCTCCTCATAATCTTGTGGACTTCTATCAGGTCGCCCCTCGACCTCTGTCGTTCCGGTGAGGCCAAACCAAGTTTCTCCAGTCTCACCTCATAGTTAATGCCCTCCATACCAGGCAACATCCTGGTAAATCTTTTCTGTACCCTCTCCAAAGCCTCCACATCCTTCTGGTAGTGTGGCGACCAGAATTGAACACTATATTCCAAGTGCGGCCTAACTAAGATTTAAGATTTAAGACTTATCTAGATAGGCACATGAGCAGTTGAGGAACAGAGGGATATAAGGAATTGGTCTAGATAGGACAATGTGATCGGTACAGGCTTGGGGGGCCGAAGGGCCTGTTCCTGTGCTGTACTGTTCTTTGTTCTTTTGTTGTTTTGACTCCATCGCTTTGTGGAGCAGCTATCGATGGTTACGGGTTCCAGTTCCACTCCCAGGGGCTGGAGTACGACTAATCCAGGTTAACACTTCAGAGTCGTGCTAACAAAATGACTCAACATTTGGCGGTGCTGCTGTTTTTCGGATAAGCAGTTAAACCCAGTCCCCGTTTGCTTTCTGGAGTGGTGTGTGGAACTATTTCGAAGATGACTGGGTGGCACAGTGGTTAGCACTGTTGTTTCACAGCTCTAGGGACCTGGATTTGATTCCCGGCTCGGGTCACTGTCTGGGTGGAATTCGCGCATTCTCCCCGTGTCTGCGTGGGTTTCCTCCCGGTGCTCCGGTTTCCTCCCACAGTCCAAAGATGTGTGGGTTAGGTTGACTGGCCATGCTAAAAATTGCCCCTTAATGTCCTAAAATGCTTAGGTTAGAGGGATTAGAGGGTAAAATATATAGGGATATGGGAGTAGGGCCTGGTTGGGATTGTGGTTGTGCAGACTCGATGGGCCGAAGGGCCTCTTTCTGTACTGTAGGGTTTCAATGATTCTATGTCCAAGACTCGTGGAGTTAACTCCAATGTCTTGGCTAATGTTTAACCCTGAGCCAATGTCTGTAAAGCAGATTATCTGGCAGCGCGGTGGCACAGTGGGTGCCTCACAGCATCAGGGACCCGAGTTCGATTCCCAGCTTGGATCACTGTCTATGTGGAGTTTGCACATTCTCCTCGTGTCTGCGTGGGTTTCCTCCGGGTGCTCTGGTTTCTTCCCACAGTCCAAAGATGTGTGGCCACGTTCAATTGACCCTAGTGTCAGGAGGATTAGCAGGGTAAATGTGTGGGGTTGAGGGAGTGGGGGTTGGGTGGGATTGTACTCAGTGCAATCTGGATGGGCTGAGTGGCCTCCTCCTGCACTGTAGGGATTCTATAGATTCTATGATTATCGCATTGCTGTTTGGGTGAACTTGCTGAGGGCAAATTGGCTGTTGCATTTCCTACCTTACAACAACGACAACGCTACTTAATTGGCTGTAAAGTGCTTTGGCACAGCCTGAAGCCTGAGTGGGCACTATATAAAGGCAGATCCTCCTTTTTTGCCTTACATTTATAAATACTGTCATTTATATTAATGATTTGGAATAGAATATAGGAGGCACGGCTAGTAAGTTTGCAGAAGACATCGAGATTGGTGACATGGTGGACAGTGAAGAAGGTTATCTTGGATTGCAACGGGATCTTGATCAACTGGATCAGTGGGTTGACGAATGGCAGATGGAGTTTAATTTAAATAAATGCGAGGTGATGCATTTTGGTAGATTGAATCAGGGCAGGACTTACTCAGTTAATACTAGGGCACTGGGGAGATTTACAGAACAAAGAGATCTCGGGGTACAGGTTCATAGCTCCTTGAAAGTGGAGTCACAGTTGGACAGAGCGGTGAAGACGGCATTCGGCATGCTTGGTTTCATTGGTCAGAACATTGAATACAGGAGTTGGGACGTCTTGTTGAAGTTGTACAAGAGATTGATAAGGTCACACTTGGAATAATGTTTACAGTTCCGGTCACCCTATTATAAAAAGGATATTATTAAACTGGAAAGAGTGCAGAAAAGATTTACTAGGATGCTACCGGGACTTGATGGTTTGAGTTGTAAGGAGAGGCTGGATAGACTGGGACTTTTTCTCTAGAACGTAGGAGGCCGAGGGGTGATCTTATAGAGGTCTATAAAATAATGAGGAGCACAGATCAGCTAGATAGTCAATATCTTTTCCCAAAGGTAGGGGAGTCTAAAATTAGAGGGCATAGGTTCAGAGTGAGAGGGGAGAGATACAAAAGGGTCCAGAGGGACAGTTTCTTCACACAGAGGATAGTGAGTGTCTGGAACTAGCTGGCAGAGGCAGTAGTGGAGTCGGGTACAATTTTGTCTTGTAAAAAGCATTTAGACAGATGGGTATAGAGGGATATGGGCCAAATGCAGGCAATTGGGATTAGTTTCGGGGTTTCAAAAAAATTGGCGGTATGGACAAGTTGGGCTGAAGGGCCTATTTCCCTGCTGTAAACCTCTATGTCTCTATTGCCTCTGTCCTGCATCTGAGGCTGTTCAAAATCACAGAATGGTTACGGTACGTCCGAGGCCATTTGGCCGGTTGTGTCTCTTTGAAGGATGAATTCACCTAGTGCCACCGTAACCCCCACCCTCTTGCACCCCCTCCCCCCACCTCTTCCTGCAACCCTACATATCTTGTGGAAAGCGACCTCCCCAGCCCACTGCCACCCGCCTCCCCCATTTGCTGTGGAACGTCAACCCACAGTGAAGATCACGCAAGCCGGAAAATTAATACGGAATGACATTGAAATGATCTTGCTACGCCACAGAAAACTGAAAGATCACCGCGGATAAGATGGCAGCTGTTTACTGCTTGACATATCCAGGTGTTGGAAAACGTGATCGCGGTAGAAAGTTGCTTTGATAAGATGCAGCATCAGGAATGTGGCATGCGCCACTCTCCTATCTCTCCCTTGTGGAACGTTTGTTGACTCGTTGTTCACATTTTCTGAAGGGTTCCGCGCGTTCAAGTGGAAACTCCAGTCCAACCCCATACAGTCAAATACACCAGATGACAAGAGGCAGTGCACCGATGGCAGCACTCCCCGGGTTAAACACATGAGCCACGCCCGTGTAAACACATTTCCTCCCCCCCCAGCGAAGAAGATTCCTTACCTCAGTCACGGCAAAACTCCTTTTGCCGCACGGCACGACCTTATACCACTTGTCGTGTAGCAAATCCATGAACCCGTCGGACTTGTACTGGCTAATTAGCTCGGAAATGTTTGACGTTAACGGGGAGTTCTGTAGAAGGCCAATTCCATAACCTGGGAAAGAGGAAATTGTCAACAAAAGGCAAAGCAATCAACGGTCAGTCAACGGGTCAATGCTGGAAAATCTCAGCAGGTCTGACAGCACCTGCGGGGAGGGAATCGAGCCAATGTTTTGAGTCTAGTGACCCTTTGTCAGAGCTGACAAACCTGCTGAAATCTTCCAGCATTTTCTGTCTTGGTTTCCGATTCCAGCATCCGCAGTATTTCGCTTTAAAAAATGTTTAAAGTTTATTTATTAGTCACGAGTAGGCTTACATTAACATTGCAATGAAGTTACTGCGAAAATCCCCGAGTTGTCACACCTTGTTCGGTTACACCGAGGGAGAATTTAGCACGGCCAATGCACCCTAAGCGGCAGGACTTTCGTTCCGTGGGAGGCAACCGGAGCACCCGGCGGGGAACCCACGCAGACACGGGGAGAACGTGCAGGCTCTGCGCTGACAGTGGGCCCGAGGCCGGGAATCGAGCCCGGGTCACTGGGGCTACGCGGGGCAGCAGCGCTAACCGCTTGTGCCGCCGTCGATCGAGGGTTCAGCGTGTTTTAGTGACACAGCCACAGGAGCTGGCCTGAAGTTACGGAGAAAATAAATCCGTCGTGACAGCGAAGGAGGTGGCAAACACTACTTCTGGTTATCCCAGGAGAGCGGGGAGTTTAGAGATATCCCTGAGTGATTGCAGAGAAGCGATTACATGAAGTGCAGGCCGACACTTCTGTAAACAATGAGAGTAACGCTTGAGCAGTTCCTAATTAACATCTGAAATTAGAGATGAGGTAAGGTCTCGAAGTGCCTCATGCTTTTCACATGCCAAGCAGCGCCGCGTGCAAGAACAGTTCTGCCCCATTCAGGGCTCGCTTCTCATTTTTTTTTGCAATTAACCGAAGGTGTCACGATGGACCGCGGTGACCAATAAGCTAGGTGAAATTAATTAATGCAAGGTCACGGAGAAGTAATTACTATTTGATTACCAGTCAGCGGTGCAGCCCAGTAATTGTCCCTAAACAATTAATGTGTCACTGTGAGTTGAGGGAACGAACGGGAGCAGTGCAGGGTACAATTCCAAATGATGCTGAACTAAGTCAGGAAGTTAAATAACAAGCTGGATAATTCCCTTTTGCTAGGAGCTAGGACACTGATTGCGCAATGGTTTCTTTTACCAAGCTGCAAGATTTCTAATTCTCTTTTCAATAGACCAATTTGCAAAGATGTCACATTGTTATTGCCAGCTGCATACTTGGTGCACGCCCCCGAAACAACATTATCTAAAAAATTTAGCACGGCCAATGCACCCTAACCAGCATGCCTCTCGTTCTGTGGGAGGAAACCGGAGCGCCCGGAGGGAAACCCCCGCAGACACGGGGAGAACGTGCAGACTCTGCACTGACAGTGGCCCGAGCCGGGAATCGAACCCGGTGGTTAGCACTGCTGCTTCACAGTGCCAGGGACTCGGGTTCAGTTCCCAGCTTAGGTCACTGTCTGTGCGGAGTCTGCACGTTCTCACCTGCAAAACCACCACCTGCAAGTTCCCCTCCAAGCCACTCACCATCCCGACTTGGAAATATATCGGCATTCCTTGGCCATCACCTTACCCTATCACTCTAACAGCCCTCCAGGATTTCTGCATTCCTCTGATTCTGAGCTCCTGCACACCTCTCATTGTAATCCTTCATTATATAGCAGTTGCCGAGGTCCTAAGCTCAGGACTTCCCTCCCTGAGCCTTGCCACTTCCCTACCTCCTACTGGCTTCAAGTCATTCCTTGGAACCTGGTCCTTTGACCCATCTTTTGGTCAGCTGTCCCAATATATTTTTTTATTCATCCATGGGAGATGGGCATTGCTGGCTGGCCGCATTTATTGTAAGAAGTCTCACAACACCAGGTTAAAGCCCAACAGGTTTATTTGGTAGCAATCGCCACTAGCTTTTGGAACACTGCTCCTTCGTCAGGTGAGTGGGAGTTCTGTTCACAAACAGGGCATACAAAGACACAAACTCAATTTACAGAATAATTGGAATGCGAATGTTGACAGCTCATTTATTTATGGGCAGTTATTACCCATCCCTAGTTGCCCTTGAGAAGGTGGTGGTGAGCTGCCTTCTTGGAATGCTGCAATCCATGTGCTTTGGGTTGGCCTCCTCAATGTCATTAGGGAGGGCAGTCCAGGATTTTGACTGCAAAGGAATGCCGATATATTTCCAAGGCAGGATGGTGAGCAGCTTGGAGGGGAAGTTGCAGTTGGTGGTTTTCTGCTGTCCTTGTCCTTCTAGATGGATGTGGTTGTAGGTTTGGAAAATGCTATCTAAAGCGCCTTGGCGAATTTCTGCAGTGCATCTCATTGATAGAACACACTGCTGCCCTTGTCCTTCTAGATGGAAGTGGTTGTAGGTTTGGAAGGTGCTGTCTAGGAATCTTTGGTGAATTGCTGCAGTGCATCTTGTAGATAACTCACACTGCTGCTACTGAACATCAGTGCTGGAGGGAGTAGATGTTTGTGGATGGGGTGCCAATCAAACAGGCTGCTTTATCCTGTCCTGGTGACCAGGACAGCTAATGTTCTGGTCACCAGAACCTCAGCTGACTTTCTAGATTAATAGTCTAGTGATAATATCATTCGGCCATTATCATTTAATTTTATTATTTATTTATTAGTGTCACAAGTAGGCTTACATTAACACTGCAATAAAGTTACTGTGAAAATCCCCTAGTCGCCACATTCCGGCACCTGTTCAGGTAGACTGGGGGAGAATTTTAGCACAGGCAATGCACCTAACCAACACGTCTTTTGGATATGGGAAGAAACCGGAGCACCTGGGAGGAAACCCATGCAGACACGGTGAGAACATGCAGACTCCACACAGACAGTGACCTAAGATGGGAATTGAACCCGAGTCCATGGCACTGTGAGGCAGCAGTGCTAACCTCTGTGCCACCCTTCGCCTCCTCTATGTTTATGTGTGTGTATATAAATGATATTATTAAGCTGGGTAAAGGCTAATAGAGGCAAGAAAAAGGGTAAAGGTGTTAAAGCCTATCCACTATCTACAAGGCACAAGTCAGGAGTGTGATGGAATGCTCCCCACTTGCCTGGATGGGTGTGGCTCCAACAATACTCAAGAAGCTCGACACCATCCAGGACAAAGCAGCCTGTTTGATTGGCACCACATCCACAAACATTCAATCTCTCCACCACCGAAGCTCACTAGTAGCATTTTGTAATATCTACAAGATGCACTGCAGCAATTCACCAAAGATCCTTAGACAGCACCTTCCAAACCCACAACCACTTCCATCTAGAAGGACAAGGGCAGCAGATACATGGGAACACCATCACCTGCAAGTTCCCCTCCAAGCCACTCGCCATCCTGACTTGGAAATACATCGTTGTTCCTTCACAGTCGCTGGGTCAAAATCCTGGAATTCCCTCCCTAATGGCATTGTGGGTCAACCCACAGAACATGGACTGCAGCGATCCAAGAAGACAGCTCACCACCACCTTCTCAACAGCAATTAAGGATGGGTAATAAATGCTGGCCAGCCAGTGATGCCCATGTCCCACAAATGAATAAGATAAATGCAGGCATTTGCGAGAACAGCCCATGGTGAAGTGGAAGTACAAGTAAATAGGTTTGGTTTAAACATTTGCATTAGGGGATAGATAGGGACTTGGCTTTCTCAGGTGTTAAATATCAAAGGGGAGTGAGGAACTTTTACAACTTAGAAAGGACTCATAAGTAAACAAGGGACAGTTATTAAATTCCAGTTGACCCAAAAGTGGAAGCAATAGGAAACTTGAAAGGTTTTTACATTTTGGAATGGTTGAGTTCAAAGATGTGCCGACGCTAAAGGAAAATGGTCTTTAAGGAATGATGTTGAGCTGAATTGTGTTGGCTATGGGGGAGATTCTGAGAGAAAGTGTGATATCTACAATAGACATCTACAAACATCGGAAGCCTTTGCTTGGCAGGGCAGTCTTGTTTCAGAATTTTCTTAAATTTCCACAAGGGAGTGGGAGAGCTGGAGAATTTGTGTTGTTTACCATTATTGAAGGGACAGCAGTCTTGCCTTGGATGACACTGGATTTTTAGGAATTAAAAATCTATAAGGGAGTGCTATCTACAAGAGCAGAAGACACCAGCACAGTGGTTAGCACTGCTGCCTCATGGCGACAGGGACCCAAGTTCAATTCCGGCCTCGGGTATCTGTCATGTGTAGAGTTTGCACTTTCTTCCCGTGTCTGCATGGGTCTCCTCTGGGTGCTCCGGTTTCCTTCTTTACTCCAAAAATGTGCAGGTTAGATGGACTGGCTGTGCTAAATTGACCCTAAGTGTCAAGGGGACTAGCAGAGTCATGCCTGGAGTTACAAGGATAGACCTGGATGAGATTATTGTCAGCACAGGCTCGATGGGCTGAATGGCCTCTTTTTGCGCTACGGGGATTCGATGGTTCTATGTTGCTGAGATGCCTACTTGTGTGTTCTGATGAAGTGGGTATTTTCTGAAGGTTGGGGGGGGCATTGTTATGTAAGACTGTTTCAATTGTGTTAACCCTGTGTGCTTAAGTTTGATTTTCTTCTTGCTCATAAATCCATTCATTTTTAAAATTACCTAAAGTGTTCCTGGCGTTCTATCCTCGTGGGCTCAGTAGCCTTTCCTCATGTTCAGAATACGATTAGAAAAAAAAGGTTGTGATTGGTAAGACAAGTTTCCCTCGGGGACTTGGCTTGCTCAGCAAATAACATCTGCTGTGGTCGCAACAGTTGAGTGAGAACAGGAGTAGGCTCAGCTGGAATGCACTCTGGATAACACATCCCGAGTTCAATTACGAAGAAGGGTATTAAGTTCTGCCCTTGGAAAAGATCAAAGACTGGGATGACAGATGAAGAAGGTATGACAAAGGCAGTTGCAAAGCTTCAAACACATCTTGTCAAACAGTTCCTGGCATACTACCTGATTTAATTGTTACTCCCCCCTCTTTCCAAAATTCGCTTGAGTAGTTCTAAGATATTTAGATTTCGTTATTAACAAGCATGTTAATTTGTTTTAACATGTTAACAAGCCAGGATGAGTATATATAAAGGTGAAATTTACCTGGTAAGAGGGACATGAGGCTCATATGATATTTGGGTGAATCTCGCCATTGTTTAGATGGAGCATTGCAATAGCGACTAATTTAATTTCAAAGGAACATGTTGGGTGGAATTTTCCCGTTTCCCCTCCCCCCCCGCCATGGGAATTACAGTGAGCGGACCATGCAAAGGTCCCTTGATCTCGGGCGGGACTTTCTGGTCATGTGGCGAGTGCAGCTGGAAAATCCCTCCCGTTAACTCGAATATTGCGGAGCTCAACTCCACTTTAATTAACCTTCAGATTATTTGTGTTGCCCGCTTTTCTGTTTCTTTTTTCTTCTTTATTAGTACCCTGAGGGGGAGATTAAACAACTTCACAATGGATAAGGAACTGGTGATGCCTGCCCTGAATTCTCTAGTTTCACGCCTGAATCACTTGATTTTCAGAATAATAATTAGATTATCTGACATCTCTGCACAATACCGTTTCCAGAGATAAATCATATGGATTTGGATTTTCTGTATTCCTTCCAGGGATGGCCTAGTGGTATTATTTCCAGACTGTTAATCCAGAAATTCAGCTAATATTCTGGGGACCCGGGTTCGAATCCCACCTCAACAGATGGTAGAATTTGAATTCAATAAAAAAAATCTGGAATTAAGAATCTACTGAAACCATTGTTGATTGTCGGAAAAACTCATCTGGTTCACTAATGTCCTTTAGGGAAGGGAATCTTGCCTGGTCTGGTCTAGATGTGACTCCAGACTCAAAGCAATGTGTTTGGCTCTCAACTGCCCTCCAAAGGCAACTAGGGATGGGCAATAAATGATGGTCAACCAGCAATGCCTGTGTCCCATGAATAAATAAAAAAAATTGGAATACCACCTCCTCCACCTTCCCCATCCAGGTCCAACACCATCCAGAGTTGGAATTACATCACTGTCACTTCATTGTCACTGGGTCAAAATTCTTGAATTCCCAACCTAACAGCACAATGGTTCAAGAAGGTGGGACACCGGCACCTTCTCAAAGGAACTTAGGGGTGGCCTTGCCAGTGATGCTTGTCAAGACACTGGAGGAAAAGGAAGATTCAAGTATTGAGGAAAATTCAGATTAAAAATAAAACTTGGATAAAATAAATAATTGGATTAAAAACGGGACCAGTATGGGTGCATCTGTTTGAATATGTATTTTTTTCCTGAAATGCGAATTAGCAGGAAATCAGTGTTTATACCTAAGTGACTCGGGGGCGAATGATGTACAGAAATAGGTGTTAGAACTGTAGGTGTAGGTGTAACTGTGGAGGTGAGTTCGAAGTGGAGATAGGGGAATATAATTCACACCTATACACTAAAAGCCTGGTCCCCGGTGTTAAGATAGAATAACATCAGAAGGAGGAATGTAGTAGGGTGACTGAATTCAGGAGGAGAGGAAGAATGAAGGTACAGATGGTAAGCAGTTACTACCGTAGTCACACCCAGCTGGAGAAGGCAGTTTGACTCCCGGGAAACAACTTGGTGTTGAAAGCTGCTCTGTGTTGAACGCACCCCTGGTCACCGGGAAACCCAAGGCAGGGGTGCGTCAGTGGTGAGACCGCAAGATTCTGTTGGCGTATATGGGAGCAATGAAGGGTCAGCGCTCCGAAAGCTTGTGGCTTGTGCTACCAAATAAACTTGTTGGACTTTAACCTGATGTTGTGAGACTTCTTACTGTGTGTGCATGGCCATTCTTGTAGCTAAGATTGCTGTTGTCGTGTATTACAGTCTTTCTTGTGTGTTTCTTTTAAGTTCACAGAGTCATAGAATCCCTACGGTGCAGAAGGAGGCCATTTGACCCATCGACCCAATGATTCCATCCAGGCCCTATCACTGTAACCCCATATATTTACCCTAGCTAACTCCCCTGACGCTAAGGGGCAATTTATCATGGCCAATGCACCTAACCAGCATGTCTTTTGGACTGTGGGAGGAAACTGGAACACGCGGGGGAAACCCATGCAGACATGGGGAGAACATGCAGACTCCACAGACAATGACTCAAGCCTGGAATCGAACCTGGGGTCCTGGCGCGGTGAGGCAACAATGTTAACCATTGCGCCACCATGCTGCCCAAATTAATTAGTTAATAAATATTCCTCACTGCTTGATTACAGCAAGACTGGACTGTTCCTCACTGATTTATGTATCTTTCTTATTATACTAAATTGAAAACATACACCAAGAAGAACCATATCCCAATTATCCATCTGACTTTTGGGATATTTGCACATTTTAAATCAGCTGGGTTCTGAACACACGTCCCATGAATGAATGAAGGTCAGATTTCCTTCTCTCTATGGTACTCATCAAGTAATCTCGAAACAGTTGAGTGTATAGAACAGACATTGGACTGAATTTAGTGTGGGTGACACAGGGTTGGCCCTCTAGTGGGAAATGTGTAACACCAGAGACTGCTGGGCTCTATGCGCACAATCAGGTGTTTAAGTGGGCAATGGCGAGTCTCCCACATAATTAGGAGAGTGGAAATCTTCCCAGAGGCTGGCAGCTCTCTATTACAGGCAACGCCACCGGGGGCAGTAACTGCTGTTTGTAATTCAGTGAGGTCACCATTAGGGAACACAGCTGGAGCCCTGGGGAGAGGTGAGCAGGGTGCGATTGAGGTTGCAGAGAGGGTGGTTACTCCAGACCAGTCTGATGTCCACCTGAATTGAAACTCACTCCAAACAGTTGATTGCATGGTCAGAGTTTCTACCAAACAGATGAAGGAGCTGAGAGGGACAACTAAGCTGTCACAGTGCTACCACTGGCAGGAGGGTGTAATTACAGGGTGACAAGTTTACATAGACAAATTCCATTCTAAGTCTGAACAGAGGAATTTTAAACTGGCAGAAAGGCATGATAAGAATGTGAT
This sequence comes from Carcharhinus amblyrhynchos, assembly GCF_965287045.1. Classification (NCBI taxonomy): domain Eukaryota; kingdom Metazoa; phylum Chordata; class Chondrichthyes; order Carcharhiniformes; family Carcharhinidae; genus Carcharhinus; species Carcharhinus amblyrhynchos. The sequence goes on from NC_137328.1 coordinate 8,683,850, forward strand.
GACAGGAAATAAGGATTGTAAATAGGAAATGCATTCATGCAGATTTCAGTTGTTTTAAAAATTATAAATATCAACCATTAGTTTCCAAGTAAAAGCTTGTTGGCTTTTTCTAGGAACCAATCTAAGAAAAATACACTTAATCCATTATCTTTGGGGAGATATACAAATTCACACGCATTAATCCCCGTTCTTGTAAATGTGACCCATCTTGAGCAACACCAGTGAAGATCTGCTGTACACTTATCTGAACGTGTGTAAAGAAATGCATACCTTCAATTGCAAAAGGTTTTCCAACGGTTAGTAACTTGCAATCAGCATCGATTGAGACCTCATAGTCTAACAGTGCTTTGTCCATTATAAAGGCATCAAGTCTCTGGGGATCATTCCTAGGTTAAGAAGTTCACATCTTTAATCCGCAGCACAGAATGAATTCCACATTTGCACCTAGCCTTCTGCTGGACGCTTTCTTGAGGACAGTTGTGTACAGAACTAACTAATAAGCGATCTCTATTATTTTTTCTCTATCATTTTTGAAAGAGTTCAGCCACATGGAATCATAGAATGGTGATAGCAGCACAGAAGGAGGCCATTTGGCCTGTGGTGGTTGGTTGGTTCTCTGGAGGAGCAGTTCACCTCGTGCAGTCCTGCCCATCACCTTCTCGTTGCCCTGAACATTTCTCCTTTTCAAATAGTGATCCAATTTCCTGTGGAGTGCCTTGATATGGATCTATTTGCTATTTATTAACGTCACAAGTAGGCTGACAACAACACTACAATGAAGTTACTGTGAAAATCCCCTAGTCGCCACAATCCGGTGCCTGTTCGGATACAGTGAGGGAGAATTTAGAATGACCAATGCACCTAACCAGCACATCTACAAAAGGTGGCGAACATGGCCCAATCCATCACACAAACCAGTCTCCCAACCATTGACTCCGTCTACACTTCCCACTGCCTCAGCAAAGCAGCCAGCAAAATTAAGGACCTCACTCACTCCAGTCATTCTCTCTTCCACTTTCTTCCATCTGGAAAAAGATACAAAAGTCTGAGGTCACGTACCAACTGACTCAAGAACAGCTTCTTCCCTGCTGCTGACAGACTTTTGAATGGACTTGCCTTGCATTAAGGTGATCTTTCTCTACACCCTAGCTATGACTGTAACACTGCATTCTGCACTGTCTCCTTTCTTTCTCTATGGTCAGTATACTTTGTCTGTATAGCATACAAGAAACAGTACTTTTCACTGAAAGTAAATACGTGACAATAATAAATCAAATCAAATCTTTTGGAGTGTGGGAGGGAACCGGAGCACCCGGAAGAAATCCATGCAGACATGGGGAGACACGCACAGACAGTGATCCAAGCTGGGAATCAGGTGCGGGTTCCTGGCGCTGTGAGGCAGCAGTGCTAACCACTGTGCCACCCTTGAGCACAAAATTTACATCTCAAATTTATCCGTGGAGTGCACTGAAGAACTGAAATTATTGAATAAATTAATTAATTGCCAGGAGTATATAATCAATTGATTTGGAGCGGATGCAGGTAGTCTCAGGAAGGCAATGGTACTGATCCGCCGACCCCAATGTATCAACTCCACAGTTCCCTCAATGTATAATAACAGCAGACACAATTACTCATCTGATTGATCAATAAACAGATTTTTTAATGCAAAATGAAGTGTCACCTTTTCGATCAATATATAATTTACTTTTATTGAAAAATAATTTATGAATAACCAACTTGTGTGATTTCTAAAGCAATAGATTTCAGCTGAAAAAGCATGTACATCATTGCATTTCAACAAACATTAATCTAGTGTTTTGCTTCAAATCTTTGGTCGGGATCAAGTAAGACCTGCCATTAAAAGTGGGAAGATAGCTTATAAATTATATCTAATGTAATATGTCAACTCAAATAAGAAACAGCTAAATGGTTCAAACTGTGTCTATCAGGGTTCAATGGTAGCACTTAACTGAGTTAGAATGCTGTGGATTGAAGTTCCACATCAGACACCTGAGCACAAATTCAAGTTTATTTATCAGCATCACAAGTAGGCTTACATCAACACTGCAATGAAGTTACTGTGAAAATCCCCTAGTCGCCACACTCTGGCACTGTTTGGGGACACTGAGGGAGAATTTAGCATGGTCAATGTGCCTAACCAGCACGTCTTTCGGACTGTGGGAAGAAACCGGAGCACCCGGAGGAAACGCACGCAGACACGGGGAGAATGTGCAAACTCCACACAGATGGTGACCCAAATCGGGAAGTGAACCCGGGGTCCCTAGCGCTGTGAGGCAGCAGTGCTAACCATTGTCTCACTGTGCAAATGTAGACCGCGATCAGACAGAGAGTGAGGTGGTCACCTTTGCCTTTGGCGGCAGTGGACCCGGGTTCGATTCCTGACTTGGGTCACTGTCTGTGTGGAGTTCGCATGTTCTCCCCATATCTGCGTGAGTTTCCTCCGGGCGCTCCGGTTTCCTCCCACAGTCTGAAAGACGTGCTGGTTAGGTGCACTGGCCGTGCTAAATTCTCCCTCAGAGTACTGAACAGGCGCCGGAGTGTGGCAACTAGGGGATTTTCACAGTAACTTCATTGCAGTGTTAATGCAAAGCTATTTCTGACACTAACAAATAAACTTAAAACTTCAGGTTTCTGTCAGCTCTTGTTTAAGTAGAATACTGGTGCTAATTGCATTTGTCACAAACATGACATTATGGTTTTAAGGTACAGCAGGTAGAATGCAGGTCTGCTAAAGAAAAACAACTTTTTAAAAAGCCCTTTGTGCTTTTTAAATCTCATTTAAAGCTCCTTAAATCAGACATACGGACAGAAAACCTGGTACCTTTGTGAAGATTCCAAAATCTTATCAAACTGCTTAACTCAAGAAGGATCACAAAAGACAAGATTCAATGAGTGTTCTACAGGCGTGAGTAAAATGCTTTCACTTGGTGGGTTTCTCTCAGAATAGAGATAACTAACTGATAAGGACTTTTAATAAAGCTAACAAAAACTCAGGCAGGAGAAAGGCTGTTTGAATGGCCAACGTCTATCATTGAAGCACAGCTTGTCAGTTCTGGAGCCAGTTTCCAGTGAGAAAAGCTGCCGAAAGAAATAGCCACTGCTTTGAAACAGAACAGGGAGAGACCGAGAAAGCCTTCCACAAACAGCAATCAGGCTGCTGTACTAGATCAGGCCACCGAGAACTCCAACTGCTGCACCTCAACGGTGGAAACATAAGAACATAAGAAATAGGAGCAGGAGTAGGCCATCTAGCCCTTCGAGCCTGCCCCGCCATTCAATAAGATCATGGCTGATCTGTCGTGGCTCGGTTCCACCTTCCCGCCCTCTCCCCATAACCCTTAATCCCCTCTCTTATCAAAAACCCATCAACCCGCGTCTTAAAAATCCTCTCACTCCCTGGACCCGTACCGCTTTGTGAGTCCACCTGCAAAAGTAAATACTTAACTATAGAGGCCATTGCTGCTGATGTCACTGCAGGGTCAAACTCCCCCACCCCCACCCCCACCCCCATCCCTACCCTGAAACCTCCGTCTGATTTACTCTGGGCTGGGGATTTCACTCGTTAAATCGGCTGCTGCTTTGGAAGTAACATTCAGCCGAGAGTATTAATCAGAGATGATAGATAATCACCGCTCTCCCCGGGGGTGGGGTGCTGAGCGAAACCCCATCCCGTCGCCAAATTGTTGCAGGCTTTGAAGTCATTAGTCTGGGTGTTGTGAGACTCCTTACTGTGTTTACCCCAGTTCCAACGCCGGCGTCTCCACATCAAAGCTCATTGGATCAGACATCTGTAACTCGAGAGAAAGTGAGTGATCCACCCACACTGGACTGAGCTGTAACGTGATAACTTGTATTAAGCCTTCACACTGATTGGATATTATAATGAAGCAAGCGTAAAGTGATTGTCACTGGTGCGTGCTAATTACTTGTAATCAAATTTGAAAAATGTAATTGCCTATGTTTTGCAGAGTACCCCACCCTGGGTCGTTACAGAGGTGTGTGCTGTAACTTTCCAGTGCCCTTGCTGTTGCTCACATTAAAACAGCTATTTAAGAGAACTCTGTGACTTGGTCTGGTTGCTTGAAGGGTAAAGCTGTGATCAGTTAAAATGCTGACATCAAAACCTGCAACAGAAGGAAATCAAAACTACACACTATACACCAGATGTCTCACCAAGGTCCTGTACAACTGCAACAAAATTTGCTACTTTGATGTTCTATTTCCCTTGCAATAAAAGCCAACATTCTATTCACCTTTCTAATAATCTGCTGTACCTGTGTACCAATATTTTATAATTTATCTACCAGGACATCCAGATCCCTCTGTACCACAGGGTTTTGCAAACTCTCTCCACGTTAATTATACACTGCTTTTCCATTCTTCCTGCCAAAGCGAATAGTTCACAGTTTCCCACATTATATTCCATCTGCCAAATTTTTGCCCACTCACCTAACCTATCTAAATCTCCTCTTCACAACTCACTGTCCTACTTACCTTGGCATCATGGGCCAATTTAGCCACATTCATTGGATTTGATTTGATTTATTATTGTCACACGTATTGGAATGTTGTGAAAATTATTGTTTCTTGCACCATACAGACAAAGCATATTGTTCACAGAGTACATAGGGGAGAAAGAAAGGAGAAGGTGCAGAATGTAGTGTTACAGTCATAGCCAGGGTATAGAGAAAGATCAGCTTAATATGAGATAGGTCCATTCAAAAGTCTGGCACCAGGGAAGAAGCTGTTCTTGAGTCGGTTGGCACATGGGCTCAGACTTTTGTATCTTTTTCCCGACAGAAGAAGGTGGAGGACAGAATGTCCGGCATACGTGGGGTCCTTGATTATGCTGGTTGCTATCCCAAGGCAGTGGGAAGTGTGGATGGAGTCAATGGATGGGAGACTGATTTGCGTGATAGGCTGGGCCATGTTCACAACAAATTCCATGACATTTTGGCCTGAACTCTCCCAAAATGCCCACCAACGGGCAGAGGCGCAGACCATGTAAAGATCCACTGAAATCAGGTGGGAACCTCCAGTTTTCAGGCAAGTGTGGCTGGAAAATCCTGCACTTTGTCTCTTCATGCATGTTGTAGCCTGGAACTAAGGGTTGGAATGGTAGAATCTCAAACATTCCTTCCATCGCATAGCTGACCAGGAATCTCTCCTGCTCTTAACGCCTGCCGTCGGCACGTTGGCAGCATTTGTGAGTTTGCACTCAACTCATTTGAGTTGAAGGCACCTTCCCTTGCCCTCAAGTCCTGGCATGGCAGTTCAAACCCTGAGCTACTGACTCAGAGGCAGGGGTGCTACCAGCTATGCCAGAAGATGCCCAATGCATGCTTGTAGTGGGCTGAGAAATGTGGAGGGGCAAACCCAGTAGGTATTAAACAAGTGAGCATAATAACGTGACAAACATTACATTCACTGAAACACCAGCCTGAAACTCTGTTTCTCTCTTCCTAGTCGGTGCTTGACCTGCGAACGGTTTTACATTTTATGCAGGGACATCTTTACACTTCACAGTACACATTGCTTAGCATTAAGGGAGGAAACTGCAGCAGCACACAAGATTGCCTAGTATCAGGAGACAAGGGGGTTTGATAGTGTGGACGAGGACGTAGTACTTACTTCAAGTATTTCACGCCATCTGGTGTCGTTGGCACATCATATCTTCTCATATATTCATTCATCTCCGGGAAACTCTTCTTCACGTAATCCTCAGCACTGCTCTCTCGAACCGTCCCAAAACGGAAACCTTGTGAGGGGTGATGAAGCTTGAAGATAAAATTCAACCCATGAGCACACTAGAGTGTAAGATACCACTTTATAAAAGAAAATATGCAAGAATTCTCCCAAGCTTGTTACCCAGGAGGGCACACAGAATGCCGCAGGCATCAAATGATGATTTCACTACTATTGCAAGCTCAATTGGCTGCAGCCATAGAACTACAGAATCCCTACAGTGCAGAAGGAGGCCATTCAGTCCCTCAAGTGTGCACCAATCATAATCCCATCCAGGACCTATTCCTGTAGCCCCACATATTTACCCTGCTAATCCCCCTGACACTAGGGTTAATTTAGCATGGCCAATCCACCTAACCCACACATCTTCGGATTGTGGGAGGAAATCAGAGCACCCGGAGGAAACCCACGCAGAGACTGGGAGAACGTGCAAACTCTGCACAGACAGTGACCCGGGGCCGGAATTGACCTGGGGTCCCTGGCGCTGTGAGGCAGCAGTGCTAGCCACTGTGCCAGTGTGTCACCCTCAGATTGCCCTCAGCCACCTTGACACCAAGCAGACCTTAACCCAGCCCTGGTACAGTAAGTGAAAGAGAAACAGGGGAAGAACATTCCAGTCCGAGGGGTCATACCCATTCCATGTTAAACTTAATAGAGGAGAGAGACATTGCATTCTATTTCAAAAAGCAACGAAAACCTGAATACGAATGAATCCCAATGGCACTTTGTATCGATGCTACGTCCATGTAAGAATCACTGAAGATCTTAGAGCAGGAATTTGTGAAATTAGCAATGTCGTCATTTTAGTATTCTCATTGATCAAATCCCTCTGCAGACTGACTTCTCCCCACCTCTGTATCTTCCTCCAGCTCTGGCCCCCTGACATTCTCCGATTTTAACTGTCCCCTCGCCAAACGCCATACCTTCAGGTGCTGAGGCCCGAAGAATTTTATCCCTCAGCCCTCTCCAATTCTATCCATTTCTGAAAAATAAACCTGCTTTAGCAAGAATCAGCCGGACTCAAAACGTTGGCTCTGTTCCCTCTCTTGTCAGACCTGCTGAGATTTTCCAGCACTTTCTGCTTTTGGTTCAGATCCCTCTGGAGTAATTTGCATTTATCTACTTGGTCAAGTTATTGGTCACTGTCCTTATAACTCCAAATGTGGCTCGTTGTTAACATTCCTGCAAACTGCCTTGGGATGTTTTACTACACTTAAGGCACTACATAACTGCAAGTTGTTGTTATTATTAAACACGCTAATGTTATGTGACAATGTAATACTTGGGAAATAGTGGGTTTATGTTGAGAAGATCCTCATGGTTGCCCAAGGTGAAGGTTGCTGCTCCCATACAAAACTATCGGGATGAATACGATACACACTAGCTTGACTGTGGGGCTGTAAAGGTACGTTGGCAATGACTATCCTTGCCTGCGGCCTGGAATGCTGTAACAGTGTCATGTAATTGTGATGTTAGTGCATCTGTAAGAGTTTTTCTTTAATTCACGCTCACAACCTTAGGTGACATCATTGTTGGGAGGAGAAAATAAAACTGTGGCAGGTTGGGTGACAAAGGATTGGTTTTCAGTTTCAATTTGGACCTTCAGGTTTGAGTTTTAGTTTCATGGTTTATAAGATAATGAGCGGGATAGATAGAGTGGACGTTTAGAGACTATTTCCTTGGGTGGACGTAGCTGTTACTAGGGGGCATAACTATAAGGTTCATGGTGGGAGATATAGGAGGGATGTCTGAGGTAGATTCTTCACTCAGAGAGTGGTTGGGGTGTGGAATACACTGCCTGCTGTGATAGTGGAGTCGGACACTTTAGGAACTTTCAAGTGGTTACTGGACAGGCACATGGAGCACACCAGAATGATAGGGAGTGGGATAGCTCGATCTTGGTTTCGGACAAAGCTCGGCACAACATCGAGGGCCGAAGGGCCTGCACCGTGCTGTACTGTTCTATGTACCATCCTGGAACATGTCATGCTTACCCTAACCAAATTAAAGATGCAAAACTTATGATTCAGGCTGCCTTCATAAAATATTTCAGAGTTTCTGACTTGAAACATAACACAGTACAGAGGTGGCCATTTAAACAAGGCTTACAAAAATGGAGCAGCCCAATGATATAACTTCAAAGAAGAAAACCAAGCAATCCCAACAAAATAATTTATTACCTCCCCCCACCCCCCCACCACCCTCAAGAATCCATTACATGATGCCTATAACATTCTTCTGACAAAGAGGTGTAGGGTGTGTCATTTTCCAGACTACAAGCATATCCAATTGTGCCATCTATCTCTTTTCTAATTAATTTATGTGATGTGGGCATCATTGGCAAGGCCAGCAGCTGATGCCCATCATTAATTGCCCTTGAATTGAAAGGTTTGGAAGGCTAAGGCAGCTGTTAAAGAGTCAAACTCATTGCCAAGGCTCCGGAGTCTCAGTAAACCAGACCAGGTAAGGATGGCAGATTTCCTTTCGGAATTGGACATCAGTGAACTAGATGAGCATTTACGATGACCGATAGTTTCACGGTCACCATTATTGAGACTGGCTTCCAAATCTTAAATTTAATGAATTAATTGATGCCGTGGATTTGGACTTGTGTCCCCAGTGCCTATGACTCTCACCAATTTTTACAGATTGACCATAGAAAGTATTAATTCTGGTTATGATATGGCTCCTGCTCTGCCCAAGACCACAAAAAAACTACAAAGGGTTGTGAATGAAATCTAGTCCATCACGCAAACCAGCTGCCCATTGTCACACTGTCTACACATCCCACTGCCTTGAAAAAGCAGCAGCATAACCAAGAACCCCATGCACCCTGGACATTCTCTCTTCCATCTCTTCCAAAGGGAAAAAGATAGAAAAGCCTTAAGTCATGTACCAACCGACTCAAGAACAGCTTCTTCCCTGTTGCCATCAGACTTCTGAATGGACCTACCGTGCATTAAGTTGATCTTTCTCTACACCCAAGCTATGACTGTGACACTACATTCTGGACTCTCTCCTTTCCTTCTCTATGAACGGTATGCCTTATCTGTAAAGCGTGCAAGAAACAATACATCTCACTGTACAGCAATACGTGTGAGAGCAATAAATCAAATCGAATCAAATGATTCAGACTCCACTGCGCTATGGGGCACCGAGCTGCACAAATTCACCACCCACTGCAAGATGGAGTTCCTCCTCACCTCAGTTTTAAATCTATTACTTCCCAACCTATACCTAATGCCTCCTTCTCCTTTAACGAAATAATATCAAGCCTTCAAATTGAATGTTTCTCGTTCGGAGAGCAGGCAGCTCGTGAGAAAGGCGATAATTGCTTTATGATTTTGTCACACGCATCCTACAACGAACGACTCACTGAGTTTGTTCCTTTGGACAAGCCCTAATTTATCACCTACGGTATGCCTTTCATGCATGCTTGAGTGAAAAATTAATCTGCATGCACTAAACTACCTGCAGTCAATGCTTGTTCAGGGAAATGAAGTAAAATAGTTGGTGCTGGAGGCTTGGCAGTCTGAGGTGATTAACGAAAACCTTCATCAATCTTTCTGCTCCAACCATCTGCTGTTACTAACATTAACCGGGAAGTTGTTGGAGAACTTGCTATTCCGTACTGGAGAATGAAATCCCGCTTTGAGTTTGCATGCAAACACTGAATATTTTGCTTATGTGCGGAATTTGAGAAGGAACTCGTGGGAATAATATTCCTCATATTTAAGTGAGCTGATCACAGAATCCATAGGATTCCTACAGTGCAGAAGGAGGCCATTTGGCCCATCGCGTCTGCACCAACCGCACTCCCACCCCAGGCCCTATTCCCATAGCCTCATGCATTCACCCTCGCTAGTTCCTCTGACGCCAAGGGGCAATTTAGCACGGCCAATCAACCTAACCTGCACATCTTTGGATTGTGGGAGGAAACCAGAACACCTGGAAGAAACCCACATAGACACGGGGAGAACGTGCAAACTCCACACAGACAGTCACCCAAGGCCGGAATTGAACCTGAGTCCCTGTGAGGCAGTAGTGCTAACCACTGTGTCACAGATAGCCTGGGTGTGACCAACAGTGTTCAGCACTGTTCTATTATTAAGTTGAGGTGAACACTGTTGGTGACCAGGGAGTGCACTGTATCAGTGCCTTGGGATAGACTAGAGCCAAAAATTCCTAAGGCCTGCAACCTTGTCTCCTCTATAAACTTGAACTCATCCAAACCTCTTACAGCTCGAATTATCTCACCCAAAGTCCCATTCACCCTTCCCCCACTTCATGTGTTTGTGGATCTATAATGGTCTGGCAACCTCTCGATTAGAAACAAATGTCATCCTTGTTGTCAAGTCCCTCCATGGCCTCAGCCTTCCCCATCATTGTGTTCTTCCACAGTCTCACAGCTTCCCGCAATCTCCTCCAATTCAGGCCTCCTGAGTATCCCCGATTCTCATTGTTCCACCAGTGGCAGTCGTGCCTTCAGCTGCTTGGACCCTACGCTCTTCAATTCCCTTCCTAAATCTCCCCAACACTCTCTCTCTCCCCATCAGATGTTCTCTAAAACCTTTCCTAAAACCTTCTTCTTGAATCAAGTCTTTGTTCACCTGTTGCAGTAACACCTTACATGGCGCAGTGTTCAAATCTGCTTGATCATGGTCCTGTGAAGCTATTTACGAAAGTGCTATATAAATGCAAGCACAGTGGCATTATTGCCTCAGGATGCCAGGGAACCAGGTTTGATTCTGGTCTTGTGTGATATCTGTTTGGAATTTGTACATTCTCCCCGTGTGTGCGTGGGTTTCCTCCAGGTGCTCCGGTTTCCTCCCACAGTCCAAAGATGTGCTGGTTCGGTGGATTAGCCATGCTAAATTACCCCTTAGGGTTCAAAGATGTGTAGGTTTGGTGGACTGGCCAGGATCAATGCGTGGATTTGCGGAGATAGGGCAGTGGGGAGAGGGCCTGATGGGACGCTCTTTTGCTAAGTTGGTGCAGACTTGATGGGCCGAATGGACTCCTTCTCCACCATAGAGATTCTATGGAGGGATTCTGTGTTTACAGATGGGTAATGCGTGGAGAAATGAAATTAATTCCCCTCCTGCCCATAACGCCACATTCAGTTGCATCTCTTCACCTCAGTACTAAGAGATTTAATAGGTAGTTCTGGGGAGTCAGGCGGTGAGTTATTCCAGTCTTTGGGGAGTCAGGTGGTGAGCTACTCGCCACAGGATTTCCAGCTTCTTGACCTGCTCTTCTAGTCACAGTAGTTATAAGGATAGTCCAGCCAGCTACTGGTCAATGGTAACCCCAAGGGTGTTGACAGTGTGGAAATTCAACGATGACAATGCCACTGAACATCAAGTGAGATGGTTATTTTCTCTTTTGTTGTAGATGGTCATTTGCCTGGCGGGAATGGCACTTGCCACTTGCCCACCCAAATCTAAAAGTTATCCAGCTCTTGCTGCATGTTGACATATAAGAACATAAGAATTAAGAGTAGACAATCCGGCCACTTGAGCCTGCTCTGCCATTCAGTAAGATCATGGCTGATCTTTTCGTGGACTCAGATCCACTTACCTGTCCACTCACCGTAACCCTTAATTCCTTTACTGTTCAAAAATTTGTCTATCCTTGCCTTAAAAACATTCAATGAGGTAGCCTCAACTGCTTCGCTGGGCAGGGAATTTCACAGATTCACAACCCTTTCTGTGAAGAAGTTCTTCCTCAACTCAGTCCTAAATCTGCTTCCCCTTATTTTGAGGCTATGCCCCCAAGTTCTAATTTCACCCGCCAGTGGAAACAACTTCCCTGCTTCTATCTTATCTATTTCCTTCATAATTTTACATATTTCTATAAGATTTCCCCTCATTTTTTTGAATTCCAATGAGTATGACCCCAGTCTACTCAGTCTCTCCTCATAAACCAACCCTCTCAACTCCGGAATTAACCTACTGTATCTCCTCTGCATCCCCTCCAGTGCCAGGAAATCCTTTCTCAAGTAAGGAGACCAAAACACAGTACTCCAAGTGTGGCCTCACCAGCACCTTACACAGATGCAACATAATCTCGCTGTTCTTAAACTCCATCCGTCTAACAATGAAGGACAAATTTCCATTTGCCTTCTTAATCACCTGCTGTACCTGCAATTCAACTCCTTGAGATTCCTGCACAAGGACACCCAGGTCCCTCTGCACAGCAGCATGCTGCAATTTTTTGTCATTTAAATAATAGTCCATTTTGCTGTTATTCGTATCAAAATGGATGACCTCACATTTATCATCTTCGTGAGCTCAAACAGGGAGTTAGGAGGGCAAGAAGGGGTCACAAAATGTCCTTGGCAAACAGGGTTAAGGCCCAAGGCATTTTATACACATTTTGGAAAAGGAGGGTAGCTAGCGAAAGAATTGGTCCCCTCAGGAACAAATAAAGGAAATTATGTGTAGATCCAAAGGAAGTGGGTGAGATCCTTAATGAGTACTTTGCATCGGTATTCACAAAGGAGAGGGACACTTTGATTGATGGTGTCTTGGACAGGTATGTAAACCCTTTAGAACAAGTCATCATTATGATGGAGGAAGTGTTAGGCGAATTAAAAAGCATAAAGGTTGACAAGTCCACAGAGCCAGATGGCATCTATCCCAGGTTATTGAAGGAGACAAGAGATGAAATTCCTGGGCCTCTAACAGCAATCTTTGTCTCCTCGTTGGCTAATGGTGAGGTCCCAGAGGACTGGAGGATAGCCAGTGTTGTCCCATTATTTAAGAAGGATAGCAAGGATAGAACTTGATGTCAGTGATAGTGAAATTGTTGGAGAAGATTCTTTGAGATAGAATCTATGCACATTTGGAACTGAATGGTCTTGTTAGTGACAGACAGCATGGATTTGTACGAGGAAGGTCGTGTCTTACTAATTTGAGTTTTTTGAGGAGGTCACAAAAATAATTGACGAGGCTGTGGATGTTGTCTACATGGACTTTAGTAAAGCATTTGACAAGGTCCCTTAGGGCAAGCTGGTGCAAAAGATTAAATCTCACAGGATCGGGGTGAACTAGCTGGATGGATTCAGAACTGGCTTGCATCTTAAAAGACAGAGGGTAACGGTGGAAGGGTGTTTTTCTGAATGGAGATCTGTAACTAGTGGTGTTCTGCAGGAATCAGTGCTGGGAACTTTACTGCTTGTAGTATATATAAATGACTTGGAAGAAATTATAGCTGGTCTGATTAGCAAGTTTGCGGATGATACTAAGATTGGCGGAGTTGGGGATAATGATGAAGGTTGTCAGAGAATACGGCAGGATATAGGTAGACTGGAAAATTGGGCAGAGAAATGGCAGATGGAATTTAATCTGGGCAAATGCAAGGTGATACATTTTGGAAGACTGAATTCAGGTGGGAGCTATAAAATAAATGGCAGAACCATTAGAAGCATAGAGACAAAGAAAGATCTGGGAGTACAGGTCCAAATATCCTTAAAATTGGAAGCACAGGTGGAAAAGTGGTGAAGAAAGCATATGACATGCTTGCCTTAATCAGATGGGGCAGCAAGTATAAGAGTTGGCAAGTTATGTTATATAGAACATTGGTTAGGCCACATTTGGAATACTGTATCCAATTCTGGTCACCACACGACCAGAAGGATGTGGAGGGAGTGCAGAAAAGGATGTTGCCTGGTATGGAGGGCATTAGCTATGAGGAGAGGCTGAATAAACTGGGATTGTTCTCTCTGGAAAGACGGAAGCTGAGGGGCAACCTGATAGAAGTTTATAAAACTATGAGGGGGTACAGATAGGGTGAACAGGTGGAAGCTTTTTCCCAGGACACAGATTATAATTACAAGGAGGCACAAGTTCAAGGTAAAGGTTCGGTGGGGATGTGCGGGGGAAGGTTTTTTTTATAGAGGGTGGTGGTGGCCTGGAATGCACTGCCAAGTGAGGTGTTTGAGGCAGATACCAACATTTAAGACTCGTCTGGATAGACACATGAACAAATGCAGTATAAGCAATTGGTCTCGATTAGACAACATGATGAGTGCAGGCTTGGAGGGTAGAAGGGCCTGTTCCTGTGCTGTATTGTTCTTTATTCCATAAATTGGAAAGAAAAAAGACATTCTTCATCTCATTCAGAGAATAATGTTTATAATGGTTATATAAAGGCTGCGAAGAGCTGCAGATGGTGATTGATAGAAGTGGACTGGTTCTCTAACCCGTGATTGTTAATGTTGCAAATATTGCAGTCAAGCCTAATAGGATACAATCACAGCCGACAGGTTTTCATAATGCATTCTGTTTCTATCATCAATAACATCGGGGTCAATTTTTTGCACTTGTGCTTTCTGCACCGAGTGTTGGGACCCTGGGTGTGGAGGCCAACGGATTTCCTGCCTTTGGGAACGAGCCAGGGGGTGGGACTCAGAAAGGTAACCCTCGTCCGTACAAAATGAGCTCACAAACAGGCAAAAGTTGTACTTTAATATTGTGCACTGTGGCGCACTTCGAGATAGTGAGATAGTGAACTCTGAGGATCAACTTACACGGCTACGCTGCTTGCCTCATACAAGTAGCATCTCACCCTTTGTCTTCCCATCATTAAGAATTTGCAGGATTTGTACGTTACTTGCCCACTGAACTCGCTGCTGAAATTTATGGCCGGAATTTCACGGCACAAGTAGCTGTTAAAGATGTAATAATTGTCAATGCAATGCGGAACAATCTCTCCGGCCCAGAAGAGAATGATTTACTCTGTTCAATCTCGTTCCCACATGCAAGGAATTATTAAGAGATCTTTAAAAAAGGGCTCATTTTAAATGTTACATTTTTTCTTTCTTTATTGTCCTCCCTCCATCCAATCAGTCCTTTCCCCTATTCAGTTATTCTTGGAGATGCCGGCGTTGGACTGGGATGGGCACAGTAAGAAGTCTCACAACAGCAGGTTAAAGTCCAGCAAGTTTAATTGGAATCTCGAGCTTTCAGAGCGCTGTTCCTTTTTCAGCTGACTCACCGTATGAAGGAGAAATGCTACAAAAACTCGAGATTCCAAATAAACATGTTGGACTTTAACCTGCTGTTGCGAGACTTCTTACTGTTATTCTTTGAGTAGAAGATTTTACTCCAATTCACACTATTTTCTTCTGCATTGTTAAGTCTTGTTCGATGAACATAGAAAGTAGGAGCAGGCGGAGGCCATTCGCCCCTTCAAGCCTGCTCCACCATTCATTACAATCACGGCTGATCATCCAAATCGAAAGCCCAATCCCACCTTCCTCGCATAGCCTCTTGATCCCCTTTGTCCTGAGTGCTAACTGCTTTTTGTAAACATTCAGGCCTCGCTCATCCCAAAACCATAAAATCCTGCCTGAGGTCAATGGAACTTTCCATGTTTCACCCCTCACCGATAGCAGGTGAGGTGGCAAAATTCCAGCCTCAATGTTTTGGCCTCAGCTACTTTCTGTGATAAGGCAGTGCACTCTTTTGGGTGAAGAAATGTCTCCTCATCTCTATCCTAAATGGTCTACCCCATCTCCTCAGACTGTCACCCCTAGTTCTGGACACCCCACCATCCGGAACATCCTTCCTGCATCTACACTATCTCGTCCTGTTGGAATTTTATAGCTTTCTATGAGATTCCTCCTCATTCTGCTAAACTCCAGCGAAGACAATCCTAACTGACTCAATCCCCCTTCATATGTCAGTCCTGCCATCCCAGAAATCAGTTTGGTAAAACTGCGCCGCACTCCCTCTGGAGAAGGAACATCCTTCCTCAGATAAGGAGACCAAAACTGCACACAATATTCCTCACCAAGGCCCTTTATAATTGCATCTCTGCTCTTGTATTCAAATCCTCTCGCTATGAAGGTCAACATACCATTTGCCTTCTTTACCACCTGCTGCACGTGCATGCTTACCTTCAGTGATTGGTGTACGAGGGCACCTATGTCTCGTTACACATTCCCCTCTCCTCATTTCTGGCTGTTCAGATAGTCACCTGCCTTCCTATTTTTGATAGCAAAGTGACATTTATCCAAATTCGTAGAATCATAGAAACTCTACAGTGCAGAAGGAGGCCATTCGGTCCATTAACTCTGCACTGACAACAATCCCACTTAGGCCCTATGCCCATAATCCCACATATTTACCCCACTAATGTCTCTAATTTATGCATCCCGGGACCCTAAGGGGCAACTTATTATGGCCAGTGCACCTAATCCTCACATCTTTGGACTGTGGGAGGAAACCGGAGCACCCGGAGGAACACATACAGACACAGGGAGAACATGCAAACTCCACACAAACAGTCACCTAAGATGGGAATTGAACCTGGGTCCCTGGAGCAGTGAGGCAGCAGTGCTAACCACTGTGCCACCGTCCCACCCACTGTACAAACTGTCTATCTTACCATTCATTGAGTTTTCAAATATCTGATAAACATCGCCACACCTTTAGTTTACACTCACAGCAAATTCTGGTGTAAAACCTCTGCGTTGAAGGTTGTAGGAAACCGTCTACCCAACTCGGAATATTGTGAGATTCCCACTCCACCAAGATCTGGCTTATTACCTTCACTGATGTAGGAAAAGTTAGAAATATTCCATGGAGACCAAATCATGGACATAGATTAACCCCTCTGTCCAACTGCCTGATTTCTTTAACATACACATTACAATTCACACTTCGGGCAGGATCTTTTGGCCGCACTCACTCCAAGGTGGAAAAAATCCCACCTGAGATCAATGGACCTTTGCAAGGTCCACATTTGGGATGGAAAAATTCCACACCTTGGTTCTGGATCTCGGACACATATTGATCTAAAGATGTCCAGAGAGTCTAAACCATGAGTGAGAACTCTCTATACACATAACTCACCACTGGCAACCAAACCTGTACCTCAGACTAAATTGTTATTGAAGCAAGTACTCCATTTTAGGAGTGCGATGGAAGACTCTCCACTTGCCTGGGTGAGTGACTCTCCAACAATACTCAAGAAGCTTTTTGGTTTGATTTAATTTATTATTGTCACACGCATTAATCTACAGTGAAAAGTATTGTTTCTTGCGTGCTGTACAGAAGAAGTATACTGTTCATAGAGAAGGAAAGGAGGGAGTGCAGAATGTGGCGTTACTGTCATAGCTAGGGTGCAGAGAAAGATCAACTTAATGCGAGATAGGTCCATTCAAAAGACTGATGGCGGCAGGGAAAAAGCTGTTCTTGAGTCGATTGATATGTGATCTCAGATTTTTGTATCTTTTTTCTCATGGAAGGTGAAAGAGAGAATGTCCAGGGTGCATGGGATCCTTGACTATGCTGGCTGCTTTTCCGAGTGGGAAGATGGGAGACTGGTTTGCGTGATGGACTGGGCTTCACTCACTACCCTTTATAATGTCTTGCGGGCAGAGCAGGAGCCATACCAAGCTGTGATACAACCAGCTTGACATCATCCAGGACAAAGTAGCCCACTTGAGCAGCACCTTTCCTGACCCCTTAAACATTCATTCCCTCCACCATCGGCGCACAGTATCAGCACTGTGTACTGCATACAAGATGCACTGCAGCAAATTGCCACGCCTTCTTCAACAGCATCTTCCAAACCTGCGACACCTATTGCCCAAGAGGATAGATCATAGATCATAGAACTCTACAGTGCAGAAAGAGGCCCTTCGGCCCATCAAGTCTGCACCGAACACAATCCCACCCAGGCCCTACCCCCATATCCCTACATATAATAAATGCATTAAACTCATGAGAACACCATCCAGTCCCCCTCCCAGCCACACACCATCCTGACCTGCAATTATATCACTGTTCCTGCAGGTGTACCGACACCACATGCTCTGGCACAGTTCAAGAAGGTGGCACACCACCACTTTCCCAAGGGCAATTAGGAAAGGGCAACAAATGCTGGGTTTGGAGTGCTAATTAAGCGGGTCTGCTTTGCCCTGAATGGTGTCGACCTTCTTGAGTGTTGTTGGAGCTGCACTCACCCAGGCAAGTGGAGATTATTCCATCACACTCCTGATTTACGCCTTGTAGATGGCGGACAGGCTTTGGGGAGTCAGGAGATGAGTTACTCCCTGCAGAATTTCCAGCTTCCTTGTAGCCATAGGATTTATATGGCTGATCCTCCATCTATACTGTGGGGATTCTATGATAATGTAGATGAAAGTTACCTTGGGTTATCTGACCAAACTAATGATCTCAACTGTGAAGAATGGAGGAAATCTAAAGCACATAGAAAATCTGGAAATCGTCTAAGTGGCTGGACAGATGGAACATTTATTTGCAGGGATCTACAAGTAACACTAAATGTTATTAGCTTTCACTTTCTTTGTATAACTTAGTAAAAAGATATTGATGGCATGAAAAATTATTTGCAAAACTGTCCTAAAAGCTGCTTCTCGAAAAAGTATTGGGGTAATAAACGCAAGGCAGTTATAATTAATGACCACTCAAAGTGCTAACTTTTCAGCGAACACTTGTTCATGTCTTAATTAATGTTAGTAGCAAATTAAATCTCCACTGGACCGATAAATGCCATTCTGTAAGTTGACTGACTCCTCAATGAGAAATGTGTGATCTTCACTTGCATATCTATTTTTGGTGGTGATTTAAAAGGCTAGAGGAGCGATCTTACCGGCTGTTCACACCATGTTCCCACTGCATCGGAGCCGGAGGTTTTGGCGCCCAGCCAAATCTCCGTTCACTGCGGCGGGATGGGAAAATCCCGCTGGCATGAATGGTCGGAAAATTCTGGCCCAGGTCTCAGGCATAGTCACATTCAGGCATGGGTTTTGAGGGAAGAAAATCTTCGATATTTAAGAACATAATTGAAATAACTCCTCAGAGGCGGTATCCCTTTACTAGAATGCCTTTATTTACAAACCCCATTTCCACTCCATAGAGTGCTTCAGCTACAAGGTCAGATTCCGGAGTATCTGTGGACCTGACACTCCTCATTATATACACAGGCAAGACTCCCTGATTGGGCAGGCAATCAGTACTCAATGTCATGTTCTATACTACCACAGAAAGTAGTTGAGGCCAAAACGTTGCCTGATTTCATAAGAACATAAGAACATAAGAAATAGGAGCAGGAGTAGGCCATCTAGCCCTTCGAGCCTGCCCCGCCATTCAATAAGATCATGGCTGATCTGTTGTGGCTCAGTTCCACTTTCCCGCCCTCTCCCCTTGGGGCTAAAGGGATATAGGTGGAAGGGGGGATCAGGAAAATCAGCACATCGGCAACAGCATCCTGCACTGTAGACTGGCTGTCTCGGCATATACATGAAATGGACAGCGCAGACAAAGGTGGATGTTTCACTACATCTATCAACAGAACACAGCTGAATGTCCTTGCTAACAGCACTGAAATTGTAACAAAGACACGATTAAGTAAACATTGTCTGAACGAACATTCCATCCATCTACCAGGAAAGATTATGACATTACTGATGGGACATGATTAAGTAGCCATTGTCTTGGGTCTACCTCTTTGTATCCCATGTAAATAATTTGCTGGTGTGCCGAACTGGAAGCAATTATCTTTACTGAAGACATAAGTAATATCTTATTGAAAAAGCTAACTGTACACGATTGAGTAGAGCAGGCTGGAGATGTCTTTGGAATTCTCCAGTTCTCCGCACCTTGTCAATAAGAAGGCAATAAAGGATTGATCACTCGCAAACATGAATCTCAATATCTTCCGAGCACCAACACCATAATCAAAATGTATGGTGGAGCAGGCTCAAAGGGCCAAACGGCCCACTCCTGCTCCTAGTTTCTATGTTTATCTCAATCAGGGAGCTCATACTCCAAGAGGCCCACCTCGAGGGCCTCATTGAGGTTATTACAATAATGGGCAAAATCTTGCTACAAAAATAACTGTGATCACATTGCATCCTACAATTAATGGCATATCAGCTGGCAAGTTCAAGGCATGAAGAGATTGAGGGAAATTTCCCTCCAAGACACGCACCATGCTGTCTTGGGACAATATTATTGTCACTGGGTGAAAACCTGGAACCTCTTCCCTGACAACATTGAGAGTATACCCACACCTCATGGACTACAGTGGTTCAAGAAAATAGCTGACTACCAGCTTGGAGCTGGTAACAGCTCAACCCCACCCAGCTTCCTGGACAGATACAAACCCCTGACATCATAGAACATAGAACACTACAGCACAAAGAGGCCCTTTGGCCCACAAGTTGCACCTACCATATCCCTACCTACCAAGCCTATCTATAACCCTCAACTACATTAAATCCCATGTACTCATCATCTGAAGCTGAAGACAGCAGCACCAGATTTTAGATTCCACTTTCATTCAAGGATAATTAGGGATGGGTAACAGATACTGGACTTGTCAGCGACACTCATAGAATCATAGAATCCCTACAGTGCAGAAAGAGGCCATTTGGCCCATTGATTCTGTACTGATAATGATCCAACCCAGGCCCTATCCCTGCAACCCCAACACTAATGGACAACTTAGCATGGCCAATCCACCTAATTCACACATCTTTGAGGTGTGGGAGGAAACTGGAGCACTGGAGGAAATCCACACAGACACAGGGAGAATGTGTAAACTCCACACAAACAGTGACCCAAGCTGGGAATTGAACCCGGGTCCCTGGCGCTGTAAAGCACCACATGCTGCCCTAAAGAGCATCTTACCCAGCCATCTCACCCTCACCCCTCCATGACATCTCTATCCCTGTAACCCTGAGCACTTATCATGGCTAATCCACCTAACCTGCACATCTTTGGACTGTGGGAGGAAACCGGAGCACCCGGAGGAAACCCACGCAGACACGGGGAGAATGTGCAAACGCTACACAGACACCCGAGGCCGGAATCGAACCCGAGTCCCTGGCGTGGTGAGGCAGCAGTGCTAACCACTGTGCCGCCGTGCTGCCCATGCGTCACAAGTGCTGAATTTAAAAAGGATTGATGCCGCGTTTCTCCGTCCATGCAAACAGCACCTTTCCTTTCCCTCCTCAACATTTTAAAAAAGTCGCCAGATTTGCATTTTAATTGCCCATCAAACTTGCCACAAAGTTAGGGTTCCTAATTAACAGAACTTCCATTCTTTTCACAACACGATAATTGCTAATGCAATGCAAATTAAACTCTCCAGCCTAGAAAGCAAGCAATTTAAACTGTTTAATTTCATTTGGACGTGTAGTAAAGATGCAACAGATTCTAAGAAATCACGTTTCCCTTATTTTTCTCTCCTAATCCAATCATTCCTTTCCTATTTCTGTACCTGATTTAACATTAATTCACCCAATTTCTTTCTGCGTCAATCTGCTGTTTTGTTGGTTAAGGGAACCGACTTGTCGACCCTTAGGTCTCAATGCTCTGTTACCCACACTGCGTCATTATTAGCTGACACTTGGGAGCAAGTTCCAGCACAACATGGACAAGGGGGGGGAGGGTGGGGAGTAAAATCTCGACCATTTCCATAGAATGATTGATCTAAATCTCCCTCCTTGAACAGAATTACAAATTGTTACATACGTGGTTTCGGGAGGCAGAGGGTGCCGTGGAAGGGAGGGGGAGACTCATCTGATGAAGGAGCAGCACTCTGAAAGCTCGTGATTCCAAATAAACCTGTTGGACCTTAACCTGGTGTCGTGAGACTTCTCACTGTGCCCACCCCAGTCCAACGCCGGCATCTCCACCTCATCGCTGAACACCGGTGGTGTAATGACTTTAAAGAGGCCATTGAGGTTGGCCCCTTAAGAGTACGAACTCCCTGATTGAACTTTTTATTGCTTGTCCGACCAGGGAGCCTTTGTTGTCTATCTAACTGGGAGTGGCAGGTCTCCTGCCATTCTGGATGCTGACCCAGGTCTTGTTTGTCCCTCAGCTAATGCGATTTAGTTTAATTGTTTGAGCCAGAAAGATTGACTTGTAACACTCTTGTGAACCTCAACTGAGCCTGTAAATAAAATGGAAATCTGGTGAAGGGGTACCAGCCTCTGCTGATTTATTTCAGGCAGGCTCTGAGTTGTGTAGTTATCGCCAGACGCAGAACTGTTGCAATTTGTAAAACAGCCTGTACGGGTTTGTGATTAGAAGCGGTTAAGTCCTCATTCAACTGGGTCATAGCAGCACTTGTGCTTAGTATTCTAAAAACATGTTCCACATCATTACAGAATTCAATTCAGCCACTTTGTTTGGGTAGGTCGCACTCTCACCTCTGAGATAAAAGGCTGTGGGTTCAAGTCCCACTTCATGACTCAGGCACATAAATACAGGTCAACACTTCACCTACTGCAGATCATTCAATTCACACTGTGTCTGATTACAAAGTGTATCGCAGAACCACTTGTTTTTGTGATTGAGAGTCACAAGTGGGATTAAAACCAATTCACTGTGTAGCAACTGCTCCAAGTGACTGGGCAGCGGGCCACTGAGGGGGTTGCCCACCCCCACTGTCTGCCCCTCTACCGTGGCTACATTCATGGCCAGTGTTCCTGGCGAGGGAGCGTGCGGATTCCGAGAGGACTGTGAGGCTTTCCGTGCTCATTGGGCACCGCAGGGTGTGCAACAGGTGACCTAGAATCCTTGGGTCTTCCATGGGATGATTGTAGAGCATCCCTTTGGCCTCTTGTCTTCCAGAATTCCCTTCCTGGATCCTAACATCTCTCAAACCTGCTTTCCAACACCCACTTTCCATAATGCCTCCACTACACATCCATCCACCCCCAAAGTATATCCACCCTCCCATCCTTTCCCATTCACTGGTCACCTTCTCCTTCCTAAAGTGCTTTCAGTTGCTTTGCTAAACACCATAACAAGTCTCACAACGCCAGGCTAAAGTCCAACAGGTTTATTTGGAATCACGAGCTTTCGGAACATTGCTCCTTCATCAGACTCATCTGGCTGGAGCGCATTATTGGCCGTTTTAATCTTATTTTGGTTTGGTGTTTGAAGCTTTCTTTCTCTTTTGCTCTTGTTTTTGAGAGATTCCCTCCTCTTTGGGGGCTGCCCCTTTTACTTTGTCTCTCAGTTCATTCGGTTTCGTTGATTGGTTTGGTCAAAAAGGTTGTGCCAAGTGCCTGAATTTTATTGGCGTTGCTTGCAGGTGAGTGACTCCATTGCATTTGTTCTACAGCACGATGGCAAGATTTGGTGTGGTCCCACGTGGATGACAGGGCCACGGTTAATGCAAAGCCAGTGATTTCACCACAGGCAGCACGGTGTTTGACTAGGTGCTGTGCATAGCGAGTAGTGCCACTAAATTGGATTCATGCGTTGTAATACATGCACAGTCAGCCAGCTGCTTACATAGAACAGTACAGCACAGTACAGGTCCTTCAGCCCTTGATGTTGTGCCAAGCTATGTCCAAACCCAAGATCAAGCTAACCAACTCCCTATCATTCTGGTGTGCTCCACATGCCTATCCAATAAAGGCTTGAAAGTTCCTAAAGTGTCCGTCTCCACTATCACAGCAGGGCGCATTCCACACCCCAACCGCTCTCTGAGTAAAGAATCTGCTTTGGACATCACTCCTACATCCCCCACCATGAACCTTAAAAGTTATGCCCCCTAGTAACAGCTACATCCACCAAATAGTCTCTGCACGTCCACTCTTATCTATCCCCCTCATCATCTTGTACACCTCTATTAAGTCGCCTCTCATCCTTCTCCGATCTAAAGAGAAAAGCTCCAACTCCCTCAACCTTTCCTCATAAGACCTGCCCTCCAAACCATCCTGGTGAATCTCCTCTGCACTCTCTCCAATACTTCCACATCCTTCTTATAGTGAGGTGACCAGAACTGCACACAATATTCCAAATGTGGTCTCAACAAGCTCCTGTATAGTTGCAGCATAACCCCATGGCTCTTAAACCCAAACCCCCTGTTAATAAACGTGAACGCACTACAAGCCTTCTTCATGGCTCTATCTACTGCTCCTATCTGTGTTACAGGCAAGAAAGAAGTATCTTTCAATTCAATCAAGGTATGTGGGCTTAAAAAAACACGTAATGACAAGGCTGCCTAGTGCTGCAAACCCCTGGTTTCTCTTTATCAGTGAATATCTTTTGTTTCTAACAAAGTTTGAAGTCTTTTCAAAATGCCAAAATTGTGTCAGACTACGTAACAGTGGGGAAATTACCCTCTCACCAAACCACCAAAAAATATCTGCAATATCAACTACTGGCAAGATTTGTGACACAGTGGTTAGCACTACTGCCTCACAGCGCCAGGGACCAGGGTTCAATTCCAGCCTTGGGTGACTGTGCGGAGCTTGCACATTCTCCCTGTGTCTGCATGGGTTTCCTCTGGCTGCTCCAGTTTCCTCCCACCGTCCAAAGATGTGGAGGTTAGGTGGACTGGCCATGCTAAGCTGTCCCCTCAATGTCCAAAGACATGCGCGTTAGGGGGATCAGTGGGGTAAATGCATGGGGTTATGGGAATGGGTTGGGGGGGGAGGTGGGCCTGGGTAAGATGCTCTGTTGGACAGTTGGTTCAGACTTAATGGGCCAAATGGCACTGTAGGGATCCTATGGTTCTAATGCAATTTTGAGTGGTTTGTGTTCCTGGATTAGCAGTTATGTCCAAAATGGGAACTCTAACACACTACACGGGAAATCATGCTTCAACAAATAATGCCATAAAGTAATACCCAAATTATTCAGCTAAATCTTTATGATCTGAATTTATTGGGTGGGACTTTATGGCCTTGCTCGCCCTAAAACTGTAAAATCCCACCTGAGGTCAACGGACATTCCATTGGCCGTCCTTCGCCCGTTCCAGTGCCATGGCGAGAGGGGTGGTAAAAATTTGGGCCATTATCTCTCTTGGAATGGATATACGGTTTCCTGGATAATGATTATTTTTCTCCATCTCATTTTGTCTGCCTACCTGCTTAGATGTGGGAAAGACTTTTCTCTTTAAGAACTTCATGGGTGGAATTTTTTTTTGGAAAATCAAGCGTATTCATAAAACATCCTAGCTGCTTTCCCTCAATGTGCCCAAGGCCTGAATGTTCAATCCATTATTCCGACTGCGATAGCACTACGCTGACATTGAAACGTGCCGTTCTATCTCACCTTAGATTACAAGGCTCTCCTCAACAGCTCTCCATCTTCTGCAAGAGATTCAGAGTCAACTTGTCTTTGCTTTCCTCACCCTCATGACCCACTTTCAGCAGACTGCCCCTCCACCCAAGATGATGATTTTTGGTTGGGGATAACTAGTGTGGTTTTCTCTCTCAGACTCTGCATGTTTTCAATCGTTGTTGTGAGAGTATATCGTGAGACTTCCGTTATGTGGAATGAACTATAATTCTCTCAGTCTGGAGAGAGGTCAGGGAAAGGGAAAAACTAAAGGATGCAAATGGAGGAACAAAAGTGAAAATTATGGACTAGAACAAGTTCAGCAACAGAAGAAACTAAATGAGGGAGGAAAAGATTAAGAGAAAAGTAATAAAATCTTAACAGTGGGCTATGAATATTAAAAGATTAAAAAAATCTGTACACACAAGAATAAAAGCAGACAAGTGAAAATATGTGCCAAGGTACCATGGTGTATCTGAGTGCATTAAACACTAATTGCAACAACTGTACCAACTATACACTGACATAATTGGTAATACAATATTTGTATTATAAGGGTCTGGCACTTAAAGGGTTAATGTGGGACTGAGTACAAATGCTGCCCACCCAGTGAACACATGATTTGTACTGAGCGGGTCAGTATCATGTTGAAAGAACTGTTTGTAGAAGCAAGCATGGAGATAACTCCTGCTTAAACCATTCATCATATTGTGGGAGGCAGTGGTGTAGAGGTATTGTCAGTAGACTCGCAATCCAGAGACCCTAGACAAGATGCAGCTGCTTGGGTTCAAATCCTGCCACGGCAGATGGTGAAATTTGAATTCAATAAAAATCTGGAATTAAGAATCTACTGCTGACCATGAAACCATTGTTGGAAAAACCCATCTGGTTCACTAATGTCCCTTTAGGGAAGGAAATCTGCTGGTCTAGCCTACATGTGACTCCAGAGTTACAGCAATGCAGTTGATTCTTAAATACCCTCTGAAGTGGAGGGTAGTTAGGGATGGATATATAATACTTATGTCCCATAAGATGAATTTCAAAAAAAAACTTTGTGGATAGTTTCTCGTAGTTAAATACTTTTGAACCAATTAAGAGCATGTATATCTTAATAGGACTGACTGGGCTTTGCCCAACACTTTGCAAAAAATGCCATCAACTTAATAATTGCTCTGCCCTTTAGAATCCTTTCACATTCAACATGAAACAAAATCAATTAAAAACTAAAAGTAGAAATTCCAATTTCTCTCCTGCGCGATGCATGTGGAGTTGTTGACCCTTTTGCCCATTCAGATGTATATTCAATAATATATCGATTCTAGTCATTGAAGATATCCCATTGTAGATAGCTATGTGGGAATATTAGAGGCGGCACAGTGGTTAGCCCTGCTGTCTCACAGCTCCAGAGATCCGGGTTCGATTCGCAGCTTGGGTCACTGTCTGGGTGGAGTTTGCACGTTCTCCCTGCGTCTGTGTGAGTTTCTTCCGGGTGCTCCGGTTCCCTCCCGTAGTCCGAAAGACGTGCTGGTTATGTTGATTGA
This sequence comes from Carcharhinus amblyrhynchos, assembly GCF_965287045.1. Taxonomy (NCBI): domain Eukaryota; kingdom Metazoa; phylum Chordata; class Chondrichthyes; order Carcharhiniformes; family Carcharhinidae; genus Carcharhinus; species Carcharhinus amblyrhynchos. The sequence goes on from NC_137328.1 coordinate 8,710,227, forward strand.
CCACATTAAATTGCCCCTTAGTTTCAGGGGGATTAGCAGGGTAAATACATGAGGTTGTGGTGAGGGGACCTGGGTAGAATTACAGGCTCGATGGGCCGAATGACCTCCTTTTGCACTGTAGGAATTCTATGATTCTAAGGGATACATTGAACATCTGCAAACTGTATATAATTCCATAAGTATTCCCCAAAATCTCAATCAAAAAATTGTTTTGCCTTGGATTTCAACAGATTAGTACTGGTGCAATCAATGTTATGTTACGATGGTGAAAATACTGCTTTTGGTTACACATTCACTAGAATCAACAGTGTAACAAATTATAACAAAGTACATCAAGAAATAGATGAGGTTCCGAAGTTCCTTTGAATAGCTTGTATTTATACCATCATCTGGCAGCGATGGAAGCCTCTGGGGGAACAAATTAACTTGCTCAGGGAAAACATTGCAGCTGAACAGCCTTACAGATTGAAATTTATCGTTGAAGAAGTTTCATTATTTATTTGAATTGGAGAATTGTTGTAATGATAAAGGAGTTGGTTGCTTAACTCTGCTATAAAGATTGATAGTCCGAGATAACTCCCAACAGCTGTGGTCTCCTACAATCCGCAATCTTCCAACGTTCATCAATAAATTAGGTCCATTACAACTTTGTTCTCTCAAAATTTGCACTGCGAGCAGTCAGATAATCTAATCTCACCCCTTACAAAGACTGAATGCAAGAAATACGAGCAGGCCATTTGGCCTGTTCCGCCATTCAATAAGATCGTGGCTGATCTGTTTGTGTCGAGTTCCATGTTCTCAACCGTTAAATTCGCGACTCGTAGGGCATGTCCCCAAGAACTCACACCACGGACAGATATCGGGGAATGTAGATACTTACTGTAGGTCCTACTCGCTCCACACTCCAAACTACAACTGCCCTCCAAAAACGCTCCTCTGACCGATCACCCCACACCAAAAGTGCCCCACCAGGCACTCGCATTCCACGCCCGACTCCATGCCAGCGAGTCGGGCTTCTTACCCATTTAAAGTTTGAGAATAGGTTGAGATCGTTTTGGCCCCAGATCACCCCACAGCCAGGGTCACCGAACCCATTCCCTCACAAGGGCTACGCCCCAACATACAAAACACTCTGCCCCCCTCTCAGCAACAATCCTCCTGTAGCAGCAACAATAATCCAAACTATTTACATACAATTACAACTTTTTGTTTTACAGAATTTCCCATTAAATTGTGATGAACCCACGGTTTATTTATATAATGATACATTTCTTCCTTTTGTTTCCCCGCCTAACATACACAACACCAACCATCCCCAATAATCTTTCATTCCTCTGCCTTAAAATTATTCAATGACCCTGCCTCTACCACACTCTGAGGCAGAGAGTTCCAAAATCGCACAACTCTTGAGAGAAAAACATTCTCCACAAGTCTGTCCTATAAAGGTAATCCTTAATTATAAAACAGTTCCTCTTAATTTTGGATTCACCCACAAGAGGGGGCATCCTTTCCATGTTCACCTTGCCAAGACCATTTAAGGTCTAATATACTTCAATCAAGTCAATCCTCACTCTTCTAAAGTCCAGAGGAAACCATACAGCCCCTTGAACCTACTCCACCATTTCATATGATGATGCCTGATCACCTGCCTCAACTTCTAGCAGTTAAGAGGGATGGGGGAGAATGTGGGAGAGGCCAGTTAATGCATGACTGACTCATGGTAGAGGGTTGGAGGGCTGGTTTAAAAGCCTAAGCAAGTGCACCAGGTCTGCAGCGCACCACATACGTGTTTGCTACCTTTATTGTTGCAGTGATTATCGTAGCATCTTGAGTGTCCGGTGGTCAAGTGGCGACAAAACCTCATTATAATATTTACAACACAGTGCAATCGGAAACCCACCACCACTGCTGCACTGGTCTCCTAGGCAGTAGACAGCAAAAAGGACATTGGAGCTGCCAATTCCAGAAAGTCTTTTCCGGCACTCGTCGGGGGCCAGGAGGAGTGTTGTAGGTAAAATAATACCTCAAAGACTGTTAGTGAGTCAAAATACTGTGGTTTTTATTTCAAAGCTCTGGTGTTCATTCAAGAACTTTGGGAGAAACTGGCTCCTGTACTTCCCAAGACTGCAAGGAACTACAAAAGGTTGCGAACGTAGCCCAATCCATCACACGAACCAGGCTTCCATCCACTGACTCTGTCTACACTTCCCACTGACTCGGCAAATCAGCCAGCATAATTAAGGACCCCATGCACCATGGACATTCTTCTTCCAACTTCCTCCTTTGGTAATAAGATACAAAAGTCTGAGGTCACACACCAACCAATTCAAGAACAGCTTCTTCCCTGCTGCTGTCAGACTTTTGAATGGACCTACTTTGCATTAAGTTGATCTTTCTCTGTACCCTAGCTATGACTGTAACACTACATTCTGCACTCTCTCGTTTCCTTCTCTATGGACAGTATGTTCTGTATAGCTCACAAGAAACAATACTTTTCACTGTCTCCCAATACCTGTGACAATAATAGATAAAATCAAATCAAAGTACCCAGCAAAATCAAAGCCCAGAGTAAAGCCAGAAATACAGAAGAATTAGGGAATAAAAATCCAGTGAGGTGATTTTGTTTTAAACTGAATTCCTTCTCTGCTTGTATGAGGAAATTAAATGGTTAAAGATATATTGTTGTCTTGACTTTCATAGTCAAGTCTCCAGGCATCTCAGGTAGGTAGTCCAAGCAGAGTATTTTGGTATCTGAACAGCAGTACCTGAATCAATCTATGACAGATAGATGTGGGCACATTATGTTACATATTTTCAGACAATAAGAAGTCACTGTGAAACCTCCACTATACAGATTTGAGCTGGCATTTTAATTAAACTTCTCCTCTCCCTTACACAAAACAAAATAACATGCGGAGCTCAGGGAGGTAACAACTGAAGTCACCATGATTCATGACAACTGAACGCACAGAGGCAAGTAAATCAGGTGGGACAGTGGCATAGTGGTATTGACACTGGACTCGTCATCCAGAGCTCTTGGGACTTGGGTTCAAATCCTGCCAGGTCACCACGGGGAGGTGATGGCTTAATGTTATTATCACTAGACTATTAATCCAGAAACTCAGCTAATGCTCTGGGGATCCGGGTTTAAATCCCAGTATGGCGGATGGCGATATGTGAATTCAATGAAAATCTGAAATTAAAGGTCTCATGGTGACTATGAAACCATTGTTGATTGTCATAAGAGACCAATCTGGTTTACTTATGTCCTTTTATAGAATCCTTACATGCAGAAGGAGACTGCTTGGCCCATCGAGTCTGCACCAACTTTCTGATGGCATATATTACCCAAGCCCACATTCCTACCCTATCCCTGTAACCCCACGTATTTACCCTGTTACTCCCCCTAATCTCCACAACTTTGGACACTAAGGGCATTTTAGCATGGCCAATCCCACCTAACCTGCAAACCTTTGGAGTGTGGGAGGAAACCGGAGGAAACTCATGTAGTCACGGGGAGACAGTGCAAACTCCATGCGATCACTTAGGCCAGAATCGAATCCAGGCCCCTGGCATTGTGAGGCAGTGGTGCTGACCACTGTGTCATCTTGCCACCCTTTTAGGAAAGGAAGTGAACAAAGAACAACACAGCACGGGAAACAGGCCCAACGAGCCCATGCCGCCATTTTAACATTATGAGTCCCCTCCTCTACCTATGACCTTTGTCTACGCCTATTGGGGAAGATTGAGGTAAGACTAATTTAGGGACAATTTCAATCAGCCTAAGAGCACATTTTTGGGGTGTGTGTGGGAGGAAACCAGAGCACCCGGAGGAAACCCACGCAATCACGGGGAGAATGTGCAAACTCCCGCAGGCACCGGCCCAAATCCATTTATCTGCACAGCAAACAGTGATAGTCACTGAGCTGTCATGTTGCCCGTCAGGTGGTCCAGCTTAAGCGTACACTAACAACGTGAAGCACTAGGCAACTCTCGAAGCAACATCCAAGAGCAGCCCTAGCACGACCCACCGCCTGTATGCCCCTTGTTGGACAACAAGGCAGACTTTACCTGGGCTAAAGTGTGTCGTCTTTACCTGGGCTGGCCTTAATGTGACCCTGAACCCGGGTCCCCTTGGGGAATGCTCTAGGGACCTGGGTTCGAATCCCACCATGGCTGATGGTGAAGCTTGAATTCAGTAAAATCTGGAATTTAAGAAGGTCTAATGACGATCATGAAATCATTGTCAAAACCCACCTATTGTCCTTTGGGGAAGGTGATCGGTCAACCTTACCCGGTCTGGCCTACACGTGAATCCAGAGCCACAGCGATGTGGTTGACTCTGAAATGCCCTCAGGGCAATAAATGCTGGCCCGCTCATCCAGGGAAGGGAAGGTTATTGTTGCTTTTGTACACAAGCTAAATACAAGCATTATTGCTCCTACCTTGGGATCATGGATTCCTGAAAGCTCCTCATACGTTTTCTCCCCGACCATTACGGCAGCCAGGTTAGCAGTGTACGTCGATAAACAGAACAAACAGAATATAGCCCACAGGTTCATTAGGAACCGGCCCGTCCAGCACTTTGGGGTTTTGATCGCAGCCGTCCTGCCAAACAAAATGGCGTAGCAGACGTTGAGGGCTGAGGAGAAGGAGAAGACCTTGTTCCTGTTTCTCCCCTTGGGCGTCATTCCGAAAGGGCTCTTCCACTCGTAGAGCGTGAGGAACAGCGCGGTCACATGAAGAGCCACAAAGATCCCCACCCACATGGACCAGTGCAGGGGCCACATGAAAGCTCCGATGGGGGCCGCCGTGTCTCGGGTCCGCACCAGGATCCCGAGGCTGGTGGAGAAGAACGGGCTGGTGAAGTCGATGACCTTGCTTCTGGCCGAGTTGATGCTGAAGGAGGTGACGGCCAGGTGTGCCGCCTGGCTGAGCAGGTCGCCCACCAGGCCCGTCCAGCGCCCGTTCTTCCAGCCGCCATACTTCCCGTCGCCAACGATGTACAGGTCGAAATCGAAGCCCATGTCCTCTGCCAGCTTCTCCAGCAGGTCGATGCAGTAGCCGTAGCAGCACTTCTTGTACTCCATGGGCACGGAGTCGTTGCCCGACTTTAGGCTCTCAAAGAGGCTCTCGATGGTGGCACTGTCGTTGGTGAGAGCGTCCAGGCACAGCTGCCCAGCGGGGCAGCGACCGTCCTCATCCACGTTCCGGGTGAACACAAAAGGATGTTCAATCAACGTTACCACTCGTAAGTGCAGCCGGGAAGAGTGGCTGTGGCCGTAGTATTGCTTCTGCATTTTGCTGGGCCAAATCCCGTGATCCATGATAATTTTCCCCTCGTGCCATCTCCCGAGGCGAGTCCACATCGGTTTCCCAACGGGGTCAAGCTGTAGGTTCCAGATGTAGTAGTGGCTGTCTGAAGTGATAACAGATGGATCTGTTACTTTAATATAACCCGTCACGCCATCGAAGCTCGTGTTTGCTAAAAATCTGAGGGAAGGAGAGAAAGACATTTGGTTTTGTTTCCGCTTTTCAACACTTAGGTCAGCAAAATTTCCTGCATCTTTCGCACAAGCTTAACCTGAATAGAACTCACTCGTCACCAATGCTGAGGAAGCTGTTACAGTTGTCTCTGTCTCTCTCCCTGCACCTAGTTGTGTACAAGGCAGCCTGTACTCAATGGAGTTTAGAAGGATATGGGGGGATCTCATTGAAATTTACAGAATGCTGAAAGGCCTGGGTAGAGTGGACATGGGGAGGAACTCCCTTTGGTAAGAGAGACTTGAATTCCTCAGAGGAAAGGAACAACCCTCTAAAACCAAGATGAGGAAGAATTTCTTCAGCCAGAAGACTGAATCCAAGGAATTCAATGCCACAGAAGGCTGTGGAGGCCAAGTCATTGAATGTATTTAAGCTAGAGATAGATACGTTCTTGATTAGTAAGGGGATCAAGGGGTACGTGAAGAGGCAGGAGAATGGGGTTGAGAAACTTATCAGCCATGATCGAACAGCGGAGCAGACTCGATGGGCCAACTGTCCTAATTCTGCTCCAATATCTTATGGTCTTATAATGTAGCCTTTCATGGAGAGATTTCTTATTTTTTGAAATAGGTTGCTAGTCTGTTGCCAGGGCCTTATATCAAGCATGGAGTGACCAGGTGCCGCACAGTGACCAGTGTCTCTCCTGCTCTTACCTCCAGCCATTGACGTGTTAGGAAAGATTTTACAGGTTGACACTCAACCTGTTTGGCTGCATTATGAACACAACTTCCTTGACCATCGAATCGTGGGATGGGAATCGAAACCAGAGTTTCTGGCTCAGAGGCAGGCATGCTAGCCCGCTGCGCCACAAGACCAATGCTAAGGAAGTCCCGTCAGCAATTTCAGACTGAGTCGCTGGTGAAAAGGGAGTATTTTGGGGAGGAATATGATTGTTACGGTGGACAATGAGTTTGTGTGAAGGTGCGTCATGTTTTTGCTTTGTTCCTGGAACTGTGAAAACATTTCAAGAAAATTATGATCTTTTTTCTCTTAAATATTAGTTTATTCATTAGTCACAAGTAGGCTTTCATTAACACTGCAATGGAGTCACTATGAAAAACCTTAGTTGCCATACTCTGGTGCCTGTTCGGGTACACTGAGGCAGAATTTAGCATGGCCAATGCACCTAACCAGCACGTCTTTCGGACTGTGGGAGGAAACCGGAGCATCTGGAGGAAACCCGCGTAGACATGGGGAGAATGTGCAGACTCCGCACAGTCTGCCACAGCCTCCACAAAGACGTGCGGGTTAAGTTGATTGGCCATGCTTAATTGCCCCTTAATGTCAGAGGGTTAGTAGGGTAAATGAGTAGGCCTGTGGGGGTACAGCCTGGGTGGAATTGTGGTCCAAGCGGACTCGATGGGATTCTATGGTTCTAGACAGTGACCCAAGCCGGGAATTGAACCCGGGTCCCTGGTGCTATGAGGCAGCAGTGCTAACCACTGTGCCAACGTGCCACCCTAAAATCAGCCAGCATGGCACTGAGATAGGCAATTGTATTTGGCCGGTGTAGGGATTGAACACACGATCTTGACATTATTAGCGCCACGGTCTAACCATCGGAGATAACTGGCCACCGACAATAATGAAGAGATACACAGATTATACCTGTTAATTATTTGGGAGAAAAATGTAGGGGGGTTGGAGAGAGGAACATAAGCAAAGTACAGTCATTATTTTGCCTCTCATTCCCCTTTGTGACCCTCCATTATGCCAAACTCATTGAATCTGGCCCTGCTTCACACTCTAACCTGGCTGCCTGCTGCAATCAGTTCAGTGGTGTCAATACTATGCATTGAATTCACTCGAGCCTCCAGAGAGAGACAAAGCAAAGCGACACGGTTGGAATGCAGAATTAATCCACTCTGCGTAAGTGCAAATGAAAGTGCTCTTTCAATACTTAGACTTGACTCTAATTAATGGCATTGTTTTAAGTGGACTGTCAGAGGTCATAGAGTAAATGTGGAGCTATGGTCCAATTGTCCTGGTGTCTCCGTTCACTAACCAGCAACGGGAATGAGAATCTGTGCTGAATAAGGTAAACAAGCGCTGAGAGTTACACACCGGTACAACAAGGTGTGCAGTCTGTGCAAGGGGTGGAGTGGGGGAGAAACGTGGAATCCAATTAATGGGGAAAGGGTTTAGGAAGGGAATTCTGGATTAATAATCAGAGTTATAGGCAGATTCTTAGGTTTAGTGACAGATGGCAAGGAGAGAATTAAAAAGACTTACATCTAACAAGATAACATTTGCTCATTTGTGAATGCATTATTGAAAGAAATGAAAGATGATTTAATGCTAAGAATCTATATTTATATCGAACGATAATTGTACGTTAATATGAATTAAGTTTAAAATGTTCACCTCACTCAATGTACAAACACCGCAGAGAGTATACAAGTTCAAAAGTTCATATCAAAAGCTATTTAGCCAGAAGAAATATAATGAAATTTCAAATTCAGGACAATGCTGAAATGCTTGATATCAAATTAAATGGCTCTATTGTCCAAGCATAAGAAAATATCCGTCCAAGAGCTCGGGGCTAATATGTCTATACAAAGCACCAATGGGAAAGGTATTTGAACGATGGTGTCTAGTGAGACATAGCAATAAGGAAGTTAATCATCAGGGTTGGATATCTGGTTTTCGGATCAGCAAATTAAAGACCGTTAAGTCAAGTGATTGGCAATTGGCTGAGATGTCCGTCATGTTTTGGACTGATATGTTAACGTGAAATGAAATCAAGTCTAAGCTAGTTAGAAGGAGCACATTTGGGGTACCTGGAGCGGTATAGTGGCACAGTGGTTAGCACTGCTGCCTCACAGCGCCAGGGACCCGGGTTCGATTCCCGGCTTGGGTCACAGTCTGTGTGGAGTTTGCATGTTTTCCCCGTGTCTGCGTGGGTTTCCTCCCACAATCCAAAGATGTCATAATGTAATTGCGTAGTATATATCCCAGTGATTGCAGTAAGATGGCCAGGAAGGCTACCCAGAGAACCCCCCCAAAAAATGGAACAATGGCAGGCCATGCTGAGGGAAGCATAGACACTGAGGGGTTTGGGAAACAGCGCCTCCTGTCTGTGAGCGCAGGCCTTGAAAACCAGAGGGCAAAGGCAGGATTCTGCAAAATACCAGAATGCTGATGAGTCCACTCTTCGCAATGGAGAGCTTCATGAATTCTCAAGCGCTCGTTGCAGAATGAAAATTATAATTGTCTTGTTGCGCCCTCCCTTCCCCCACCCAGCAGCCAGTAGTCTGTTGTGTTGTACGCACTGACCTTGAGCAGGAATTTCCAGCCTTGGGACGATCGTGGCCAGAAAATCCCGCCCTAAGGGACAATTCAGCATGGCCAAACAACCTAACCTGTACACAGTGGGGAGTGATTAGTTCGAAGGAGAAAACCTGATGTGAAGGCATGGTAGGAGGGACAATGTGCAGCTGAGAGGTGAAGATGTAAGCGCGGGACAGAAGCAACATGGTGGGGAAGGAGGAGTGTCTGAGGGATGGGTTGGGAATATCAAAAACCCAGGTTCAATTTCGGCCTGTGTGGAGCTTGCACATTCTCCCCGTGTCTGCATGGGTTTCCTCTCGGTGCTCTGGTATCCTCCCACAGTCCAAGGACGTGCAGGTTAGGTGGATTGGCCATGCTAAATTGTCCCTGGGCATCCAAAGACGTGCAAGTTGAGTGAATTGGCCACGCTCACTTGCCCCTTAGTATCCAAAGATGTGCAGGTGAGGTAATTGGTAAATGCACGGGGTTACGGGAATAGGGTTGGGGTGGGATGCTCCTTTGGTGAGTCGGTGCAGACTCAATGGGCCGATTGGCTTCTTTCTGCGCTGTAGAGATTCTATGGAAAGGAACTGAGGAGTGTTGTGAAATGGTGAAACTAAAGTAGGAGCTTTACCAACAGGATAATTTCAAGTTGCCGAAATGCTTTTTTTTTAATCATCAATGCTGGAAAATGCTGTCCAATGTGGATTCTATTGTTAGATAAACACTGGAGCCAATGGTACGTATAAAAGAACCATCCTGCATTGTGATGGATTAAGGAAATTAGTTGTGTGACTTAAGGGCCACATAATGATGAGGACTGTAGGTACAAATAGATAATGTCAAATAAATTGCAAGTGGTTTATTTTGCATAAACCACGAGCATAGTTGACATTTGTAAGCTTTAAAGAAACGTGTACAGGTTGATTTATTGGGGTCCATCTATTGCATTCAAATTTGTCCTTGCAGTACTTTCTCAACGGGAAAGCAGCTTACTCGCCAGTGCCATATTTTTAGGAAACACAGAAGAACCAGAAAGATTAGCTATTTATTTTTGCTCTTAGAGAACCTAATGATAAGTGTTTGTGAGCATGGAAAGACTCATCATTTCAAATATTATAAATAGCAAGGAGCTTCAAAGTCTCTCCCCCCATTCTGTTGGTCACTGAAGTGGAGAAATTCGCTCCTACTTCGATTCTGTACACTCCAGTATCAATCATCCCCACTCGAGTAGTGGTTCCCCTCGCGCTTTGTCAGCAAACACACTCTGCCACCTCTGTCCTTAATTCCTCTACTTCCCCCTTCAATCATCCTTAGATATCTGCGTCCGACTGAGTGACGTCAACGGTGTTAAGATACGAGGTCTCTGAGGGCTTTTAAGTTCACGCCACTTGAACATCAGCGTTGCGAGAATGAAAAATGTATTGGTATCACTTCTGGCATTGCCATTTAGCACAGCTAGGTTCCAACTCAGTCTTTTTATTCATGAGCTTTGGTGTGACATTATAGCGTGTGAACAGAAAGCCTTTTTGCAGTTGACTGCAAATCATAGGATCCCTACAGAGCAGAAGGAGGCCATTTGGCCCATTGAGCATGTACCGTCAACAATCCCACCATATCCCTGCCACCCTAAATATATACACTGCTAATTCCCATGACATTAAGAGGCAACTTATTCCTTCATGGGACATGGGCATTGCTGGCTGGACAGCAACCCTAACTGTTCTTGAACTGAGTGGCTTGCTAGAGCATTTCAGACGACAGTTAGGAGCCAACCACATTGCTGTAGCTCTGGGGTCACACGTAGGCCAGACTAGGTAATGTCAACAGATTTCCTTCCCTAAAGGGCATTGGAGAACCAGATGGGTTTTCCCAACAATTGACTATGGCTTCATGGTCATCAGTAGATTCTTAATTCCTGATTTTTTTAAAAATTGAATTCAAATTGTGTGGCCAATCAACGTAACTCACACATCTTTGCATTGTGGGAGGAAACAGGGTCTACCAACTTTCAAAACAATTGCCCACTATGGCATTCCCCACTCTCTGTGGCCACCTATGATCTACTTCCAGAGTCAAGGGGGGCTGACTCTATCCGTCTCCCTGCAGTGAAACTAGTCTAACAGGGCCCTTCAAACCAAGGCAGCTGTGTCCATTTGGGAAATTTTGCTCTTTTGAGCCTCAGTAGCAGAAACCCAGCCCCTCGTCTTTCATCTCATGACAGCCTTGGACAACTAGTCCCTCTGGCCACAAATGTGAGTACCTACCTCCAACAAGTGTGCTTCATTACATTTTTTCACCTGAATGACTGCTAGCCTTCTATAAATTTCATGATCCGAGGTGAGACTGCTACCTATAAGCTTTTCTATTCCCCTCAGAAATTTTAGATTTGTTCCAAAAAAGATAATAATCTGACAGTTTATCTCAAACTGTCAGCCTCTCTGGCTTCATCATTTTCTGAACCGGTTTGTTTTTTTAAATGTATCTTATCTTATTCATGGGACGTGGGCATCACTGGTCATCCAGCACTTATTGCCCATCTCTAGTTGCCCAAGGGCATTTGAAAGTCAACCACATTGCTGTGGCTCTGGAGTCACATGTAGGCCAGACCAGGTAAGGACGGCAGATTTCCTTCCCTTGGAGCACATTAGTGAACCAGATGGGTTTTTCCGACAATCGACAAGGGTCATCAGTGGATTCTTAATTCCAGATTTTCTTTTATTGAATTCAAATTCCACCATTTGCTGTGGCGAGATTCGAACCTGGGACCCCAGAGCATTACTGAATACCTGGGTTAATAGTCCAGCGATAACACCACGAGGCCATTGAGCCCCCTATTTATTTTATCACGATGATGGTGTTTCCTCTTTGTTAAGCTGCAAATGGGTATTTCCAATTTTTAAAATTTATATTATTCGTTCTAAGTTAGTCTTTATTCTTGGGCTGTGTGCATTGCCAGCTGGGTCAGCATTCATTGCCCATCCCTAACTTCCCTTGAGAAGGTGATGGTGAGCTGTGCTTTTGAATTACTGCAGTCCACGTGGTGTAGGTACACCCACAACACTGTTAGTTTTAATGTTTATTATTGTCACAAGTCGGCTCACATTAACACTGCAATGAAGCTACTGTAAAAATCCCCTAGTCACCACAATCTGGTGCCTGTTTGGTTACAGGGGGAGAATTTAGCATGGCCAATGCACCTAACCAGTACGTCTTTCAGACTGTGGGAAGAAACTGGAGCACCCAGAGGAAACCCACGCAGACACAGGAAGAATGTGCAGACTTTGCACAGACAGTGATCCAAGCCAGGAATCGAACCCGGGTCCCTGATGCTGTGAGGCAACAGTGCTAAGCACTGTGCCAGGATTTTGACCCAGCAACAGTGAAGGAACAGCGATATATTTCTAAGTCAGGGTGGTGAGTGGCTTGGAGGGGAACTTGAAGGCACATCTGTTGCCCTTGTCCTTCTAGATGGTAGAGGTCACACACTTGGAAGGTGCTCTCAAAGGAGCCTTGGCAGGTTACTGCAGAGCATCTTGTCAACAGCACAAATGCCGGTCAACTTCCTACAATCTCATTCCATTAATTGCTACCTTTAACTCATCCTTTTGCAAAACCATTAAATAGTGGAACAGTGGAAGATGTACAAGATGGTTGGATTGGCCTTGCTAAATTCTCCCTCAGTGTACCTGAACAGGCACCAGAGTGTGGTAACTAGGGGATTAGCATAGTAACTTCACTACAGTATGAATGTGAGCCTACTTGTAACTAATAAATAAACTTTTACATTAAACTCTTAAACAACCTTCAATCATTCCTTCCTTCTACAATCCTGAGGCTTTTACAAACCCTGAAGCACATAATCACTGTTTCCTATCTTTTCTCATCCCTTTTTAGTCTCAGTGGAGTAAATGTCTTTCACAATAATTCACTTCTCTTTTTGAAGAAATGCAGCAGGCTCTGGACTTGACGTGGGGGTGGTTTTACACGTTCGGTTTTCTGACGGGGAGCCTGGTATATCGGGACCACACATGGAGAAATCACAGGCCACTAGTCGCGCCTTCCTGTTCATTAAAATTAGTGCCTGGGACATCAAGGGCATCGCGCCACCAACTCCTGAGATGGGTTGGCACCCCATGTAGTTCTTTGTCGACGGCGAGGTTCGATCAACAAACCTGCCGGTTTTCAATTTTAACAGCTCTCATTGGTGAAGTTACGGCTTGCTGTGTTTCATTTAAGGGGTTAAAAAGAATTTACAAGGCAATGCATGATCCCAAAGAAGCACAGTGCGGATTAAATAAAAGAAAGGGGAAAAAAATCCATTGATAATTGGCCAAAGTCCAGATTTAAATGTTTTTTTTCTCCAACCATCCATTTTAAAATGATGGCACAAAAACTCAAGCCCTACTTAGCAGTCTATCTATGTCAACAGGTGATGCGAAAAAAAGGGTGACACAGCATGCAACGATTTATGACTGATAACTGAGGTAATTAGGAATAATGGTGTAATCACAATAAACATCAAATCCATTTAACACAAACTGAATCCATTCCTGCTTTGCCATTCATTAGAGGTGCAACATCTTCCTGATCGCATTCTCCAGCCAAATTATTCCAACCAAACATCTGTCTGTCTGAGCTTTCTTTCAGTGTTAACTGGTGCCACACCAAAGCAATTATTTGCCTGCTGAAATTATCTCTCAGCTGAATCTGAGGCTGGTGCCAGCTCAGGAGTGTTGCTCTGGACACTTCTTGGACTCGTCCTTCGTATATTTACTATGGACGGGCACAGTGGGTTAGCACTGCTGCCTCACAGCGCCAAGGACCCAGGTTCGATTCCTGGCCTGGGTCACTGCCTGTGCAGAGTCTGCACATTCTCCCCGTGTCTACGTGGGTTTCCTCCGGATGCTCCAGTTTCCTCTCGCAGTCCAGCCTGTTAGGTGCATTGGCCGTGCTAAATTCTCCCTCAATGTACCCTAACAGGGGCCGAAGTGTGCTGAATAGGGGATTTTCACAGTAACTTCATTGCGGTGTTAATATAAGCCTACTTGTGACACGAATAAATACATGTTATAGGACAGATATCTATAAAATGAATTCCCACCTTGGCCATGCCTTTCACGACTAAGGGATCCCAAAAGTGTTTTAAAGATAATTTAAGTTTTTTTTAAGTGTACTCAGTGTTGTACTGTAGGAAATGCAGAAGCCAATTTTTCCATGAACAAGCTTCCACGTATTGTTATGTGTTGATGACTATGTTTGAGTGATGTTGGTTAAAGCTTACGTATTGGCTGGGAATGGAGGGATACAAACGAATGGTCTAGTTGGACGAATGAGCGGCGCAGGCTTGGAGGGCCAAAGGGCCTGTTTCCTGTGCTGTATTGTTCTTTGTTACCTTTTGTTTGTTACAAGACCTTCCCTACTCTTTAAATAGTGATGTAGGCCTGCCACCCTGGTGGATTTTGAGACAGAGCGGGAATGTGAAATTGTATGGATAGGATTCCCCCCGCGAGCCCGCCCACCCCCGACCTGGATATGGTGTAACAGTGGGGGGAGGCAGGGCCTCAGATGGAAAGCCCATCCTTGCTCCTAAGTGGCTACTAAATAGCCATTTAAGGGCCTTTTCAGGTGGTCGGGTGCCAGATGGCTGAGGGTGGGAAGTAGAATAAAATCACTGACCTTGATTTTGGGCGCGAAGGTGGGGTTTCCATCAGTAGCCCATCCCCCCTTCTCGCTGTGAACGCCCTCCCTTCATGGGCTGGACCCCTTCAAACCTCCCTCCCCTCCCCAATGGGGTCGAGCCCCCACCATCCAAAGAATTCAGGCAACAGAATCTTTTACAAGGTTCATGGGACCTCAGGTTAACATCTCCTCCTAAGGATAGCATTTTGGCATACAGCACTCCCTCAGTGCTGCACTAAAAATGTCAGCTTCATTATTTATTGGCAACAAGTAGGCTTACATTAACACTACAATTAAATTACTGTGAAAATCCCCGAGCTGCCACGCTCAGGCACCTGTTCAGGTACGCTGTGGGAGAATGGCCAATGCACTTAACCAGCACATTTTTCAGACTGTGGGAGGAAACCAGAGCATCTGCAGGAAACCCACGCAGACATGGGGGGAATGTGCAGGCTCCGCACAGACAGTGGCTCAAGTCAGGAATCGAACCTGGGTCCCATTAAGTCCTCAAGTCTCTAGAGTGGCCCTAAAGTGTAGTAACAGGTAAATCTAAGTTCTCTGTTAATACCCACATGCTGGCATTGGATACACTACAGCTGTAGGAGCATTAATTGGCTCTACAGAACACTTGGAGTTGACAATGCAAAACATTTAACTGACCCCTTCACATGCTTTGAGTTAAAAAATATAAAGACAAGTTCTTCATGGATGTCAAACATCCAACAACTCCAGTGATGCTTGAAATTCTAATTTGTGTATCTGGATTACACCTCAAAAACGTAATAGTGATGGCTTTGAAGGCACCACGTTCTGTTAAAAATGCCAGGTTGGGGTGGGGGGGGGGCGCTGCAGGTGGCGTGCTGTGCAGTTGAGAGGCCAGCATGGTGTCACAGCGGTTAGCACTGCTGCCTCACAGCGCCAGGGGACCCGGGTTCAATTCCGGCCTCAGGTCACTGTCTGTGTGGAGTCTGCACGTTCTCCCCGTATCTGCGTGGGTTTCCTCCGGGTGCTCTGATTTCCGCCCACAGTCCAAAGATGTGCGGGTTAGATAAATTGGCCATGCTAAGTTGACCCAAGTGTCAGGGGGGTAAGCAGGGTATACATATGGGGTTGTAGGGATAGGGCCTGGGTGGGATTGTGGTCGGTGCAGGCTCAATGGGCCAAAGGCCGCTTTCTGCACCGTGGAGGTTCTATGATGCTATGAGTAGACAACCGCGATAACCATATTGGAGAGTGTCACTGCAGCATCTTTCTGAAGTTCTGTTCAATTCAAGTGAAGTCAGAAATTGCTTCCTAAACTGATTGAGACATTAACACAGCTGGAAACATCTGAAACACCAACCAAGCAAACGACAACAGGGGACTGCTCAGATACTCTCCACGATGGCACTGGGGAAATTGGAGCAGACTGCTCTGAAACTGCTCGAATTCAGCAATCATTAAAATCACTTATTTCCTTCCAGCTTATGACACAGGGTCCCACAATGAAACAGTAAAGTCTGTGGTGCCTGAATTCAATTCACTGGCAGCTGCGTAGAATAGCTAAGGACTGGAATATTGGGACGATGAGCAGATCCCTGGGAAAAGGGAGGGTGTCAGCTGGCACTTCCGGAGTGCTCCCTCGGAGGGGTGAAGCTGCTCTGGAGCAGTGTGAAGGAACTGCAGACTTGCAAAAAAAAAGAATACCGATGAGGAAAAGAACGAGTGTCTGGGCGGCACAGCAGCTCAATAGTTAGCACTGCTGCCTCACAGCGGCCAGGGACCACGTTCGAATCCAGCCTCGGGTCACTGTCTGGGTGGAGTTTGCACATTCTCCCTGTGTCTGTGTGGGTTTGCTCCGGTTTCCTCCCACAGCCCGAAAGACGGGTGGGTTAGGTTGATTGGCCATGATAAATTAACCCTTAGTATAAGAGGATTATCCAGGTAAACATGTGGGGTTATGGAAATAGGGCCTGGATGGGATTGAGGTCGGTGTAGCCTTAATGGGCCGAATGGCCTCCTTCTGTACTGTAGGGATTCTGTGATTCTAATCTATGAGCACAATCACACACACACACCTCAGTCCCCAGACACATCTGTGAATCTTATTTGAGCCCTCACCTTTCATCCCACCATGGATCAAGGGTCGCAGCCAAAGCAGGAACTGGCCTGCCCGCCAACTGTGACGGCAGATGGGCCACGTAAAATCCCACGCAACTGCTGTTTCATTCAACTGCTGTTTGTTGCCCACTACTAATTGCCCCTTGAGAAGGTGATGGTGAGCTGCTTTCTTGAACTGCAGAAGTCCCAAAGGTGTAGGTACACCCTCAGTGCTGTTAGGGAGGAAGTTCCAGGATTTTTGAACTAGTGACAGTGAAGGAACGGAGATACAATCCCAAGTCAGGATGGTATGGGACTTCAAGGAAAACCTCCAGGTGGTGGTGATCCCATGTGTCTGTTGCCCTGTTTTAGTTAAGTCTGGTGTTGTGAGACTTCTTACTGTGTCACAAGTAGGCTTACATTAACATTGCAACAAAGTTACTGTGAAAATCCCCTAGTCGCCACACTCTGGCACCTGTTCGGGTACACCGAGGGAAAATTTAGCATGGCCAATGCACTTAATCGGCGCTGTGGTGGGAAACCGGGGCATCCAGAGGAAACCCACGCAGACATGAGGAGAATGTGCAGACTCCACACAGACAGTGATCCAAGTTAGGAATCGAATCTGGGCACCTGGTATTGTGAGGCAGCGGTGCTAAACCCCCACTCCAGGGGCCGATGAGCAAATTTTGAAAAGGTACAGTTTGGTGTAACGTTGAACATGGATTTCAATAAAATAATGAAGTTTGAAGGTAAGAAACAGCTTTATGTGTTTGCAGCGGGTTGCATTGGGCTGAATGACCAGTTAATGGGGAACATTCCCAATTCCACTAACAGTAATGTGTAGACTATTCATTTAGGCGTGTGGGACCTTTTTGCTTGTAAGTAACAAGATGCCTCAGTGTTAGCACTTTTGTCAGGCGCCTCTGGGGTCAAACCCCATTCCACGATCCAAGCAACCGCTTCAGATCAGCAATGCAGGGGGAGCATTGTCAGACACGCTGTTCATCATATGTGATGCAAAATCAGGCTAATAGCGTTATCCTCTACTGTCAACATCATGGGGGCTACCAGAGACTGAACTGGACTCGCCATGTAAGGACTCGCTATGAAAGCAGGTCAAAGGCTAGGATTCCTGCATCCAGTAACCCACTTCCAGACTCCTCAAAGCTTGCCCACCATCTACAAGGCACAAATCAGATGGAATACTCTCCACCTGTTTGGTTATGTTGATTGGCCGTGCTAAAAATTACCCTTAGCGTCCTGAGATGTGTAGGTTAGAGGGATTAGTGGGTAAATATGTAGGGATATGGGGATGGGGCCTGCGTGGTATTGTGGTCGGCGCAGACTCAATGGGCCGAATGGCCGCTTTCTGTACTGTAGGTTTCTATGATTTCTATCTGGATGTATGTGTCTCTAAGAAGCTCAAAACCATCCAGGACAGGGCAGCCCACTTGACTGGCACCCCTTCCATCAACACTGACTCCCCCCACTACTGATGGCACAATGGCAGCAATGTGTACCATCTACAAGATGCACTGCAAGAACTCACCAAGGCTCCGCAGGCAGCACCTTCCAAACCCACGACTGCTACCATCTAGAACAGATTTGTCTAACATGTGGCCTACTGGGCCTCTGTATCCAGCCCACGACCCCTGTCCAAATTGTCAGTGAGTAAAATTTGATGATTATTTTTCTAAGGAGGGCCCCTCCAATCGCACGCTGTTTCTCTCCCCCATCTGCTGTTGCTAGGTTGACGAGTGAGCCAATTAGCAGCAACTGTGGGAGAGCACCAGTCTCTTATTGGAGGAGCAGCTCTCTTCACCCAAAGGCTTGGAAAGATGGAGCAATGGCAGTGGTGAATCTGATGGAAAGGCAGGGAGGTTTTCAGGGTGGGGTGGGGTTGTGGGGGAGCAGAGGGATAGTGGCTGCCAGGGGCAACAGGGTTGGACGGTGTGGAGATTGGGCAGGGGGAATGAGCGATGTGTGTGTGTGTGTGCGTGTGTGTGTATATGTGTGTGTGTCTGTGTGCGTGTGTGTGCACGCGTGTGTGTGTGCGTGTGTGTGTGTGTGGAGTCTGCACGTTCTCCCCATATCTGCACGGGTTGCCTCCGGGTGCTCCGGTTTCCTCCCACATTCTGAAAGACGTGCTGGTTAGGGTGCATTCACCCGAGCAGGCGCCGGACTGTGGCGACTAGGGGAACGTCACAGTAACTTCGTTGCAGTGTTAATGTAAGCCTAGCTTGCGACTAATAAATAAACTTTTAACTTTTAAAAGCGAGAGCAAACAAGAGAACTCCACTGCAGTCATGTCCCTAATGAGAGCAAGCACACCTCGGAAGCAGGTCACTGATTATGGAACACCTCAGGATATCCCGAGGATGTGAAAGAAGCTGTTTAAATGCAAATCTTTTCTTCATTAGATCAGGCTATTGTAGCTTAAACCAAATCAATTTGGGCCCAATCGCTCTAATTTAGATTGATTTAAAGTTTTGATTTAGTTCCTAGTCTACAGCAGCGTGGTAATTACCCTAAGAAGGGCCTGAATGGCAATACGGCAGATGAATACTGGTCTTCAATATTATTTTAATATAGCCCATATCTCATCAATTCCCATTGAATTTCCCTGTAACCATAAAACTACTCAGATGTAAAAGTGTAATTAGCCTGTAATGAGTATAATGAAACACTCGCACCGTCGCCAATCACTCTCTTACCTGGAAAGAAACTGGCCTGATGTTATATTCATATCTTCCCAGTGCATACAGTTTGTTATACTTGGGACGAGGGCCAGCTCAGGCCTCACGTAGGTTGCAGTGGCCACAGCTCTGGCGATCAGCTCCACGGCATCCTGCACGTAACTATGGAAGGCCGGCTGTGCCGTTTTCCCGTGGGCCAACAGGCCCATGGGCAAGCCATCGGCTCTCAATTCCTCCACGTTCTGGGAGTCCCCCAGAATCCAGTGGTGCTCCGGCAGCATTAACCCGTAGCTGGCTGCCAGCTGGAAGATCTTCCGGAAGTGCTCGATGTCGCAGCCAAAGGTGACGATGGACAAGGACGCCTCTTTGACCGTCTCCAGGTACTCCTGCAGGTAGTTCAGGAAGTTGGCGTCGTCACTGTCCGAAGCAATGTTGAAAATGGTTCCCAGGTGAAACTTGGAGTTGTTGTACAGGAGGCTGAGGAAACTGGTCACGTTCCATTCTTGGCACAAGACCAGGCTGACATCATACCAGCTGTTCATCGTCAGGAGGAAGATGAGTATGTCTGCGTGGGTGGGATGAGAGGTCTCGAGGCTCATCTGGAGATGGAGGGGATTCTGCATCAAGAGCAACAACAACAACAAAAAAAATGAACGGATCAGTGCAAAATAAATCCTGAACAGAATAATACTCAACTTCAGGGATGTGGGCCAGAATTCTCCACTGCCAGTGACAATGGAGAGTTTGGCCAAAACTTGGCCATTTGGCCAAATCTCCGTTTGTAGCAGCGGGACTGGAGAATCCCAGCCACGGGCAAAGTCGGTGAATCCCAGGCACAGTCAAGGTCAGAGAATCCCAGCCGCAGGCTAGATTTTCTAAGGAACCAGCCACTCGCACGCACATTGCAGTATTTGATCAGCTGGTCTTTCAAATGTCACCTCATTCTGTCGGCACTCCTCACCAATAGTTGTACACGAGACATGCACAACTGTCAGAACCTTTATCGAGTTGTCCATCGGGGTGTGAATCCAAGGTCACCAACAAGCTTTAATAGGCAAGAGACCAAAGGCAGGGGAGAAGTCAAAATCGATAGACAGTAAGGTGATCTTACTCATTCCGACATCAAACACCTTTCAGGGATAAAGCGCGTACTTCTGATACAGGGAGAAACTGTCAAGAAAGTTTAATTCTTTTATTTAACAATACAAGAATGCCAAAGTAATTTCATCCAGTTGATAATTGAGAGTCACTTACCAATGACATTTGTTTTACCTTGGAAGTACAATAAATTTTGTTTTACGAGGCCATCAAAAAAGGTTTTTCTTGGCCAGAGCAGCGATCATTCATTCACCAATTGGTTTTCCCATCACTTACTGAACAGAGAGGAAAACCTGGGACATTTGGTATACTGGAAGGATCTACAAAATGTACGAAATAATATATTGCAAAAGCAGGATTCAATAAAATATATCAAACAGGATTACAGTCATCAAATTAAATGCAAGGGGGTATCCTGATGTGATTCACCATGCTTCCTCTTCATTGGTCCCTTTCCCTCTCAAACTTGGTTTTTTACATTAGATCCACATCCTGATGAACTACTCAATCAAGGTTCTGACACAACAACAGAAAATGCTGGAATAATCTCAGCAGGTCTGACAGCATTTGTGAAGAGAGAATAGAGCCAACATTTCGAGTCTGCATGACCCTTCGTCAGAGCTCAGAGGTTCTGACAGATGTGCACTCAATCTCTTTTCACAAGCTTTTTAATCAAAAATGACTTTGTGCGTTGACTGGCTGAGCTTAAAAAGACCAAAACACCAACTCTTTAGTGACGTGAAACAGCAGTTTCTAAGATGACTGAACATTTGCATAACTGTACCTCACAACTTCCAAAGCCATTGCAATGGAGTCAACTTGTTAAGAAAACTCATCAGAAACAATTACTTCGAAGGAGTGTGGATGGGCCATCTCCTAAACCATTCACAAGACATCCAGTCAACCATCTGGGTACTGAACTGGATAGGGACCAAGCATTCGGCACAGTCGCCCCAGAAATCAACTTTGGCTGAGAAAAGAATTCACGCAGCCAGAATCTATTCATGTAAACCATGGACCTGGAATACACTAGCCATGACCATGTTTGGGTAACTGCTCAGTCGGAAGGAAAGGGTCATGTGACAAGTCAACTAACTCTTTGGCCGGAATTTTACCATCTTGCTCACCCCAGAATCCAAGCAGGCGAGGCTTGCAGAACGGAATTCGCTATTGGCCTGGGGCGGGATATTGCCTGAGCGAGGCCTTTGTGTCTAAGAAACTGTTTTTCTCCAGGCCAAAGGACGGAATCAGAAGAGATGCCAAAGAAGTATGACCCCCCAAGTGGCCCACTCTTTCTCTCTCTCTCTTCTCTCCTTCTCACCATAACCACATGCAAATTTGAGCCCAATCTTCTATTTGACCATCCACACTCTGCAGGCAGCGTTTTAAGAATGAACTTAGCAGCTGCTGATTCCATATGAGCGGGTATAAATTGTCTGTCGATATACTTAAACTGTCTCAATACCAAACGCTGAGGGACTATCAAACTCTGTCTGAAACCAATCAGGTCATCGGTCAACAAGACCTGCACACTTTATCCTTTACTGGAATTTAACAAGGATGGCTTAACCTATCCTCCCATGCTAACTTAATTATGCGAGTGTGTGTCTGAATCTTGATTGCATGTATGCGTGGAAGTCAGTGCGTTTAAGTACAATAAATACTAATCACTTCTTTTCAAAAAGGTACAGGAAAGCTATGATTGTGTGTGCATGTATGTGTGTGTGCTTGTGCATACATGCCTGCATGTGTGTGTGTGTGCATGCATGCCTGCATATGTGTACCTGTGTGTGCATGCATACCTGCATGTGTGTGTGTGCGCATGCATGCCTGCGTGTGTGCGTGCATGTGTGTGTGCATGATTGCCTGCATGTGTGTGTGCATGTGTGCTTGCAAGTGTGTGTGCATGCCTGCAAGTGTGTGTGTCTTTTATAGTCACAGCATGTAAACAGTTACACACTCACCAAATTTGGTAAGCATATCCTTTCAAACAGAATATTGTGGCCTAACGAATGGGAAAAGATGACTGTGATTTTCCAGTCCCAGAAATTCCTGCCTAAAGTCAATGGACCTTTGTGGCTGGTTTGCCAAATTTTCCATTCCACCCGCAATGATTCCTGCGACAGGCGCGACTGGAAAATCCCTGCCACAGGATCCTACTGAGGTACAGAGAATTACAGTTCCTTTGGTAATTATGGCCGCTCGTGAAGTCTCCTTTGACAGCAGCTCTCAACCTCATGAACTCACCGAGAAGGACAAGGGCAGCAAGCATTTGGGAAGACCATCACCTCCAAGTTCCCCCTCAGATTGCACACTCTCCCAACAGGGAAAGAAATCACCATTTCTTCGCCATTACTAGATCAGAATCCTGGAACTCCCTACCCACCCACCCAGCACCGCTGGAGTAGCTTCAACAGAGAGACTTTAGCTCAGGCAGCTCACCGTGATCTTTGTCCATTCGAGATGGACAATGCTGCCACTGCCAGCAATACTTGCATCCCATCACACGAATGAATAAATAATAGCAGACGCTGTGTCTTTGAAAAGGTCTGAAGTTAGCTGAGTGAATGCTAAAGGAGTAGGAAAATGGTCGAAGCAATGTGCAGTTGATTGCAACAATCACCAGCGTACATGCAAGAAAGAGGGTTCAGTACGCATAAAAGGTCTTCACCAGGGCACGGGAGCGAGACTGCAGGCTGCAAAAACCAAATGGGACCAGCCATCAATTTTGAATCATAGTTTCAAACAATCGCACCAGCTACACAGGCGCCAATATCACTTGCCAATTGTGTGATCATTCACAAAACACTCGAGATACACAGAAGGCATCTGTTCCTCCAGGGAGGAGGTGTAACCAGAGACGTAATCACCAACAACTGCTACTGCCTTCCATATCCCCAGGCACATGATAAATTACCACCGCCAACACTGAAACCTTGAAACTCCGGGGGGGATTCTCACACTTTGCTGATATAACTTCCGACTGGAGGAATGGCTGAAAATTGATCATTTAATCCAGGGCACCTGGCAGAACCTCCGCAAAGTTCCTGGCCCAAATTGCTTTGGAAGAGAAATGATTAGTAAGCAGCCATCCGCTGATCCCTGACTATTGTTTGTAAGTCTTTCCTCCGTTGCATTTGGCTGTTGAAAAAATCAGTGAATTGCTTCACATTAACCTCTGCCTCACAGCGTCAAGGACTAGGGTGTGATTCCTGGCTTCAGTCACTGTCTGTGTGCAGTTTGCACATTCTCCCCGTGTCTGCGTGGGTTTCCTCCGGGTGCTCCGGTTTCCTCCCACAGTCCAAAGATGCGCAGGTGGATTGGTCACGCTAAATTTCTGTAAGCTGACTGTGTGTGTGTGTGTGTGTGTGTCTGTGTGTTTATATGCCCTGTTTGTGATCAGAACTCCCCACTCACCTGACGGAGGGACAGAACCCCGAAAGCTAGTGGTGTCTGCTGCCAAATAAACCTGCTGGGCTTTAACCTAGTGTCGTGAGACTTCTTACTGCGTTTACCCCAGTCCAACGCCGGCATCCCCACACCAGGCTAAATTGCCCCAGAGTGCCACAGGATGGGTAGGTTAGGGGGGCCATCAGCAGGGTGAATGTGTGGGGTCACAGGGATAGGGCAAGGGAAGAGGGCCTGGTTAAGACGCTCTGTCCGGTGCAGACCCGGTTGGGATGAACGGCCTCCGTCTGCACGGTACGGATTCTATGATTCGTACATTTAAATGAATTTCCTTGCTGTATCGTTTCCCCCGCCCCCCCCCCGGCTTTAGGGAAACCCGCTCCCCGCCCCCACCCACCCCTCCTCCCCCCCCACCCCCCCACCACCCCCCATCCCTCACCACACGTCAGTGGGATTCACAAAAACAGAAACCCAAGCGAAGGGAGCCCGCTGGGGAAGACCAGGTAAGTACAGCCCCTGTGGGGAGGGTGAACACGGCCAGGCATCACCCTGGCACCATCCACTGGCACTGCCTCCGGCAAACCGCATGCCGGTTTTCCCACCTCAGGCAGCACTCTGCGCGAGAAAGAGGAGATTCCACCCACGATAACATAAACCTCCATGTCGGCAGGGCAGCAGGGTGCGGGGATTGGAGAAATTTCAACTGGAGTCTTAAAAGACCATTGTCCTCCCAGTGATGTGACAAACACATTACCTCCCTAGTTGACAGGGAATGAGTTAGGATACCTCTGTCAGCGCACTGCAGTTCTTAAAAATCTTTATAAGCCACCAGGACCAACTAATTTCAATAATTCTAATGGCCATTCCTGTTCCTGTGTTCTGACGGTAAGAAGTCTGACAACACCAGGTTTAAGTCCAACCGATTTATTTGATAGTAAACTCACAAGCTTTTGAGGTTCCCCTCTCGGTCAGGTGAATGGAAAACAACAATTTGCATTTAGATAGCGCCTCTAACATCGCAAGAGACTCTGAGCATTTTGCAGGCGAGGTGATCAGACAAAATTGAACACTGGGCTACATAAAGAGATTTTAGGACTCGGTCAAAAGAGGTAGGCTTCAGAGAGTGACGTAAAGGGGAAAAGAGAGACAGAGAGATGTGGAAGGTGGCGCGGCGATGGTGGGGGGGGGGTTTGTTTTCCACTTCTACCTTGGGACGGACAATTTGATGGACTGTTGAAAAGTGGCTGCACGGTGGCACAGTGGTTCGCACTGCTGCCTCTCAGTGCCAGGGACCTGGGTTCAATTCCCGACTTGGGTCACTAGCTGTGTGGGGTTTGCACGCTCTCCCCGTATCTGCGTGGGTTCCCTCCGGGTGCTCCGGCTTTCTCCCACAGTCCGAAAGACATGCTGGTTAGGTGCATTGGCCATGCTAAGTTCTCCCTCAGTGTACCCGAACAGGCGCCAGAGTGTGGCGACCAGGGGATTTTCACAGCAACTCCTTTGCAATGAGAACGTAAGCCTATTTGTGACACTAATAAACAAATGGACTTTAAACTTTCGGTCCATTGACCTCGGATGGGACCGGAAAATCTCGCGCCGGGAGGTTTGGGGAGGAAACTCCGAGGCCTCGGACGTAGGTTGCTGAAGGCGCCAATGATGCAGTGATTAATATCAGGGACGCGGCAGAACTGCAGGTATGCAGAGATCTCGCAGAGTTATAAGGCAGGAGGTTCCAAAGTAGCTGATAACTTTGCACTGAAGCAGGCTGTTAATAGCTGCTTCACAAATTGATCCTGCCCGGAAAGCATCCCAAGGCACGCCGGTATCTCATTTAAAATGCACAAATTGCCCTGTGCAGGGGAAACGAGAATAGAATCAAATCCAGCCACCCATAGCAATGATGTTCCAATTATTAGTCAATGAGCTTTTCATTTGGTGATACGATTAGTAACAAAATCCATCGACCTGAACCCAGCCTTCTGCAGCTGGCGGGTCAGATTTTTCTCAGTGTGCTGTGGACGCAGTCACAGAATCGCAGCTTACTGGACATCTGTTGGCAACAATAAACAAACATTCTCAAAACAGAATTAATGGCTCCTAGTGAGAATCCAACCCACAAGGATTATTAATCGCGGTTTCCGATTTTCGCTAGCCCTTGCCAACAACAGTCAGGTTCACAAACACAACATACGTGGCCCTGATTTACATATATTA
The DNA here is from genome assembly GCF_965287045.1 of Carcharhinus amblyrhynchos. Lineage (NCBI taxonomy): Eukaryota > Metazoa > Chordata > Chondrichthyes > Carcharhiniformes > Carcharhinidae > Carcharhinus > Carcharhinus amblyrhynchos. Next base: position 8,736,221 of record NC_137328.1, read on the forward strand.
CACTACATTTCCATATAATTAAAGGCCCCCCCCCCCCCTCTAGATATAAAGCCTCATTCACCTGATGAATTCCCCTTGTCTGTGCCAGGGGACACGGTGGACAGAGTACCCTTTGTCATCCAGTACTTCCCCAGAGCGGAGAAGCTTCGACATCTCCTCCGGAGCCTTCAACATCTCATTGATGAAGACAAACATCTCGCCAAGACCATCCCCACACCCCCACTTCTTGACTTCAAACAACCGCACAACCTCAAACAGGCCACTGTCCGCAGCAAACTACCCAGCCTTCAGGAGAACAGTGACCATGACTCCACACAACCTTGCCACAGCAACCTCTGCAAGATGTGCCGGATCATCGACGCAGATGCCATCATCTCACGTGAGAACACCATCCACCAGGTACATGGTACATACTCTCGCAACTCAGCCCATGTTGTCTAACTGATATGCTACAGGAAAAGGATGTCCGAGGCATGGTACACTGGGGAGACCACGCAGACGCCGCAACAACGGATGAATGAACACCGTTCGACAGTCACCAGGCAACAGTGTTCTCTTCCTGTTGGGGAACACTTCAGCGGTCACAGGCATTCGGCCTCTGATCTTCGGGTAAGTGTTCTCCAAGGCGGCCTTCACGACACACAACAGCGCAGAGTCACTGAGCAAAGACTGATAGCCAAGTTCCACACATGAGGATGGCCTCAACTAGGATCTTGGGTTCACGTCGTACTATCTGTAACCCCCACAACTTGCCTGGACTTGCAAAATCTCACTAACTTTCCTGTCTGGAAACAAAACACATCTCTTTAACCTGTGCTTAATGCTCTCTCCACTCGCATTGTCTGTACCTTTAAGATTTCATTAGCTGTAAAGACTCACATTCCAAACATTATTCATGTAAGTTGAGTTTGTGTCTTTATGTACCCTGTTTGTGATCAGAACTCCCACCCACCTGACAAAGGAACAGCCAGTTCCGAAAGCTAGTGGTGTTTGCTACAAATATACCTGTTGGACTTTAATCTGGTGTTGTGAGACTTCTTACTGTGCTGACCTGTGCCAAGGATGGACTGCAGTGGAAGCTCATGGGGGAGCCGGGAGGGGGGAGATTCATTCATATGTGGTGATGTGCAGGGGCAGACCTGGGGATGCCGGCAATGGGGAGGTGGTGGGAGAAACGGCAGCTCCAATCCAGAGTGGGGGTTGGGGGATCTCCTGAGGTCTTTATGGTGGTGGTGGGGGGGTAACATTTTGCTTTGCTCTGTTCACCTTTTAAACATAGCACCCTAATCTCAAAGGTGCCGGGCTTTGCTGGCATGTTGAAGCCCCGCGCTCCCCCAGGTAACGGCGCAAAACACATCCGTCAGTTCATTTTAGTGAGTGAAAGAGTGCGGTAAGATCCTGAGAGAAAACCAGCCTGTAAATTGGGAGGGAAACATGCCAATTTTCTTGCAGGAGCCATCTCCCTAACACTAAGGGTCGATTTAGCACAGCCAATGCACCTAACCAGCACGTCTTTCCGACTGTGGGAGGAAACTGGAGCACCCGGAGGAAACCCACGCTGACACGGGGGGAATGTGCAAACTCCACACAGAGAGTCACCCCAAGGCCGGAATCAATCTTTGCCCTACATCCCTTAAGGGAAACCATTTGTCAATTATTTCTAAGACAGCCTGTAGGAGTGTGAAGCTGGGAGTTTCCTTTCTTTTGTCTCCTTGTTTTTTATTACGAGCATGCGCACTATTGCCACTATAAGTTTAAGTGAGTGGACAAGCCTCTGGCAGACAGAGTACAATTTTGGCAAGTGTGAGGTCATCCATTTTGGTAAGAATAACAGCAAAATGGACTATTATTTAAAAACATTGCAGCATGCTGCTGTGCAGAGGGATCTGGGTGTCCTTGTGCATGAATTGCAAAAGGTTGGTTTGCAAGTGCAGCAGGTGATTAAGAAGGCAAATGGAATTTTGTCCTTCATTGCTAGAGGGATGGAGTTTAAAAACAGCGAGGTTATGTTGCAGCTGGATAAGATATAAAGTGAGGCCACACCTGGAGTACTGTGCACAGTTTTGGTCTCTTTACTTGAGAAAGGATCTACTGGCACTGGAGGGGGTGCAGAGGAGATACACTTGGTTCGTTCCGGAGTTATGATGGTTGGCTGAGGAGAGACTGAGTAGACTGGGGCTATGTTCTTTGAAATTTAGAAGGGGGGGGGGGATCTTATAGAAATATATTAAATTATGAAGGGAATGGATAAGATAGAAGGAAGGAAGGTTATTTCCACTGGCAGGTGAAACCAGAGCTAGGAGGCATAGCCTCAAAATAAAGGGGAGCAGATTAAAGACCGAGTTTCAGAGGAGCTTCTCCATCCAAAGAGTTGTGAATCTGTGGAATTCCCTGCCCAGTGAAGCAGTTGAGGCCACCTCATTGAATGTTTTTAAGGCCAAGATATAGGCTTTTGAACAGTAAAGGAATTAAGGGTTATGGTGAGCAGGTGGGTAAGTGGAGCTGAGTCCACAAAAAGATCAGCCATGATCTTATTGAATAGCGGAGCAGGCTCGAGGGGCCAGATGGCCTACTCCTGCTCCTAGTTCTTTAAGCATCCTCCCCTGCATCCTCAGTTCCATGGTTGCCATGTTCCATATGTTAAGAGTTAGTCACCCTGTTTTCCACTGAGGATCTTGATAAGAAAGGAGCAGAATTAGGCCATTCGGCCCATTGAGTTTGCTCCACTATTCGATCATGGCTGATATGCTCCTCATCCCCATTTTCCTGCCTTCTCCCCATAACCCTTCAACCCATTACCAATTAAAAATCTGTCCAACTCCTCCTTAAATTTACTCACTGTCCCAGCATCCACCCTACTTTGGGGTTGTGAATTCCACAGATTCACGACCATTTGGGAGAAGCAGTTTCTTCTCAACTCTGTTTTAAGTTTGCGACCCCTTACCCTAAGATTATGACCCCTCATCCTAGAATGCCCCACAAGAGGAAGCATCTGCTCCACATCTACTTTGTCCATACCTTTTATCATCTTGTATACCTCAATTTGATCTCCCCTCATTCTTCTAAATTCCAGAGCGTGTAGGCCCTGAGTGTGACTGGTCCTTTCGCCTCCTTAACATCTTTGCACGGGCTTCTGTCACCAGTTGCACTTCCCATGGGCAGCTCAAGTTACTGTAGAGGATGACTCTCAGGGCAATTACTGCTGCAGCAGCCTAGGGTCCATTCCCGGGTGGAGAGCTGGAGGTGGGGGTGACGGCTGGAGCAGCTGCTGAAGGACTCTGGGAGGGGGAGGAACTTGCAAACAAGAGCGGACCACTGAACTGGTGCTTTTTACAAAACTATTCATGGAGAGCGTGACGTTACCTGTCGTTCAAGCCAGGCTCCCTTTTCAGTGAGGTTGGAGAATTTGGCGGCCAGCCAAATCTCCGTTAACTGCGGCGGGATGGGTGTGAACGGTGATGGGATTCTGGCCAACACGTGACCATTGTTGGCAAGGCCAGCATCCATTGCTCATCGCTAATTGTCCTCGAGAAGACCTCTATTGGACCTCTGTGGGAGGAAACCGGAGCACCTGGAGGAAATCCGTGTGGACATAGTGAGAAGGTGCAGACCCCACACAGAGGAAACCCACGCTGACATGGGGAGAATGTGCGAACTCCATACAGACAGTGATCCAAACCGGAAATTGAACCCGGGTCCCTGGAGCTGTGAGGCAGCAGTGCTAATCACTGTGGCACCATATTATTCAATTGTTCAACATAAGTATCATAAATCACATACCATAACCAGTGCTTCAAATATTCCAATGGTCTGACAATTTAAATTAAGCAACTTTGAATTCGTAAAGTATAATGGTCACAAACTAAGAACTTGGAGATTAGTAAATAACTTAGAGATTACCGAGAAAGACAATGGTGGCATAATGGCACAGTGGTTAGCACAGTTGCCTCACAATGCCAGGGGCCTGGGTTCGATTCCTGGATTGGGTCACTGTAAGTGTGAGGTTCACACATTCTCCCGGTGTCAGAGTGGGTTTCCTCCGGGTGCTCCAGTTTCCTCCTACAGTCTGGTTAGGTGCATTGACCCGAACAGGCGCTGGAGTACGTCAACTAGGGGAATTATACAGCAGCTTCATTGCAGTGTTAATGTAAGATTTACTTGTGACGAATAATAAATAAACTTTAACTGCGTGGAGTTTGCATGTTCTCCCCGTGTCTGCATGGGTTTCCTCCCACAGTCCAAAGATGTGCTGGTTAAGTGGATTGCCCATGCCAAATTGCCCCTCAGTGTCAGGGGGATTAGCAGAGTAGATATGTGGGGTTGCAGGAATGGGGCCTGGGCAGGATTGTGGTCAGTGCAGACTCGATGGGCCGAATGGCCTTCTTTTGCACTGTAGGGATTCTATGTCTAATGGCCTCAGAACAGGATCACAAACAATCCTCATACGTGTGTCATTTCCTAATACTGGACAGAGAAACCAATCATTCCAGTAATTTACAACCAATTGCTGAGTTGTTCTCGTATGGTGCACATTTCTATTGTGTGTCAGTCAATTTATTCCTCAGGGCAGTTATTCTTCCTTACATTAGTTGTACTAAATTGTTTAGCCTGTTTGGGTCCAGCATTCCTCAGATCACTGTTTTTAACAATGTTGTTGATTCATTAATCTTTCCCAGGCACTTAAGGCTTACCACTGAGTTTGCATTGATCCCAAAAACAAAGTTCAACTGGAAAGGTTCCAGCACAAGCGGAGCTGGTCACCAGAGGACACAGCTTCGAAGTAATTGTCAAAAGAACCGGAAGTGAACATTTTCCTCTGCGCAAGTGAGCTGTTTTTGATCTGGAACACAGGCTGGAAGGAAGGTGGAAGGAAATGCAGTAATAACTTTAAGCAGAGAATTCGATAAATAGTTGAAGGAGGGGGGAATGTAGGACAATTGGGGAAAGTGCAGGCACATAAGATTAATTGGATAGCTCTTTCAAAGAGCTAACGCAGACATGCTGGGCCAAATGGTCTCTTTCTGTGCTGTATGATTCTAAACTCGAATAGCCTTTGACTATTTCACTGATGTGAAAACATTGGATATCTGATGCATTAGAGTGTTTTCAGGGAAGGGTTTTCAATGCTGTAAAACACATCACTGCCTTGCCGTACAACTTTGTTGAAATAAAATCATTGCTTTTCCTCAGGCTAGTTAATCAAGTGTTAATCATCCACAGAAACTGGTATCTGGAAATTCAAATTTCTCTTTTAAAAACTATTAGCTGAAAGGATGTCACATCAAGATTTCATTTCTTTTATGGAAAATTACAAAACATTGTTTTCTTGTGTAGTCAACTTATAGTTGAAACTACAGAAATAAACAGTTTCTTATTACTTATCAGTCTCCCCAGAATTACAAGTCTAGTGGCAAACAGCCCAGGCTTCCTTCCTTTCTATTTTTCCTAGAACTGTCTCTCATTTTGAAGTCGCACTGTAGGTTTCTTCCTCCAGTTTGCCTTAAGCTAGGCAAATCTTCCAGCCTCTTTTAATTCCTCACCAACCCACTCTTTAAGGGGAATATGAGCTCCCATCGGTGTTCTGCGTGGTGAACAACAGAATCGACATTTTCTCTGCTTAATGTGCAGGCCTGGCTAATTCTAACTTTTTTTGCTCTCCATCTCTCAAATCGGCTGCCGACCACAAGACCAAACTGTAACTCCCTCCAGTATGTGATATTTCAGGGTTTATAGGGAAGCCTGTAACCTGATTACAAAATGTCTTCTTTTATCCATTTTTCTGTGGCTACGGGAAGCATATTAGCTTAGCAGGTAAGTAGAACTGCTGATCACTTAGCTCTGATCCCAACTCTTAGGAGTAAAGGGATAAATTGCAGCACTGCTACTTACAACTTAATATCAATATCACCTTTCTGGGGCTTCAGAAGATGTGGGATCTACCCATTGTACATTTATGAAGAGCTGTCATTGTCCCCAAATGTAAAAGCCTTGCACTATACTCTGAATAAAACAATCTGATTCTTCTTCTGAACTCTAACAATTAAACCTCCCAGGCTTATTGTAGGGCAGACTGCCACATGACTCCTTTCATTTATTCCTGAGTTTGAAGATATTGTCCCAGAATATAGCACATGCATACATCAAAGATATAGAGCTTAAACATAATCTTATAAACCTTACAAATGTAACACAGGGCAGAGTTGGTTCACGTACTTCAGCCCACGTTTCTAACTTGTTTTTCAGACAGGGTAAGGTTGTCGAACATCAAGCAGACTGCTTCCAGGAATTACCAATTCCAGGAAGTGTAAACTACACAAAGAGGAACGGTATCTGTTGCTGAAGGAGAGTTGGAATATCATTGGATAAGCAATTTGCAATGTTTAGATATTCCAGAGGACTCTCCATTAAACTGAACAAACCGCTTTGTCACTCACCCGCGTTTTTATCAGGTTTCTTCCTTCACTCTTCTTGTGGGTAGGGGGAGGCAGTGCCGTAAGGGAATGGTGGTGGCACAATGGTATTGTCACTGGACTAGTAATCCAGGGTAATGTTCTGGGGACACAGGTTCAAATCTCACCAGGCCAGATGGTGGAATTTGAATTCATTAGAAATCTAGAATTAAAAATCTAATGATGACCATGTCGAATGTCGTTTAAAATAAAACACCTGGTTCTGGCTTGTATGTGACTCCAGAGTCACAGCGATGTGGTTGACTCTTGCCTCTGAAATAACCACTCAGTACAAGGGTAATAAATACCGGCCCATCCAGCGATGCCTTCATCCTATGAATGAACAAATAAGTTCAACCACCATAGCCATCACAAAAGCCCTCTCCTCATCTAATGTCTACACACACGCATGTCTATATGGTTAAGTGGAGGGACTGAAAGTTGGAACCCTGGCTGATATCCCCCTTCCTAACTCAGTGGCATGGGGTTGAATTAATGGACAGGAATGGGGATCCAACTCAACACTTTGTAGTCAATGGGTTCAAGTTGGGAGCTCCTACACTGAATGACTCAGTGACTGAATCATAGAATCCTTACAGTTCAGAAGGAGGCCATTCAGCCCATTGAATCTGTACTGACCACAATCTCACGCAGGCCCTATCCCCATAACCCTGCACATTTAACCCGCTAGTCTCCCTGACACTAAGGGTCAATTTAGCATGGTCAATCAAGCTAACCCACACATCTTTGGACAGTGGGAGGAAACCGGAGCAAACGCACGCAGACATGGGGAGAAAACTCTACACAGGTAGTGACCCGAGGTTGGAATTGAACCTGGGTCCCTTGGCACTGTGAGGTGGCAGCGCTAACCACTGTGCCACCCTGTTGGTTTCAATTAGTTGACCCACTCAAGCCACATATATCTGATCCATAGCAAATAATTGGATTTTGGTTTCCTAAAGACTTTCAACCCCAACAGCCCAACCCCTCAGAAAATGATGCTGCTTTTTGAAAAAAATTCTTCCCTGCATCTGCCTAAATTTGCTCATCAATTTGGAGCTTATTCTACTATTGTAACCACCATGAAATAATGCTGGGGATTTAACCTGTGTGTTATAATTCTATAAAGCTTCTCTGACCACATCTTAAAGCTAAAGATTCACAGCTTCTCTTCCCGACCTCTTGTGTTTGAGACTAGCTTCCACTGGTCTCCTCTAGTTTGTAATATATTTGTAATGGCTGCCTCCACATTTCTATGGGGATAGTTTTATATATTCATTGAATTTAAATCCTCCAGCTGCTCTGGTAGGCTTTCTACTCTCTGGATCATGAGTCCAAGTCTCTGGATTAGTACTCCAGTAACATAACCATTATTCCACTTCACTTCTTCTCAGCTAAACCAATTACTTTTATCCTGAAAATAGTCCCAATTCCTTATACTTGCAGCAATTTACCCAAACGTTTGGTGGGGTGGCACGGTGGCATAATGGTTAGCACTGCTACCTCACAGCACCAGGGATCCGAGTTCGATTCCCGGCTTGGGTCTGTGCATGTTCTCCCCGTATCTGTGTGGGTTTCCTCCGGGTGCTCTGGTTTCTCCTACAGTCCAAAGATGTGCTGGTTCGGTGTATTAGCAATGCTAAATTCTCCCTCAGCGAATAGGGGACTTCACAGTAACTTCATTGCACTGTTAACGTAAGCCTATTTGTGACACTGCTAAATAAACTTAAAAAAGAATTTCTGCATCATACATTCAGGTAGTTAACGCTCCTTCACTAAAACTGGAATCACAGTAGAGAACATTATATCCCAGAATCTTAACATTTCATGGTGATTCTTGAGGGTTGCTGCACAATATCTCTCTTGCTGCGGTCTTCCACCATAGACCTCCCCATTATTCTCTTCAGAAATCATTTCAACCTTCCCTCAATGTGCACTGCTCCAAATACTAGGATTCACAGGCCTATCAGAAATAACTTTGTGACACACTTGCCAATCCAAGCTTCTGTGCTGCAAAGCCTCACTGTGTCTCCTAGTTAGCTCTAGTTCAGATACGCGTTTCCCTCATTCCCTCTCACTCAGAAAATATACAGAAAGAAGGGAAAGGGAGTCAACACTACACAAAAGCGACAAGAGCATGTGAACAGTCAGAAAATCAAATACATAAGGAGAACAGATGAGAAGGCAATGGTCTAATGTTATCATCACTAGGCTATTAATCCAGAAACTCACCTAATGTTCTGGGGACCTGGGTTCGAATCCCATCAAGACAGATGGTGGAAATTGAATTCAGTTAAAAAAAAAAGTCTAGAATTGAGAATCGAGTGATGACCATGAAAGCATTGTTGATTGTTGTAAAAACCCATCTGGTTCATTAGTGTCCTTCAGCTAAAGAAATCTGCCGTCCTCACCTGGTCTGGTCTACATGTCTCTCAACTGCCCTCTGGCAACTAGGGATGGGCAATAAATGCTGGCCAGCCAGCAAATGCCCATGACCCATGAATGAATAAATAAAAACATCAATGTGGTGAGTATTGAGGAGCTAAGAGCAGGAAAGGAGGGAAATCAGTGATGCAAAGTGAGAGGAGGCAGTCAAGAGGTTCTATCATAGGCAAGCAGCAAGAAATCCTGATGGGTTGGCATACCGTGATGGTCATCACTGGACACAGTGTCAGCTTAAATTTCATTTATTAAGGTCACAAGTCGGCTTACATTAACACTGCAATGAAGTTACTGTAAAAAATCTCCCGTCATCACACACCGGTGCCTGTTCGGGTACACTGCGGGAGAATTTAGCACGGTCAACGCACCTAACCAGCACAAGCTCGGACTGTGGGAGGAAACCAGAGCACCCGGAGGGAACCCACACAGACATGGGGAGACACTTCACACAGACAGTGACCCAAGCCAGGAATCGAACCCAAGGAGCTGTGAGGCAGCAGTGCTAACCACTGTGCAGAGAGATTTAGGTAATGAGTTAGAGGGAAGGATAGCAGGTTTAGGTGGAAACGTTAAATTTCACAGAATGCGACCTGCGAGGCTATAGGGCAAAAAAAGAGCCAGCGAATGATTAATGACTCCGGCGGCAGCAAAACACCGTAAGTGTCTCGGACCCAATAAGCAACACACAGGTTAATCAAAGTGTAGCAGACGTACGCTGGAAAAGATTGGCCGAAAGGAAGAATTGCAGCCTGGCTAAATAAAGGTGCCGTAATAAAAGGTGACAGGAACAAGGTTTAAACTCAGTGTGCAATTAGGGACGTGAACTCCACCCGACAGGAATAGGTCAGCAACAGAGAAAAGCCAAGCAATGGTCCATCATCATAAATCAGGATCAGATAGCTTTTCACAGGAGGAATTACTGAGCAAGAATTCAATCTGAGTCACACATAAACTGAATTTCCCAAGCTCAGAGTTTTAAAGCTATATTATCTCTTCTGGGCCATGTATTGAAACTATTCATTCAGGACAAAGCAATGGAAGCGTCCTCTACAAACGATGAGATCTCAACAGGCCATGGACGCACAGCCTGTAATTTGCCGCCCACTAAATGAATGGGCGGAAATCACAAAGCTACAATTTTGTGTGATGCACTTCCCGTTAGCTCCATTACCAGAATCACCCTTCCAATATTTACAAGATGTCTAACAGTCAGTGACTCTCAACGCCTCCCCAAGAACCTCCAAGCAAAGAATTGACGTCTCTTGCTTCCTGATATTTCCACCTCTTGGTTTAACAACACTAACGTGCGCTAAGGTGGCAGCACTCACGCCCCTGAACCAGAGGATTGCGGTCCTGCCCCCAGAGATGTGTGCACCCAATTCCAGGTTGACATTCCGAGTGGAGGGCTGCGGGAGTGCTGCACCGTCGGAGATGCCTTCTGTCCGCTGAGACATTAAAACAAGCTCCTGCCAGCTCTCCCTCAGGTGGAAGCGAGATTCCCTGGCACTATTTCAGAAGGGGAGCAGGCGCTCCGGCAATATTTATCCTTTAATCAGTATCACTTAAAGATTTATCATCGCGTTGCCATTTGTGGGAGTTAGCTGTGCCTAAATTGACTGCTGCTTTTCCAATACTGACAACACATTTAAAAGAGTATTTCATTGGATGCAAATCGATTTGAGGGTGGGGTGGGGGGGAGTTAGCTTGAGATCGTGAAAGCAGTTTGTATAAATGTGAGTCTTTTCTTCGAGTTTGTAAGAACGAAGAAAAGGAACAGGCCCTTCTGCCCTCCAAGCCCATGCCAATCATGGTGCCCTAAGTAAACTAAAAGAAAGCCTTTTGCCCTCACTCGGTTTGTATCCCTCTATTCCCTCCCTATTCATGTCCCCATCCAGATGCCTCTTAAATGCTGCTAGTGTGCCTGCTTCCACCATCTCCTCTGGCAGCGCATTCCAAGCACCCACCACTCTCTGCGTGAAAAACTATCCCCCCCTGCCCACACCCACACCCCCGCGCATCTCCCTTCAACTTTCCCCTTCTCACCAACCCTACTAGGACACACAGGTATAAGACGGCGAGGGGCAAGGTTTAACGGAGATGTACGAGACAGATTTTTTACACAGAAAGTGGTGGGTGCCTGGAACTCATTCCCGGGGAGGCAGTGGAAGCGGATACGATACTGACTTTTAAGGGGCCTCTTGACAAATACATGAATAGGATGGGAATTGAGGGATATGGTCCCCGGAAGGATTAAGTCAGGCAGCATGGTCAGTGCAGGCTTGGAGGGCCGCGGGGCCTGTTACTGTGCTGTAATTTTCCTTGTTCTGAGCCTCCTTGTGATTGACACTTCCACCCTGGGAAAAGACCTCTTGGGTGAGATTTCATAGCCTCGCTCATCCCAAAACTGTAAAATCCCACCCGAGGATCTTCCCATTGTCCACCCCTCGCCTGCTCCAATTTCCCTGGTGGAAACAATTTTGTAGACCTCAATCAGGTCTCCCCTCAGCATCCGTCTTTCCAGTGAAAAACTATCAGTTTTATCCGCCACATCTAACTTTCTAAATCCACCACCTGGTTAGGAATTGATGTAAACTTTCTGCAGTGAGAATCAGGTTGGGATTATTTTTCAGAGAATCCCTACAGTGCAGAATGAAGCCATTTGGCCCACTGGGTCTGCATCGATCACAATCCCACCCAGGCCCTATCCCCATAACCCTCACTAACTCATCCTGCTAACCAACTGGCACTAAGGGGCAATTTAGCATGGCCAATCAGCCTAACCTGCACATCTTTGGAGCGAGGGAGGAAACCAGAGCACCCGGAGGAAATCCATGCAGACACGGGGAGAACATGCAAACTCCATGTGAGGGGGCACAGACAGAGTGAATAGTCAGAAGCTTTTTCCCAAGGTGGCAGAGTCAATTATGAGAGGGCATAGGTTTAAGATGCCAGTGGCAAGGTTTAAAGAAGATGTACGAGGCAAGTTTTTTTTTTACGCAGAGGAGGGTGGTGTGTGCCTCGAACTCACTGCTGGGGGGGGGGTTAGTGGAAGCAGATATCACAGTGACTTTTAAGGGGCATCTTGACAAACACATGAATAGGATGGGAATAGAGTTTAAAGTTTATTTATTAGTCACAAGTAAGGCCTACATTAACACTGCAATGAAGTTACTATGAAGTTCCCTTAGTTGCCGCAGTCTGACACCTGTTTGGGTCAATGCACCGAGCCAGCATTTCTTTCAGATTGTGGGAGGAAACCCTCGCAGACACAGGGAGAATGTGCAAACTGCACACACAGTGACGCAAGTGGGAATCGAACCCTGGCGCTGTGAAGCAGCGGTGTTAACCACTGTGCAACCGTGCCACCCCTGGGGATATGGTTCCCGGAAAGGTAAGGGGTTTTAGTTCAGTCGGTCAATGCAGGCTTGGAGGGGACGAAGGGCCTGTTCCTGTGCTGTAATTTTCTTCGTTCTTTGTTCCACACAGATAATCACCCAAACCTGTGAATCGAGAGCGGGCCCATGATGCTGTGTGGCAGCAGTGCTAACCACTGTGCCACCACACCACATTTTCTTTGGTCTCTCCACTGGACAGAAAGAAAGGGGGAATCTTGCAGCTCCAACATAATAGCTACTGGGAAAAAAAATGTAATCACCTGTAAGAATGTCAATTAGAACTGGGCAAGTCTTATGGCTATTGATTTGTATGAAACATTTTTTCACCCCCCAACATTCATTTCTGATTAAAATTGCCTGGTGAATTCTGTGCTTCCACTGAAGTGAAAGATTTTGCAGGCAGTTCAGACAATACTGAAATCTCACCAATTTGTCCAAACACATTAAAATCCTGTATTCCATACTGGATAACAAGGACAAGAATAAAATCATCTAAGATTGACGGATCAATCAGGATCTAGATTGCGAATGCGCGCAAGATAATAACGAGCGAGATTTTCAGGATCCGCTTGCTGCTTTTGTTTGATACACCTCACAACCTTGGACTAATGGTTTAGCTCAGCTTTACTGCTTTTTGCGGTCTCTAGTGTTTTGTAACACCGCACCACTCCTCTTCAGTATACAGAAGTGATAAAATGAGCTCCAGGTTGTGGTACACGACTGATCTGTGGATAGAACAGTTGAGTAATAAACCACAGCACTGCAGGTCAAACAGGAAGCTGTTCAAATTGATTGCCATCACTGCATGTTTTTACACAGCACCTTTTGATGTAATGAAATCATCGAATCCTCACAGTGCAGAAGGAGGCCACAATCCCACCCAAGCCTTAATCCCATAACCCCTCACATTTACTCTGCTAATCCCCCCGACACGGGGTTAATTTAGCATGGCCACTTCAGCCTAACCTGCGCATCTTTGGGCTGTGGGAGGAAACCGGGACACCCCGAGGAAACCCACGCAGACACGGGGAGAATGTGCAAACACCACACAGACAGTGACCCAAGCCGGGAATCGAACCCGAGTTCCTGGCGCTATGAGGCAGCAGTGCTAACCACTGTGCCACCGTGCTCCAAGGCATTTACTTCACAGAAGCAAAATTTGACATCAAGCCACTTAAGGACCAATGTGGGCAGATGGCCAGGAGCTTGTATTTAGTAGCACTGTAAGGTTATGGAGGCAGGAAGATTAAAGATGGGAATTCCAAATCTTAGGATCTTGGTATGTTTTAATAAAATAATGACCCAGTTCTTACTGATAATGCTATGCTCCCTCCAGAATGAATGTATTTTTTGCTGTTCTATACTTAGAATCATACCGTGCAGAAGAAGGCCATTCGGCCCATCGAGTCTGCATGGACAACAATCCCACCCAATCCCTATCCCTGTTAATACACGCATTTACCCTGCTAATCCCCGTGACATTAAGGAGCAATTTAGCATGGCCAATCAACCTAACCGCACATCTTTGTACCGTGGGAGGAAACCGGACCACTCGGAGGAAACCCATGCAGAAATGAGGGAACGTGCAGACTCCACACAGACAGTGACCCAAGACCGGAACCCATCCCAAGTCCCTGGCGCTATGAGGCAGCAGTCCTAACTATTGTGTCACCATGCCATCCCTTGTCACTGGTGTTGAAGGGAGTTTCATCAGGTGGGGGAAAGAAGTGGAGAATGGGACTATTTGGATAGCACTTTCAAAGAATCAGTGCAGGCATGATGGACTGAATGGCCTTTTTTATTCATTCGTGGGACATGGGCATCACTGGGTGACCAACACTTATTGCCCATCCCTAGTTGCCTGAGGGCAGTTGAGAGTCAACCACATTGCTGTGGCTCTGGAGTCACATGTAGGCCAGATCGGGGAAAGACGGCAGATTTCCCTCCCTAAAGGACATCAGTGAACCAGATGGGTTTTTCTATTGACAATGGATCATCAGTAGAGCAGCAGTCCAGCCAACTGAGCTAACGCAACTTCCATTTGATCCCCCCGCAACCTCGGCCACTTCCCCTCATGGCATCTGATTAAACGGGGGTAGTTGACTATACTACATTTATGATGTATTAGTAGCTGGAGCTAAATTAAAAACTAGAAATGAGAAGATCATTACCAAAATGGGAAGAAGCACTGCACACAACACCAATAGGAGAATGCGTGTGTGTTAGCTTCAGTGGTTTGTATGGAAATATTGATGAGTAACTGAAGCCACTAATACATCCATGCAGACAGGAGGCACCACTGCAGACAGCACTGTGAAAATTAATCAGTGAAAATAGAAAAGCTGTTTGTGGTCTCAAATCAAATGTGGAAACGTCTGAAAGAATCAGCAGAAAAAAAGCCTGATGCTTTATCTTTGTACCATCCCCACTGAATATACCTGCACATGGTCTAACCATACTTCTGTCTTGACAACAATATTACAATCCCTTTAGAAATAAAAGAGCCTCTGCACTGCAGAAGGAGGCCATTTAGCCCATCGAGTCTGCACTGACAACAATCCCACCCAACCCCTATCCCTGTTAACACACGCATTTACCCTACTAATCCCCGTGACAGGCCCTATCCCCACAACCCCACACATTTATCCCACTAATCCCTCTAACCTACATTTCCCGGGGCGCCAAGGGGCAACTTAGCATGACCAATCAACCTAACCTGCACATTTTTGGCGTATGGGAGGAAACCGGAGCACCCGGAGGAAACCCACACAGACACATAAGAACATAAGAAATAGGAGCAGAAGTAGGCCATCTGGCCCTTCGAGCCTGCCCCGCCATTCAATAAGATCATGGCTGATCTGTCGTGGCTCAGTTCCACTTTCCCGCCCTCTCCCCATAACCCTTAATCCCTTCTCTTATCAAAAACCCATCAACCCGCTTCTTAAAAATATTTAGCGAGGCAGCCTCCACCACTTCAACGGGCAGAGAATTCCAGAGATTCACCACCCTTTGAGTGAAGAAGTTCCTCCTCAACTCCGTTCTGAACCGCCCCCCCTTTATCTTGAGGCTGTGCCCCCTAGTCCTACTGTCTTTTTTGAGCGGGAAGAGTCTTTCCACCTCTATCCTATCCATCCCATTCATCATCTTATACGTCTCAATGAGATCTCCCCTCATTCTTCTAAACTCTAACGAGTACAAGCCTAGTTTATTCAGCCTCTCCTCATAGCTCAACCCCCTCAACTCCGGTATCAGCCTAGTAAACCTCCTCTGCACTCCCTCCAAGGCCAAAATATCCTTGCGCAGGTGCGGCGCCCAAAACTGCACACAGTACTCCAGCTGCGGCCTCACCAATGCCCTATACAGCTGCAGCAAGACCTCCCTACTTTTATATTCAATCCCCCTCGCTATGAAGGCCAGCATCCCATTCGCCTTCCTGACCACCTGCTGCACCTGCAGGCTGGGTTTTTGCGACTCATGCACAAGGACCCCGAGGTCCCTCTGCACCGTCGCCTGCTGCAGTTTTTCGCCACGTAAGTAATAGTCCTTCCTACCATTCTTCCTACCAAAGTGGACCACCTCACACTTGCCAACATTAAATTCCATTTGCCATTTCCTGGCCCATTCGCCCAGCCTATCTAGATCCTTCTGCAGACTCTCCACACCCTCCGCACAATTTGCCTTTCCCCCAATCTTGGTGTCATCAGCAAATTTCGACACCCTACACTCGGTTCCCTCCTCCAGATCATCTATATAAATGGTAAATAGCTGAGGCCCCAGCACCGACCCCTGGGGCACCCCACTAGTCACCAACCGCCAATCCGAATAGCACCCATTGACCCCCACTCTCTGCCTCCTATTTGACAACCAATCCTCTATCCACGCTAACACCCTACCCCCAACTCCATGTCCTCTGACCTTCTGCAGTAACCTCTTGTGAGGTACCTTATCAAACGCCTTCTGAAAATCCAGAAAGACCACATCCACCGGCTCTCCTCTATCCACCGCCCTAGACACATCCTCATAGAACTCCAGTAAATTTGTCAGACACGACTTCCCTTTAATGAAACCGTGTTGCGTCTGCCCTATCAAGCAATTCCCTTCAAGATGCCTCGCAATTTCCTCCTTAATGACGGATTCTAACATTTTACCTACCACAGACGTTAAACTAACCGGCCTGTAATTCCCTGCCTTTTGCCTGGCACCCTTCTTAAACAACGGCGTAACATTAGCCGTTTTCCAATCCTCCGGCACTTCCCCGGAATCCAGCGACGTCTGGAAAATAACCACCAAGGCATCCACTATCACCTCCGCCATTTCTTTCAGAACCCTCGGATGCATTCCATCCGG
Organism: Carcharhinus amblyrhynchos; assembly: GCF_965287045.1. NCBI lineage: Eukaryota > Metazoa > Chordata > Chondrichthyes > Carcharhiniformes > Carcharhinidae > Carcharhinus > Carcharhinus amblyrhynchos. The sequence continues at coordinate 8,752,854 of NC_137328.1, forward strand.
TCCTGGGGACTTGTCCACAATCAGCCCCTCCAGTCTGTTGCGCACCACCTCTCTAGTAACAGTAATGTCATTAAGACCCTCCAGTCCTACCACCTTTCCATCGCTAACACCCGGCAAATTATTCACGTCCTCGGGGAGAATGTGCAAACTCCACACAGACAGTGACCCAAGCCAGGAATCGAACCCAGGCCCCTGGAGCTGTGAGGCAGCAGTGCTAATCGCTGTGTCACCGTGCTGCCTGTACAGTTAAAAATGTCTCGCGGTGTGTTTCGCAGCAACAACATCCGACAAAGTTTGATACTGAGCCACATAGAGATGTTAGGACAGGTGGTCAGAAATAGGTGTTAAGTTGTCATTTTGTGTGTTTTCAGAATGTACAAGTCGCTGGTAACTGTGTCCAATTTTCAGAGAGGAAATGGAAAGGAATGATTGGATAAGACCACAGTTTGACAGGAAGATGTTTACTGAGCGCAAAATGGCTGCTGCCCCGCCAACATTTCAACCCTGAACTGGACAGCAGAAAGTGGCCATTTTCACACGGCGAGGCCCAGATTTTCACTGAGTTGTGAAGGCCACGTAGCATAGCCAAAATGGCACCGATACCCCAAATCCTGAATTCCTGTTCCAATTTCCAACAGATCCAATGTTCTCCTACAGGGAAAAGTGAACAGGATGCGATTCAGACATCGGGGGGGGGGGGGGGGGGGGGGGGGGTGAGGTGGGGCTGTGGAGCTGAACCCTGCAGGTTCATTTGAATGCAGCCCAAGTTCAACAGACCCCATTTTCACTGGATCCGGGTCAATTTCCAACTCTGTGATTTAACAATTTTTAAGAGTAATTTATTTCAATCCCCTGCCTTTTAAAGTTTAAAATTAAAAGCTTTCAGTTTCAATAGTTGCCTGTTGATAGAATCCTAACAAGTATTACTGTAGTATTATTACTGCTTGACGGTTTCTGCAACCTATCATTATCACAGATGGGGGAGAGGGGGGTTGTAAATTCACAGTTTGACTGTCAGCTCCAATAGATTATCTTGCGATTAGCTACCTTTGATGTGAGCTATTAATACAAAGGCTTCTTTTTATAAGTGATTAAGTATTTGAGAAAATTCAAATATATTGAATGGGCACCTATCAATGAGTGTTTTTAAAATAGCAAAGTCTAAAAAGGATACTTAGAACTTCATTCATTTCATCTCAGCATGACTCCTAAGGTCTGCTGATTTTGGATACTTGATGAGTTGGCATGGAGAGTTTAAGGGCAAACAATGGAGTGATGAGTTGGCAGTAATTTGGCACAGAGGCTATATGGGGCCTTGGGGGTGAGTGGGGGGGGGTCATGTATTAGTGTAAGTTGATATAGGGGCATTTGTTGAGGGACATAGATTGGCATGGAGAAAATGAGAGGGTATGAGGGGTGGGTGGACGGGTATGCTTTGGGCATGGGGAGTGGGGCTGTTGGGTTGGATAAGGGGGTGGGAGGAGTGAGAGGTAAGAGTGCCTCATATTCAACAGAATGCCTGGGACAAAGTCCCAGAGCACTGATTAAAAGGCTCACCTTGGCATTTAGCCTTTCAAATCTTGTATTCACCCCTGCCCAAGGAAGATAGCCACAAAATTGGATGAAAGATTGCTGGATTTTTCATTTGTGTTTCAATAGATATCACTGTACCCATCGAGGGGCTCACTCAGATTTCATTATCCTAGTAGCTGGTTTTTCTTCCAATTCCCGTATGGAATTATATAAAATCCATAGATATTCGAGCACCATTGACTGAACTCTTCAAGAAACTGCAAGGGTCTATGATTATGAAGGATGACATAGTCAGACACAGTCTATAATATACACTCCTCTAGCCTCTGTCGAGTGAGATGATGCCACTGAAAGATCAGCAGTTATCTCAAAAAAGACTTTGATTTAGCTCAAAACCAGAAAATTTAACCATTCACCAATATGTTAAAGAATCGAATAGAGATGACAAAAAATTATAATCAACGTTGTACCTTTCACGTAAGTTTAGCAAGTTAGTGAAATCTTAAACCGGGTTGCTTTAATAACAGAAGTTGCAAATCTTGCTGTCCTGAGCAAGTCCGGGATAAAGCTGTGACACATAACTGATGGGATAATGGCAGTACATGTGTCAAATTTGACAACATTCTACATCTCAAGTTATTTCAATGGAAGATGGCACTTCTTAAACTTGCCACGTCAGTTTTATAAGTTTATTTGTTAGTGTCACAAATTGGCTTACATTAACACTGCAATGAAGTTACTGTGGAAATCCCGTAGTCGTCACACTTTGGCGCCAGTTCAGGTACACTGAGGAAAATTTAGCATGGCAAATGTACCTAACCAGCACGCCTTTCTTAAGTTTAAGTTTATTCATTAGTGTCACAAATAGGCTTACATTAACAAAGTTACGGTCCCCTCCACTCTCCGGCATCTGTTTGGGTACAGTGAGGGACAATTTAGCATGGCCAATGCACTTGACCAGGACATCTCTTGGGACTGTGGGAAGAAAACAGGAGCATCTGGAGGAAACTCACGCAGACAATGTGCAGATTTCGAACAGACAGTGACCCAAGCCCAGGAATTGAACCCAGGTCCTTGATGCTGTGAGGCAGCAGTGCTAACCACTGTGCCACCCAAGATAGATCTTTATGCTTTGAGCTCCAGTTCACTAGGCTGGATATTCATACAGAAAATCACACTGATAGAAGAACAGCTAAACAAGCACATAAATAATGTATTTTCTTGTCAGCGAGCTGATATGCAATTTTACATTTCCTGCTGGACATCTCACAATGACTGGTCTAAAATGAGTCAGCAGCTTGTCCGCATAATTTTAATTGTATTAAACAAATCGAGTATAGGAAATTCTGAACAGTCAGCATTTGAATATAGTGAGCAGGTGTAAAACCTATGGTCCTCTGGTCCTGCCTGTTATTGCTGAAAGATTCTTGTTGTCTGTAATGAAAATACACTTCTATCCATTATTGCTGATAAGGAGCTCTGTATCACTCCTCTGTTGGTGTGCACATGTGTGGTAAGACCATAAGACCATGAGATATAGGAGCAGAATTAGGTAATTCGGCCCATCAAGTCTGCTCCTCCATTCAATCATGGCTGATATTTTTCTCATCCCCATTCTCCTGCCTTTCCCCCATAACCCCTGATCCCCTTATTAATCAAGAACCCATCCATATCAGTCTTTAAGACACTCAATGAACATAAGAACATAAGAAATAGGAGCAGGAGTAGCCCAACCAGCCCTTCGAGCCTGCCCCGCCATTCAATAAGATCATGGCTGATCTGTCGTGGCTCAGTTCCACATTCCCGCCCTCTCCCCATAACCCTTAATCCCCTCTCTTATCAAAAACCCATCAACCCGCGTCTTAAAAATATTTAGCGAGGCAGCCTCCACCACTTCAACGGGCAGAGAATTCCAGAGATTCACCACCCTTTGAGTGAAGAAGTTCCTCCTCAACTCCGTTCTAAACCGCCCCCCTTTATCTTGAGGCTGTGCCCCCTAGTCCTACTATCCTTTCTGAGCGGGAAGAGTCTCTCCACCTCTATCCTATCCATCCCATTCATCATCTTATACGTCTCAATGAGATCTCCCCTCATTCTTCTAAACTCTAACGAGTACAAGCCTAATTTATTCAGCCTCTCCTCATAGCTCAACCCCCTCAACTCCGGCATCAGCCTAGTAAACCTCCTCTGCACTCCCTCCAAGGCCAAAATATCCTTGCGTAAGTACGGCGCCCAAAACTGCACACAGTACTCCAGCTGCGGCCTCACCAATGCCCTATACAGCCACAGCAAGACCGCCCTACTTTTATATTCAATCCCCCTCGCGATGAAGGCCAGCATCCCATTTGCCTTCCTGACCACCTGCTGCACCTGCAAGCTGGGTTTTTGCGACTCATGCACAAGGACCCCGACGTCCCTCTGCACCGTTGCCTGCTGCAGTTTTTCTCCACGTAAGTAATAATCCTTCCTACCATTATTCCTACCAAAGTGGACCACCTCGCACTTGCCAACATTAAATTCCATTTGCCATTTCCTGGCCCATTCGCCCAGCTTATCTAGATCCTTCTGTAGACTCTCCCCACCCTCCGCACAATTTGCCTTTCCACCAATTTTGGTGTCATCAGCAAATTTCGACACCCTACACTCGGTTCCCTCCTCCAGATCATCTATATAAGTGGTAAATAGCTGAGGCCCCAGCACCGAACCCTGGGGCACTCCACTAGTCACCAACCGCCAATCCGACCTGGCCTCCACAGCCTTCTGCGGCAGAGTTCCACAGATTCACCACTCTCTGGTTGAAGGAATTCCTCCTCATCTTTGTTTCAAAGGATCGTCCCTTTAGCCTGAGGTTGTGCCCTCTGGTTCTAGTTTTTTTGACTAGTGGAAATATCATCTCCATGCCCACTCTATCGAGGCCTCGCAGTATCCTGTAAGCTTCAATAAGATCCCCCTCATCCTTCTAAACTCCAACGAGTACAGACCCAGAGTCCGCAGCCGTTCCTCATACGACAAGCTCTTCATTCCAGAGATCATTTCTGTGAATCTCCTCTGGACCCTCTCCAAGGCCAGCACATCCTTCCTTAGATACGGAGCCCAAAACTGCTCATAGTACTCTAAAAGGGATTTGACCAGGGCCTAATACAGCCTTAGAAGTACATCCCTGCTCTTGTACTCTAGCCCTCGTGACATGAATGCTAATACTGCATTTGCCTTCCTAACTGCCAACTGAATCTGCACCTGACCCTGGTCAAGAACAACTGTTATCTTGTTGAAAAGAGAGACAGGTTATTGAAACTTTTCATCTTGCACTCATCAGGACAAATGCAAGAATGCTAAATTTCAAACCATCACAACAATTTATACTACACAAGAAAAGGGTGCTGTTAGTTGGCAAATTGACTCTGGCTCTGGAGAAAGCAATGGGGAACTCTCAGCTCTCCTAAGCTTCTGAATAATTCAAAGAAGGTACATAGCTTGAACATTTTTCTTTTGCTTGCAGAGTGCTCTATCCATGTCAAGCAGGATTGCAGAGGGATGGCCAAGGACATGGAGTGAGAAACACAGAAAATAGAAGCAGGGATAGGCAGTTCAACCCATTGAGCCTGCTCTGCCATTCATTTTGATCATGGCTGATCATCAAGTTTAATATCCTCGTCCCACCGGATGGGTGACAGATGGGAGGAGTAAATGGGTGCAGTGGAGAGAATGCAGATAAAGATGGATGAAGAAAGAAGGGAAGAAGGAAGGGGATAGAGGAAGGAAAGGGATGCATAAGAGGGGAGGGGGAAGGCTAATGGGATAGGGAGGAGGGGGAGGGTAAGAGGTGGTGAATGGAGGATGGTGGGGTTGAAGGATTTTCTCAATGGTTATGCTTCCGTAGGGTTCAAATGCAGAGCTGGTGTTCGAGTGTCAGTACAGCATTGGGAAGTGGGGCTTTGGTTAAAAATACCATTCAGCAGGACAGCGGAGAGGTTAGTGTGGTCTCCCGGTCAGTCATAAGTTATCATGTGGAGTTGCCAGCATTAGACTGCGGTAGGCATGGAAGTAGTCCCTCTACACCAGGTTACAATCCAACAGGTTTATTTGGTAGCACAAGCTTTCGGAGCACTGCCCCTTCATCAGGTGAGTGAAGAGTTCAGTTCACAGACAGGGCATTTATAGACACAGACTCAGTTGCAAGATAATGGTTGGAATGCAAGTCTTTACAGGTAATCAAGTCTCTTCAAGTACTGACAATGTGAGTGGAGAGAGGGTTAAGCACAGGTTAAAGAGATATGAATTGTCTCCAGCCAGGACAGTTAGTGAGATGTTGCCAGACCAGGCAAGTTGTGGGGGTTACAGATAGTGTGACATGAATCCAAGATCCCGGTTGAGGCCGTGAGGAACTTGGCTATCAGTTTCTGCTCAGACACTGTGTTGACATGTGTCGTGAAGGCCGCCTTGGAGAACACTTATCCTAAGATCAAAGGCTGAATTCCTGTGATTGCTGAGTGCAGTGGCTGGAGACAATTCATACGTCTTTAACCTGGGCTTAGCCCTCTCTCCGCTCTGTGTTACAGTCATGGCTAGGGTGCAGAGAAAGATCAACTTAATGCAAGGTAGGTCCATTCAAAAGTCTGACAGCAGCAGGGAAGAAGCTGTTCTTGAGTCAGTTTGTACGTGACCTCAGACTTTTGTATCTTTTTCCCAACGGAAGAAAGAGGGAGAGAGAATATCCTGGTGGGTTTTCTCTGGGTTCTCCGGTTTCCTCCCATAGTCCAAAGATGTGTGGGTTATGTTGGTGCAGGTTAGGTTGATTGGCCATACTAAACTGCCCCTTGGTGTCAGGGGTGTTAGCAGGGTAAATGCATGGGGTTATGGGAATAGGGCCTGGCTGGGATTGTGGTCGGTGCAGAATTGATGGGCCAAATGGCCTCCTCCTGCACTGTAGGAATTCTATGATTGGACAGCTTTGCATTGTTTTAATGATTGACTTAGGGATTGTAATTTGAGCCAATGACTTTGGTTTTAAATTTGAGAATAGTTGTCACAGTCAGAATATCAAAACAGCCCAGCTTCCCCTTAGAATTCATTTATGCTGGTCACCTTCCCTATGGTAGCTCAGTTCCACCTTTCACTACTGTCTGAGTGAGGATATTTGTCCTCTTTAGATTCATTGGTGACTGTTTTATAAAATGGGCTTCTAGTCTGGGATTCCCCATGAGAATGGACGTGGCATCTGTTGTCAGAATTACATTCAGCGAGGAGCGAGAATTCAGGCCAGATCAAGATAACACAAAGCTTATTTAATCAGTGCCACAGCCAGGCTTACATTAACACTGCATTGAAGTTATTGTGAAAATTCCCCAGTCGCCACACTCTGGAGCCTGTTCGGATACACCGAAGGAGAATTTAGCACGGCCAATGCACCTAAGCAGCACGACTTTCCGACTGTGGGAGGAAACCAGAGCACCCGGAGGAAACCCATGCAGACACGGGGAGAATGTGCAGACTCTGCACAGACGGTGACCCAAGCCGGGAATCAAACCTGGGTCCCTGGCACTGTGAGGCAGCTGTGCTAAACACTGTGCCACTCTGTGGACTGGTTGGTGGGAGGGACTGATTGGCATTTAGGCAACAATGGAGAGTAACTTCTCAAAAGGAGATTCACATTTAAGTATTGCACTACTGAAGAGTTATTGCACTCCAGTAAAGCAATAATCTACAATTAGATGTTTTGGCATAAACATAAAATTGTAGTATAACCAAGCATTTAATAACACGTGGGTGTTTTAAGTGTCTGGCCCTGTCTGTGCTGTTTAACATTTCCAGGATGTAAAAATTAGTTCTCGGTTTGTGTGACAAGATGGCATTGCAAGGGACCAGATCGAATTTGGAGGAATAGGCCAGAATCCCAAGCTTTGGATTCCCTTGGATAAGGTTTACCATTAAAAGCATCAAGAAAATGAAGATCAATGTGGGGAGCGGGATCCAAGATGTCAGAGGGTAAGAGAGTGTTGGTAGGTGATATTAGGAGAGGGGAAAGGGAGGCTAAAGTAGAAAAAGAATGGGGAGAGAAATTAGAGCAGTGAGAAGATTAGCTGTCGTTCAGGGTAGAGGGCGAGGTAATAAATCAAGAGTAGGTGGTAGCAGAGAAGATGGAGTGCAACTTCAGTGGAATAGAGACAGGATCAAAGGAAAGAACATAGCAACAGTGAACTGGAATGTGAGCACCTGCAGAATACAGCACAGAACGCAGTGCAGCACATTGCAACACAGAACATTGCAGCACCATGCAGAACATTGCAACATAGCACAATGCAGCACAGCACAACACAACACAATGTAACGCAACACAGCACAGCACAGTGCAATGCAGCATAGTGTAACACAACACAGCACAATGCAGAACATTGCAATATAGCACAATGCAGCACACCACAGCACAATGTAGCACAGCGCAGTGCAATGCAGCACAGTGTAATACAGAGCAGCATAGTGTAACACAACACAGCACAATGCAGAACATTGCCATATAGCACAACACAGCAAAGCACAATGCAACGCAGCACAGCGCAAAGTAGCACAGCGCAACACAATGCAGTGCAACACAATGCAGCACGGTACTATGCAGAACAGCGTAACACAGCACAATGCAATGCAGCACAACACAGCAGAACACAGCTTTCCCTTGCAGTGTGATGGAATATTCACTTGTTGGGAACAGTGATCCTTTCTTAAATTACATAAACGTTCTTGGCATGGTTTGATCAATAAAACAAAGGGAGATTCAGGGATTAGTAGCCAAAGAAAAAGTTAATTCAACAGCAGCAACACAATTTAATGATTAGATTCATAAGCCAAACATTGTTCACAGAATGTAATAAAAATATAAAAAAATGTTGAGATAAGAGCAGAATTTGCAATGAAGCATCTTTCAGAGCGAAAATAACTTTCTTCCATCGACATGTTGGACTTCCAAAATCTGGCTGGTTTAAAATCAAAATTAACCGAAAATTGGATACAAAATATTCCATTTGTAAATGAGTTAAATGAAATTTGTGTTCATTGTCCAAAGGCTGGGACAACTCAGCTCAGTATTCGTTCTTGGTGCATCAGACTAGTTACTGGATTTGCCACTTTATTTGCAGTGCTAAATTGACACTTAATATCACGGGGATTAGCAGGGTAAATACTTGGAGTACGAGGCTAGGGCCTGGGTGTTATTGGTGCAGGCTCAATGGGTCAAATGTCCTCCTACTGGACTGTAGGGATTCTAAGAATGTATGATCTGGTGCCATTCTCCTGCCTCCCCCTCCCATAACCCTGCATATTGTTCCTTTTCAGATAACAGTATAAACACCCTTTCCAACGCTTAAATAGAACCTGGCTTCGCCACAATCTCTGTGCATTCTAGACTCTAACCACCCACTGTGTGACATTTTACTTTCCTCACAGCGCTTTTGCTCCTTTTGCCAATTATTTTAAATCGATCTGTGCCTCTCGTTCTTGATCCCTTCACAGGAAATAATGTTTCTCCCTATCCACTCTGTCCATGCTTCTCTTTCTCACGGAATTTGGCCAAGGAGAGGCTACTTAATGTTAAGATCAGAAACCCAGCATGGTTTTGCTCCCGGAGGTGCTGGACTTTCAACCCGTATTTGAATTGGGACATTAAATAGCTTCCACAGATCGCTTTCTGTCAGAAAGATCAAATTCTTGGACATTTTTTTTTGTAGGTTAAATGATCAGTGACTTGCATGTCAAGGCACATGGGGAAATGGCATTCATTGTGCAGGATGAGGCCATTCAGCCCATCAAATCTTCACTGACTCTGACAGATTATTTACCCAGGTCCTCTCCCCCATCCTATTTCCATAACCCCATACATTTACCATGGCTAATCCATCTAACCTGTATATCTTGGGACACTAAGGGTCAATTTAGCATGGCCAATCCACCAAACCTGCACACCTTTGGACTGTGGGAGGAAACTGGAGCAGGCGGAGGGAACCCACGCAGACATGGGGAGAATGTGCAAACGCCACACAGGCAGTGACCCAAGGCTGGAATCGAATCTGGGTCATTGGCGCTGTGAGGCAGCAGTGCTAACCACTGTCCCACCCTCTGTATGCTCAGACTGTGATCCCGGCTTGTGGACACACCCACCATTAGGAACATTTCTACAGAGAAAGGTGTTATCGTAATACAGATCTTTTGCTTTTTTGGTAATCTTGGAAGGGTTTTGAGGATTGATACAAGTCTTTCATAAGAATGAAAATCCTCATTAAGCTCAATAGCTACCATCCATTGGTGCACCAATTGGATAATGAGTGGGTCTTTTATTGACTTTTACAATACCAACGGTGTCCAGGATGCTGATTTTATAATGATGAAATAGAGAACTCTCCTCTTGGCGAAGGCAAAACTCTCGTAATATTTTTTATATGTTGTCCTACATTCTGCTCCCATTTCTTATGGACTTAATCTTAGCCACCTGCCAAAATGTACAGCATTAAACTTTATCTCATTTTTATGGGGATGGGGAATGGGTGGAATTGTGGCTAGGGAAGGCTCAATGGGCCAAATGGCCTCCTTGTGTAAGTCCAATAAGGTATCGATCAAGAGGAGTCAATCGAAGCTTGTCATGTGTGACTGATCAAGGGGCATAAAGCCCTTAACAGATGAAAATGAAGTAGATAATAGAGAATGTTTGAGGAGAAACATAGAATTAGGTTTAGGTTGATAGGTTAGATTGATTGGCCACGCTAATTTGACCCTAGTTTTGGGGGATTAGCAAGGTAAATATGTGGGATGATGGGGATAGGGCCTGGGTGTTGTCGGGGCAGGCTTGTTGGGTCAAATGGTCTCCTTCTGTACTGCAGGGGTTCTATGGCTCTAATATTACACTATTTACATTAAGACAAACTGACACGTAGCCAGCGTCCATCATAATAATGAGTCATTGAATTAACTAAATGCAGTGGTTAATTCAATGGAAGTATGACACTGCCTTGACTTAAACTAAGGTTTCTCGATTGTGAAAACAGAAAGTGCTGGAAATACTCAGCAGGTCTGGCAGCCTCTGTGGAGAGAGGAATAGAGTTAACGTCCGATATTGCTGTTCCTTATTAAACTCGACAACTGCTCTCTCCACAGATGCGTCTCCACCTGCTGAGATTTTTTTTCCAGTGCTTTTGATGCTGGAAATATGAAACTGAAAGATTCCCTTCTCATGGCACCTCTTTAAAAACAAAGCTGAAAAAATATTTTAGTTGTATTCGTAAGAATAATAATTTCAGATGAAAAAAATATCAAAACTCTGCCATTTCGTAAAAGACATTGATGAATGAGAGTGCTGCAGATAAGGCCAGCATTTACTGTCAATCTTGAATTACTCTCAAGAAGGTGGTGAACTGCAGGTTTGAATACTTGCCAGGACTCATCAGAAGGTAGTTATCAACCAGAGGAGGCGGTGGAAGCAGGGACATTAACATTTGAAGGGCATCTGGATGGGTACATGAAGGGGGACGGAACAGAGGGACGCGGACCCAGTAAGAGCAGTAAGTTCTTCTTTTGTTCAGTTAGGGTATCATGATCAACACAGGCTTGTGTAATAAGTCTTCGGAGGCAGAAGTCTCTTCACCAAAATTCCTTTATTTACAATTCCAGCAGCAGTACACAGAGTGCTCGCAGTCAGCAGTCTACCTCCGGGAGTGCCAGAGGAACTGACGCTCCCAGTTAAATACAAGGAAAAGACTCCCTGATTGGCCCATCACTCCTCAATCAGAGTGTTCATATTCCAATAGGCCAAGCTCAATGGCCTGATTGAAGTCATTAGAGCTTAGAGGGCCGAGGGGCCTTTTCCTGCGCTGTACACTTCTTTGTTCTATTGCAGGAGTCGTGGTCAGGTGGGGAAGGCCGGTTTCCTTCTTTAAAGGCATTAGTGACGGTGTAACAATCGTGCTGGGGCCAGTCTTCCGTCATCCACTCCCTTCATTTAGGTAATGAATAAAGCACCACTTTGTGGTTGTGGTACACAGTCAAACCTAGGAGCCCTTTGACTGCTGACCTGAATAGAGACAGCTGCTTTTAAACTCCCGCTATTCCTTTCCTATTGAGCAAGCCTCCTCTCGTTTAATGGGGGGGGCATGGGGGGGGGGGGGGGGGGGGGGGGGGGGGGCGGTGGTGGTCTCGTAATCTAAGCGGAGCACGGGGAGATCCACTGATGATCCCCCGTGGCCCTCGTATCAGATGTTTTTTATTAAACATTAATCCAGCAACTTCACAATCACCATCACTGACACCAGCACTTTTATTTCGGATCTGTTGAACTCTTTTTTTAGTTCATTCGTGGGATAAGGGCGTCACAGGCTGGCCAGCATTTATTGCCCATCCCTAGTTGCCCGAGGGCAGCTGAGTGTCAACCACATTGCTGTAGCTCTTGAGTCACATGTAGGCCAGACCAGATAAGGACGGCAGATTTCCTTCCCTAAAGGACACTAGTAAATCATACGGGTTTTTTTCTGACAATCAGCAATGGTTTCACGGTCATCAGTAAATTCTTAACGCCAGATAATTTTACTGAATTCAAATTCCACCATCAGCCGTGGTGGGATTCGAACCCAAGTCCCCAGAACATTCGCTGAGTTTCTAGATTAATAGGGCGGCACGATGGCACTGTGGTTAGCACTGCGGCCTCACAGCGCCAGGGACCCAGATTTGATTCCCAGCTTGGGTCAGTGTGGAGTTTGCATGTTCTCCCCATGTCTGCATGGGTTTCCTCCCACAGACCAAAGTTGTGCGGATTAGGTGGATTGACAATTCTAAATTGCCCCTTAGTTTCAGGAGGACTAGTTAGGGTAAATGCATGGGGTTATGGGGATAGAGCCTGGGTGGGATTGTGGTTGGTGCAGACTCAATGGGCCAAATGGCCTCTTTCTGCACTGTAGGATTCTATGATAGTCCAGTGATAATAACACTAGCTTAATAACACTGGATAATAGCCATCGCCTTCCCTTATTGAGTTGAAATTCTCCTGTGGCCAGGGTGGGACTTGAACTCAAAACCTCAGCATAAATCCACACTCTGGTTTAGCTAGTCTGGTATTAAAGCTGTTATGTTTCTACCTTTCTAACATGATATACATTAGTTTTGACACAAAGCAGTTAGTTAATTGGCTAAAAATAATACTGTTGATTGCCTGCACTTAGAATGTAATTGCATTAGTAATTCCTTCAGGCATGTTTGAACGCGTACACCTGCCAGAATCCTCGAGGGTTATTCCCCAAGCCAGCCTATTTAACATGAAACTCATGCTAAAAGTAAACAATCTTAGCAGAAAGCCAAGAGGGTACTGTTCGCGCTCTTAAACCTCAATAGTAGAATTGATTAGTAATATAATTGCCTGCCTGGCAGGAGAGAACACTGCTGATCACATCTGTTATATTCCGCATTAATAACTCGGAGGATTAGCATCTCTTGGACTGCTTGTTTCATCAGTTCGGTTTTTTAGTGGTGTTTACAGTCACAGCTGGACTTTTGAGACGGGAATTTCAGCTTCCCCTGAACACATCAGCAAGTTTCTATAAGCATGCATTTTTCATAAGGTCTGCTTATTATGCATCAGAATATATACAAGACCAATGGAGGTTGGATTGTGGGAACTTTACGAGCCCCCTGTATTTCATGCTGTACTCACAGTCCTCCAGTGTAGCTATACTGTTCGGGGGTCTATAAACGACTCCCACTGGTGACTTTATCCTTCGTTACTTCCTTATTTCTATGCAAGCAGATTCTGCATCTTGATCTTTAGTACTGAGGTTATCTCTCACTATTGCACCCATTGCCAACTTTTCCTAACTTCCTATCCTTCCAAAATGCCAAGTATTTTCAATGATTAGGTCCCAGCAGTGGTCACGCCAGTTATATACATCTATTTCTCTTTGTGTCGACAATATGTAAATATGTTATGAATGCTGCACACATTCAACTATTTCTCTTGTTTCACTATTGTTGCAAACTCTGGCCTTATCTGGTGGTACACTCTTTAGTTTGTACATTGTCTTTTCCTACCACATTCTGATCATCATTACCCTTATTGCTATCTTGCGCTACAGCCATGATGTGGAGATGCCGGCGTTGGACTGGGGTGGGCACAGGAAGAAGTCTCACAACTACCAAGTTAAAAGTCCACCAGGTTTATTTGGAAATCACAAGCTTTCGGAGCACTGCTCCTTCATCAGGTGAATGGGCAGTCGATGAAGGAGCAACACTCATAATTACAAATAAATCTGTTGGACTTTAGCCTGGTGTTGTGAGATTTCTTGTTCTATTGCCATGTTCTTTCCCTTTAATTTGACAGATTCTACCCCATATGATCCCTCCCATGCCCCCCAGCTATTTACCTCTCCACCATCTTGACTATAAGGCTTGCCAGAACATTGATCCCAGCATGGTTCAGGTGAAGACCATCCCAATAGTACAGTTCCCACTTTCCCCAGTGCTGGTTCCAGCTACCTCGTGAATCAAAATCCATTTTCCCCACACCAATTTTGAGCTGCACATTCAACTCCCTAATCTGATTTACCCTGCGCCGATGTGCTGGTGACTCGGGTAATAATCCAGACATGAAGCAGCGAGAAGAGATCCTGCTGAAGCCTGGAGGAGCTTTGGACCTTGACCACAAGACTACACTTTTAGTGTACTGTGTAAAGGTGCTGTGTGGTGTTCAACTGTATTACAAAGTCAATAAGCAATGCCTTTCCTACAGTTTACATAAGAACATAAGAACTAGGAGCAGGAGTAAGCAAGTTAGCCCCTCGAGCCTGATCGGCCCGCCATTCAATATGATCATAGCTGATCCTGTCTCAGCCTCAACTGCCCATTCTCCATAACCGGCATGGTGGCCCAGTGGTTAGTACTGCTGTCTCGCAGTGCCAAGGGCCCAGGTTCAATTCCTGCTTGGGTCACTGTCTGTGTGGGGTTTGCACCTTCTCCCAGTGGCTGCACGGGTTTCCTCCGGGTGCTCCGGTTTCCCGACACAGTCCGAAAAATGTGTTGGTTAGGTGCATTGGCTATACTAAATTCTCAGTGTTAACCGGAGCGAAAATGCACCTCAGGAATGGGGATATCATCGAGGCAACAAAAATGAGTAGGGTGGCGCGGTGGTCAACACAGCTGCCTCACAGCGCCACGGACTCGATTCCTGGCTTGGGTTACTGTCTGTGTAGAGTTTGCACAACCTCCCCGTGTCTGCATGGGTTTCCTCTGGATGCTCTAGTTTCCTTCCACAGTCCAAAGATGTGCAGGTTAGGTTGACTGGCCATGCTAAATTGTCACTTAGTGTCAGGCGGATTAGTAGGGTAAATATGTGGGGTTACAGGGATAGGGCCTGGGTGGGACTGTGGTTGATGTAGTCTCGATGGGCCAAATGACCTTCTTCTGCACTGCAGGGATTCAGGGAACCTTTCAACCAATTAAAAATCTGTTTAGCTCCTCCTTAAATTTACTCAGTCTCTCGGCATCCATTGCACTCTTGAGTTAGTGAATTTCACAAATTCACCACCATTTGAGAGAATTAATTTCCCCTCGACATGGTTTAAAATCTGCTACCCTTTACCCTAAAACAGTGACCTAGCTTAGTGTCCTATTTCCTGCTAAGTAATATTTGGTCCGTGTTGATTTTAGCCTGTGAGTTATTGTAAAAAGTCTTGAACAAGAAATCTTGTCAAGCAATCCAAATTGGTCACTGGGAAATCCAAATCCCTTCCTAAATGCTCGACGGGGATTGCAATAAACATATTTAGGGATGGATTCCCTGAAGTAACATGTTGGAACTGAGGGTCCTGATTAACCCAGAGACCGTGGAGCCAGTTTCTGGCATTCTGGCGTTGGCAGATTTTAATTTCCATTGTCTTCACGGGCATGCAACCAGGCAGGTTCCTGACAGGAGATACAAAACGCCCACCAGAATACCAGCCAGCTAGTAAATGTGAAAACCTTCCAGCTTAAGGTGAGAGTCAAAGGACTGCAATGGTAGCACCCAGCATTGATCAGATACCAGAAGAGACCATCAGGTTGCGCCCCTTTTTCGGGCCTGAAAACTTTGTAAAGTCGGGTGTGAGGCGAGTAGCGTGATCCGCGCCCAGCTCCGAGCTGGTTCCTCCTTTATCAAGGCCCAAAAATGGCCACGAGTGGGACCATACCCGAATCGCGCGCGACAGCCACTTAAATGCCTTTGCGTGCATTTAGATTGAATGGGCTGCACCCCCAACCTTAACCGGCACTTCCCCCGTTACTGCTGCGTTCGCCCATCCAGAGTTGGCGCGAAACAGACACTCACCACCAAAGTCCGATTCGGGTGCTCCAGTTAGTGAGGAGTTAAGTGCTGAGTGTCCGACGGCTCTCTGCTTGAGAGGTCAGAGGGGGAGGGAGAGAGGGGGGCGGGGCGGGGGGGGTGCTTCTGCTGCCACTGTGCCTGAGATCAGTGAGGGGGAAGAAGCGGTGGGGGGGGGGAGGTGGGTGGTGGGGAACTGGTGCTACTCTGCCTGAGATCAGTGAGAGGGGAGGGGAAGAGGGGGGTCTGCTACCACTCTGTCTGAGATCAGTGAGGGGGAAGAGGCGGGGTGGGGGGGGGGCGGAACTGGTGCTATTCTGCCTGAGATCAGTGAGGGGGAAGGTGGGGGGGAGGGGTCTGCTGCTACTCTGCCTGAGATCAGTGAGAGGGAAGGGGGGGAGAGGGGGCGGGGTAGCGGCTCACGATCGGTCTGGGTGGCGGAGGGGGTGGTGGAATAAGGGGGTCAGTAGTGTTGTGAGGGGTGGGGCAATGTCTGTGGGGGCCAGGGGGTGGCATTATCCGGCCTGGGAAGGATGGGGCAAGGTCTGTGGCAAGACCTATGGTGGGGAAAAATCGCATGGGTTGGGGAGTTCCCTTCCAGAGGTGTGGTACATTGGGGCTGGTGGAGAGGTCCCGTGGTATGGGGGTGGAGTAATTGGGGGGAAGGGAGCTGGAGGAATCCTGTGAGGGAGAGGTAGGGTGGGAGTGGAGAGAGACCCCTGGAAGGGGTAAGGGGACCCCGCTCAGAGAAGTAGTTGGGGTGGGAGGAGTCTCCTGAGGGTTTGGGGTGTGGGGGTTACCCAGAAATTAGAAGCAGATAACCATTCATGTAACACAGTCGGAAACACTTGAGCTTTGTGAATTGTCACATTTTTTGATAATTCCCAGTGCAGGGCAGTTGCCTGTTGGGAATTTTTACTTCCAGAGCAATGAACAATCTGGGGGCATTCTACAATTTTTCTTTCTGCGTGTGCACAGTTGGAGGCACCAATTGCAGCTGCATGATTTCAGACGCATTAAGCCCTGCTCAGAGGTTTGTGCAGCGCCATTCGGAATCACTGATATTTTTTCAGGCAGAGTGCATATGGTGGCACCTCAGCACGGGTCTAAACATTGGATCTGAAACACTCCCAGTTTCAAGTGCGCCCAGCACTTAGAATCAAAATGGTAAAATAGGGCTCAATATTTCAAACATGAATATCTAAAAAAAGAATCATCGCATTGCTACAGTGCAGGAGGCCATTTGGCCCATCAAGTCTGCATTGAATCTCTGACAGAGTGTCTTACTTAAGCCCTCTCCCTCGTCGTACCCTGTTCATGCACTATGGCTAATCCACCTAACTTACACATCTTGGGACACAAAAGGGCAATTTACCTTGGCTAATCCACCTAACCTGCACGTCTCTGGACAACCCACTATCAACTATTAAGTTAGGATGCCAATGAATATAAAAGGCTGAACATTTCTTGTGGCATGTGCCTTTAATACAGAGTAGAAATCCAACACAAAGGCAATCAAATTTGATTATTTATTGATGGATTGGCATTATTGCCAGTTAAGTTGGGTTAGCACGGTGGCACAGTGGTTAGCACTGCTGCCTCAAAGCACCAGGGACTGGGGTATGATTCCAGCCCTGGGCGGACTTTCTGTGTGGAGTTTGCACCTTGTCCCCGTGTCTGCGTGAGTTTCCTCCGGGTGCTCTGGTTTCCTCCTACAGGCCAAAGGTAGGTGCACCGGCAATGCCAAATTGCCGCTTAGTTTTCCGATGTGTGTAGGTTAAGTGGATTAGCGGGGTGATTTTGTGGGGAGACAGGGATAAGGCAGGAGGGTGCGCCTGGGTGAGATGTTCTGTTGGAGAGTCAGTGGAGACTCGAATGGCCTCCTTCTGCACTTAGCGGATTCTATAGTAAGTATTTACTCCAATTCCATTAGGTTACAAGCTGGTCACCCACGTCTTGTAGAATTCAATGGGGCAACTCTGACGGCAGCTTTTAGCCATTGTCCTGCTGTTGACTCTGTGGCTTGCACCTAGGTTCACAAGGAGCCAGCTGCAATAAAGCTCCACTTACATTTGTTAGGCATTTAATTGCTTTGTAACTGGCATGAATTATCAATTTTTTTTTCCCATTTGGCTGTCAAGTGCACAACTTCTGAGGGAAATAACTAAGTGCGCTTATGGCGCCTGAAGCATGGGAGAAAAATAACGGAGGCCCCCAGGTGTTACACTTCAGCAGTTTAATTAGAGTCGATGCGAGTCAGAATACTGGACATTGGCCAACCTAATACCCACTTTCAAATAGGGAGCTAAGGATAGTACAGATAATTACACAGGCAACTTGCTTCAACATCTGTGGTAGGGAAAAATTTTGAGGATCTTTAATTGACTAAACTATTAAATATCCGGAAGAGGGAAAAAAAAACTGGGACAGTCAGCAGGAATTTCAAAAAGATCGCGCTTGGCAGAAATTTTGAAGAGGTTACAGATGGTGGATGGAGTAATCGCAGATGATTTGGTGCGCATTGAATTTGGAAAGCCTTTGACACAGGAGATGACTGGTGAATATCAAGGGTAATGATGGAAGGGGAAGGATAGCAAGCTGAAATCCAAGTGAGTGGAAAGGAGAAAACCCATGGTAGACACTGAGGGCTGAGCCTTGGGGAAGGGGGGATTGAAGGGGATGTTCGGGCCCGTTTAGGGGGTGCTGGGGGAAAATCGCATGGGTTAGGGAGTTCCCTGCCAGAGGTGTGGTACATTGAGGGTGGTGGGGGAGTCCCGTGATATGGGGGTGGAGTAATTGGGGGGAGGGGAGGTGGAGGAATCCTGTGGGGGGGAGGGGAGATAGGGTGGGAGTGGAGAGAGGCCCCTGGGAGGGGTAAGGGAAGCCACGCTCAGTTGGGATGAGGGGGGTCTCCTGAGGTTTTGGGGTGTGGGGATTACCCAGAAATTAGAAGCAGATAATTATTCACATAACACAGTCGGAGCTTTGCGAATTAAGTCACATTCAAAGGGTTACCATCTCCGTTGGCCTCAGGCGGGATACTGACACTTGGGCGGGCGTGTCAGTAAGATTCCACCCCCCTCCCCCGCCAAGTTTTTGGCATTTTTTTAATGATCGTTTTCTTCCTCGCCTATTATTTCCTGCAGAGAAGTCCCCCTCAGATGGGCAAATTATTTTATACATTGATTGAGATCTCTTTTTAGCCTTGGCATGGGAAAGCTCAAAAATAGATGAATCCTGTACAATGACGGATGGGGAATTACAGAGAAAAAAAGATACCACCTAACTGGCGGGAGACCTAATTTCGGCTACTTGTCTCCAAAGAAATGCAGGACTTGGGAATCCTTCATCATCAGTCCTTTGCTGAGCCCAACCGATGCATTTTGAAAAGGGCATGACATTATCAAGTTGCGGTATGTCTCTATCCCCTTCGTGTTTTCACATTGTTAGTCTATTTATCTGCTAAGGTTCACATCCTGAGCAACTCTTGCATGCCTTCCTCACAGCTCCAACGGTATAGGGCACACCTTTCCTTGCCTGACATCAAGATAAACACCTAATATCAAACTCTTGCGATGTATCACAGCCTGTCATCTGCTCCTGCTATTCTTGGACACGGCTCTATATCAGCACAGTAAGAAGTCTCACAAAAGCAGGTTAAAGCCCAACAGGTTTATTTGGCAGCACGAGCTTTCGGAGCGCTGCCCCTTCATCAAGTGAGGCAGGGTGAGGTGAGAAGGGGCAACACTCCAAAAGCTCGTGCTACCAAATAAACATGTTGGACTTTAACCTGGTGTTGTGGGACTTCTTACTGTGCCCACCCGCCAGCAACTCCACATCATATTTCAACACAGCAGACAAATGAACAGTAAATAGTATTAGCAAAGCGAAAGGTACATTGCTTTATTACATTAACGTATTGTTCCTGCCCAAGTCCAGGCTTTGAAACATAGACTTGTGTTTCAATTCTGCAGTGCACAGGAAAGCTGCCTCAGGGTCAACAACATAACACATTCCCCAATTAAAAGCCTTCAGCTCCGAACAGGCAGCTTCGTGGCAAGCCCATTACAAAATGACCAACACAGAGGCTGGTCTGAACTGTTTACTAAACCGGGATCATTACATTTCAATTTCAAGTGTTTGTATTGTCAAAGGGTTACCAACCATTCAATATTCAAAGTAGCTGGAATTATAAGATGCATTAACTGCCTTTTGTTTCGGCAGAGAGTCAGACGTTCGTCCGGATTATTAAGTCAGGTTCAGGCTGTAGGTGAGTGACGGCTGGATTGGAGACCTCGGAGAGGAGGACTGTGCCATTGTCTGTGGTTGGTCTCTGACAAGACAGCTCTGTGGCCAGAGCTCTCCAATTATACAGGGCCACTCGTGTTCAACACTCACTTTACCATCGTCGCTTTGAGTGATGCAGCCTGAGGTTTTCACGTTTGTAAAGCGCTACGAGGCACAAAGCAGAACAGCTGCAAGAGTTTTCAAATGGTCGCCCATTCTGCAGGATAACCGGTAACAATAACTCGCATTTGTACGGCACCTTCCACGTACCACATTTTTCTTACTGTGATTTAAACAAGATTTTACAGGAGGAGGAACACTCTCATCTTCCAGTTAGGCACATTCTGGATTCAACAATGTCAGACTTTTATATTTATTCATTTTATGGGATGTGGGCATCGCTGACTGGGCCACCCCTAAATGCCGTCCACTTCAGAGGGCATTGCCATGTCAACCACATTGCTGTGGATCTGAGTTACAGGCCAGGTAAGAACGGTATATTTCCTTCCCTAAAGGGCATTCGTGAACTAGATGGGTTTCTAACTTTGATTGACAATGGTCATTGTTAGACTCCGAATTCCAATTTTTTTTATTGGATTCAAATTTCACCATCTGCCGTGGCAGGATTCGAACCTGGGTCCCCAGAGCATTACCCTTGGTCTTTGGGTTACTAGTCCAGTGACAATACCACTACGGCACTAGCTCACCCTGTGAACTTTCTCCTTTATTTGTGACCAATTTTTTAAACATTCAAAAATGTTTTTATCTCAATGCAAACCTCCCCCACAGGATCATCTGTCACTTTCACTGAGGTTTCACTTTCATTGACCACCGACCTTTGTTTTTCCATTTACACCTTTACGTTTTACCCTTCTGCTACTATTATCACCTTCTATAGTCCTTCTCACGACCATTAACACTTCCTTTAGTATACCCTACACATTATTGTGCAATCTCTCCTACCTCCCATCTATCACTGGCTTTCCACTCTGTTTGCTCCACCCCATCTCATACATTGTATTATTCAATACATTTGTCCTCTTCTTTACCTCTGCATAAGAGTCATACGGACCCAAAATGTTATGTCCGTTTCTCTTTCCACAGACGCTGTCAGACCTGCTTAGTTTTTCCAGCATTTTCTATTTTTATTTAAGATTTGACTTGTGACTGATACCATGGCTCCATTGGTGGCACTCATGCCTCTAAGTCAACAGGTTGCACGCGAGTTCAGGTCTCACTCTGAGTCTCGGCTGACGCTGTAATGCAGTGGTGACAGAATACTGGGCAACTAAAAGAACCAAGCTGATACAGCACTAAATCAAGGCCTGTCTGCTCAAAATTAAATGCAAGAAATCCCAAGGTCTGACTTTGAAGCGCACAAGTGGTCTTTTTCCAGGTGCTTTGGCATTGCTAACACAAGTTTTCTGGTAATCGTCAAGCTTCTATTTATGGGAGCTTGCTGTGTTCAAATTGAATGCTATATTTTCTACATGTGCATTCAACACACTGAAATCAGAAACCCTACATTGCAGTAGGAGGCCATTTGGCCCATCAAGCCTGCACTGATAACAATCCCACTTAGGTCCTGTTCCCAGAACCCCACATATTTATCCCACTAATTCTGCTAACCCCTGCATTCTGGGACACTAAGGGGCAATTTAGCATGGCCAATATACCTAATCCACACATCTTTGGACTGTAGGAGGAAACTGGAGCACCCAGAGGAAACTCATGCAGACACAGGGAGAACGTGCAGATTCCACACAGACAGTGACCCAAGCTGGGAATTGAACCCAGCTCCCTGGAGCTGTGAGGCAGCAGTGCTAACCATTGTGCCACCCCCAACATGACCATAAAGATGTGTCTCGACATGCCCAATCTATGCCTGTGAGACATGGAACAGAACAGCAAAGGTGTCACATAGTTGGACATCTTTTATCCGTGCTGCCCACTCAAGATAGCGGCAACGCATGGAGAGGCAGCACAAATGACCCAGAGGATTCTGTGAGACATCTTGATGGAGAGATGTTGGAGGCTGGTAGAACATAAATATCGCTTCATGGATGTCAACCCCACCAGAGTGGCGATCCGATGGACATCATTTGACAGAACACCACAATGGGGCAACTAAAGATAACCTAGCAACGCAGATTAAAGGAGGACCTTCAAGGATGAATCACCACCTGGGCTGCAGCGATAGATGTTGTGATAGTCGGGGGCTGGAATGGAGTCTTGCTGCCTATTATCCTGCATGGAACTGAGAAACTAAGTCTAAGTAAAAGCTTAAGTTTCCCGCATTACAATGATCAAACTTCAAGAGAATTTTGGTGGCTGGAAAAGGTGCTTTGGGATGTCTCGAGAGGGCAGAGCACGTTCCTGGGATGCCGTGATTCATGCATGAGGAGAGATTGAGTCGGTTAGGATTATATTCTCTAGAGTTCAGAAGGATGGGGGGAGGGTGTGGAATCTCATAGAAGCCTTTAAAATTCTAACAGCACTAGTCGGTGGAGACGCAAGAAGAATGTTCCTGACGGTGCGTGTCCACAACCAGGGATCACAGGGTGGTGGTGGTGATGGTGGTGGTGGGGGGGGGCACACGGCAGCACCATGGTTAGCTCTGCTGCCTCACAGTGCCAGGGACCCAGTTCGATGCGTGGGTCACTGTGTGGAGTCTGCACGTTCCCCCCATATCTGTATGGGTTTCCTCTAGGCGCTCTGGTTTCTACCCACAGCCTGAAAGACGTGCTGGTTTAGGTGCGTTGGCCGTGCTAAATTCTCCCTCAGTGTACCCGAACAGGCGCTGGAGTGTGGCGACTGGGGAATTTTCACAGTAACTTCATTGCAGTGTTAATGTAAGCCTACTTGTGACACTGATAAATGAACTTAAACTGGGACAGAGACGTGGAGAAATTTCTTCACCCAGAGAGTGGTCAGCCAGTGGAATTGGCTACCACACGAAGCTGCTGAGGCCAAAACATTGCATGTTTTGTCGAAGCAGTTAGATTTGGCACTTGAGGCGAAGGGCATAAAAGGATATGGGGGGGAAAGCGGGATCAGGCTGTTGAGTTGAATGAGCAGACATGATCATAATGAATGGCACAGCAGGCTCGAATTGCCAAATGGCTTTGTCAAGTCATTGAATCCAACGGTGCAGGAGGCCATTCAGCCCATCAGGTCTACACCAGCCACAATCCTATCCCCACAACCGCTTGCATTTACCCTAGCTAGTCCCCCTGACACTAAGGGGCAGTTTAGCATGGCCAATCCACCTGGCCTGCGCATCTTTGGAATGTGGGAGGAAAGTGGAGGAAACCCACACAGACAGGGGGAGAATGCGCAAACTCCACAGAGACAGTCACCCAAACTGGGAATCAAACCCAGGTCTCTGGCGGTGAGGCAGCAGTGTTGACCACTGTGCGTCCTGCATCACTCTGCAGGCTTTGGGTGACTGTCCGTGTGGAGTTTGCACGTTCTCCCCGTGGGTTTCCTCCGGGTGCTCCGGTTTCCACCCACAGTCCAAAGATGTGTGAGTCAGGTGTATTGGCCATAAATTGCTCCTTAGTGTCCAAAGATGTGTAGATTAGATGAATTAGCTAAGGTAAATGTGCAGGTTTCCTCCTGCTCCTACTTTCTATATTTCTATAGAGAAAGGTGTTGTCATAATGCAGAATGTTCTTTCTTTTGTAATCTTGGAAGGGTTTTGAGGAGGGCTACCAGATTGATACAAATCTTTCATAAGAATGAAAATCTTCATTGAGCTCAGTAGCGATCATCCACTGTTACAACAATTGGATAACGAGCAGGCCTTTTATTGATTTTTACAATATCAATGGTTTCCAAGATGCTGTTTATATAATGATGAAATGGAGAATTCTCCACTTGGGGAAGGCAAAACTCTCGTAAATTTTTTTAAATGTTGCATTTCGGAGCCTGAATGTGAAGAAAGAAATTGGGACTAAAAATACTAACTGACCCCGAGAGTATACTTCCCCTTTAGTGAGGGACTGTCGTGCCTCTTCAACCAGTGTTGTGCTTTAATGAGGAAGAATCTGTGAACTAAAGAAGAAAAAATCCAACATCAATGCTGGACACAGGCTGTCAAATAGTGAGGTATAACCTAATTAAAGAGATACACTATTTCACAGTCTGCAGTTAGCACCATGTCCTATTTTCAAGAAAGCTAGATCTTCAATTAAGTGAGCATATTCATGCATTTTCCCATCACAATTCGGGCATTAGGAAAATATTATGAACAGCCCCACTATTTCTTACTTTAATGCCCCGAACACAATAAGCCTTACTGGAATGCTGAAAATGAAGCTTTTTTTT
This sequence comes from Carcharhinus amblyrhynchos, assembly GCF_965287045.1. Lineage (NCBI taxonomy): Eukaryota > Metazoa > Chordata > Chondrichthyes > Carcharhiniformes > Carcharhinidae > Carcharhinus > Carcharhinus amblyrhynchos. The sequence goes on from NC_137328.1 coordinate 8,777,320, forward strand.
TCAGTTATATGCATTAAAATCCACTCAAGTTTTTACCAATGTTCAGCTTTTTGTCTTAAGCGACTCAAACATTATCTGATTAATCGAGTTGAATTTTTGAGTGGGTTACTAACATAGTGGATAGGGGTGCGTCTGTTTGTTTGCCCGCATGGTGGCACAGTGGTTAGCACTGCTGCCTCACAGCGCCAGGGTCTCAGGTTCAATTCCAGCCCCGGGGGTCACTGTCCGTGTGGAATCTGCATGCTCTCCTCGTGTCTGCGTGGGTTTCCACCGGGTGCTTAGGTTTCCTCCCAAAGTCCAAAGATGTGCGTGTTAGGTTGAATGGCCATGTTAAATTGACCCTAGTGTCAGAGAGGGTTAGCTGGGTAAATGCATGGGTTGTGGGAATAGGGCCTGGGTGGGATTGTGGTTAGTACAGACACGATGGGCTTCTGTACTGTAGGGATTTTATGATTCTTGGGGATATTTGATAAAGTTCTGCAGAAGACTGCAAAAAAAGGGCAGCACAGTGGCAAGCACTGCTGACTCAAAGTGCCAGGGACCCAGAATCAATTCCTGGCCTTGGGTGACTGTCCATGTGGATTTTGCATGTTCTCCCCGTGTCTGCGTGGGTTTCCTCCCACAGTTCAAAGATGTGCAAGTTAGGTGTATTGGCCATGCTAAATTGCCCTTAGTGTCCAAAGATATGTCGGTTAGATAAATTAGCTGAGGTAAATGTGCAGGATTACAGGGAGAGGGTGGGTGAAAGGGCCTAGGTAAGGTATTCAGTTAGAGAATTGGTGCAGACTCGATGGGCCGAATGGCGTCCTCCTACCCTGAAGGGATTCTATGGCTAATATAGCTTTGTTTTAAAAAAAGCAGGAGCAATTCTGACTGTAAAGGTAGGAGTATAGAACCCAAGGAGGCTATGATAAATGTATGAATCCTACCTGAACTACTGTGCCCAATTTCGGATAGCCTGCTCCACAAAGATGTGAAAAATTCGGGAAGGCACACAAGAAATTCACTGGGATCATTCCAGGGATAAAGCATTACAATTCCATGAGAAAAGTGGAGAAGTTGAACTGGTGTCTTTGGAGCAGAGAAACATAAACAGAGATTTGGCAGATGGTGTTTAAAATCATGAAGGGTTTAGATCGAGCAAACATCTCTCTTGGCTGAAGCTTCAATAAAGGGAAAGACTTTAAGAAATGGCGAAACAAAAATCATGGTGATATGAAGAAATACCTTTTTACAAAACTAGTAGTTAGGATTTGGAATGGATGGACTGATATGATTTAATTTATTGTTGTCACAAGTGGTTAGCACTGCTGTCTCACAGTGTCGGGGGCCTGGGTTTGATTCCCGGCTTGGGTGACTGTCTATGTGGAGTCTGCACATTCTCCCCGTGTCTGCGTGGGTTTCCTCCGGGTGCTCCGGTTTCCTCCCACAGTCTAAAGATGTGCGGGTTAGGTGGATTGCTCCTTAGTGACAGGGGGTTAGCAGGATAATTAAGTGGGGTGGATGGGGATAGGGTGTGGGTGGGATTGTGAAACGATTGTGAAAGGAAAGAGTGCAGAATGTAGTGTTATAGTCATAGCTAGCGTGGAGAGAAAGATCAACTTAATATGAGGTAGGTCCATTCAACTGTCTGAAGAGACTTCAGAAGAGAATTGGAAAAAAATATTAATTAATGGACAGTGATCCGTCAGTGAGGAGGACACTTGTCACAGAGTCCTACAGTAGAGAATGGGAAAAGAAAGAGACGTAGAAATTGGGGTGAAGTCAGTTTAAGGCAAAAGTAGAAAAGGTCAAGTAAAAGACTGAGAAAGAAAGAGCATTGAGGAAAAAAAATCCAGAAATCAACATTCCGCATCAGCAGTCAGTTCCTTCCTGAGCTTCCTTCATGCTTGCGTGTCTTTTGTCTTCATTACTTTTTACATAAAGGGTGGTACGTATGTGGAATGACCTGCCGGGGGGGAGTGGTTGAGGCAGGGACATTGACCACATTTAAAAGGCATTTGGACAGGTCCATGGATAGGAAAGGATGAGAGGGATATGGGCCAAATACAGGTAAATGGGGTTAGCTTAGATGGGCATTTTGGTCGGCACAGACTAATTTGGGCCAAAGGGCCTGTCTCCATGCCGTAGAGCCTATGATTCTTCAAAACCATCGATACCTTGGGAAAGCAGTGTTTCCCATCATGGATTGTCCAGTGCACCCTATTCCCAGCTGATCAGGTCAAAATCAATCTTCTGCCAGTAGGCTTTCGGGGTGTCTCTGAAACATTTCCACTGGCCACCCTGCCATCGTTAATCAGTAGTGAGCTGAGAGGTGAGTGCTGAATATTCTGACACACTGGCGCTCCCATTGCAGTTGCCGTAGGAGAATGGTCAGCTCTATGCTGCCAGAGTGCTAGCTCCTATTCATACAATGATCCATCCAAGTGATGTATAGAATCTTCCGCAGGCACCACTGATGACCAGTCTCCAACTTTCTCAGACATTAAAGACATAAAACAGTGTTGGAGGTCACCTGCCTTGTGGACAGCGACCTTTTTAGTCCATCCACACTGTTGGTTAATGAAGGCTCATCAGAACAGCTCGCTTGCTGGATTCTGTGTAAGGTCTCCAAGTCTATGGTCATCGACTGGCACACATACCTATCGAGGTAAATTTGGACTACTGCGTCCAGTTCTGGTCGCCACGCTACCAGAAGGACGTGGAGGCTTTGGAGAGAGTACAGAAAAGGTTTACTAGGATGTTGCCTGGTATGGAGGGTCTTAGCTATGAGGAAAGATTGGGCAAACTGGGGTTGTTCTCCCTGGAAAGACAGAGGATGAGGGGTGACCTAATAGAGGTGTATAAAATTATGAAGGGCATAGATAGGGTGAACAGTGGGAAGCTTTTCCCCAGGTCAGAGGTGACGAACACAAGGGGTCACAAGTTCAAGGTGAGCGGGGCAAGGTTCACAGATGTCAGGAGGACATATTTTACACAGAGGGTGGTGGGGGCCTGGAATGCACTGCCAAGCAAGGTGGATGAGGCGGACACGCTGGGATCATTTAAGACTTATCTAGATAGCCACATGAACAGACCGGCAATGGAGGGATACAAATGAATGGTCTAGTTGGCCATGGTCATGAGCGGCACAGGCTTGGAGGGCTGAAGGGCCTGTTCCTGTGCTGTACTGTTCTTTGTTCTTTGAGATGGCAGAAGTGATCAATGGCCTCCGGATGATGAGATTTGTCAGTAATGGAGCTAACTGAACTGCTCTTTGAATGAACTTGCACAAACTCAATGGGCCAAAAAGCCTCCATCTGTCGTGATACTACCATTCTATGATTCAATGAAATGGAGTTGAGATAGAGACAAGCCATGAATCAATCAAATGATGGAACAGACTTGTGAGAGTGAAAAGCTGATTGCTGTTCCGATATTCCTATGATTACCTTATTGAGAACCAAGAAAAGATTCTTGAGGCCCAACAATAAATGTGAGGAAGTCCACACCATGACCATTTAGTCCGTCTGGTATCTGGTCTGCTATATTCAGAGTTCATTCATGATTATTCTGTCATGAGACAGTCCTGCCATACACAGGCTTATTTCCCAGTTTTAAGGAATTTGATTTCAGTCACTAACCTCCTCTTAAAAAGAACTAAGCGGTTGTAGAGTCACAGGGCACAGAAACAGGACCTTCGGCCCACCATGTCTATGCTGACCATCAAATACCAATCCATACTAATCCCATTTATCAGCACTTGGTCCACATCCTGCTATGCCTTGGCGATTCAAGTGCTTATCCAGAAGTTTCTTAAAAGTTACGAGAGTTCCTGCCTCCACCATCCTCCCAGGCAGCGCGTTCCATAGTTCCACCACTCTCTGGGTGAAAATTATTTCCCTCAGATCCCCTCTAAACCACTTACTCCTCACCTTAAAGCTATGCCCTCTGGTCTTAGGCATCTCTGTCATGGGGAAAAGATTCTTACGATCTACTCTATCTATGAGTCAGAATTTTGTACCCCGTCCCTCAGCCTCCTCTGCTTTAAGGAAAGCAAAGCCAGCCTACCCAGTCTTTTCTCAAAGCTGAAACTTCCCCGCCCCAACATCCTGGTGAATCGCCTCTGCACCCCCTCCAGCGCAGTCACGCACTTCCAAGAGTGTGCTTACCAGAATATTCCATCTGTGACCTAACCAATGTTTTATAAAGTTGCACCAAGACTTCCCTGCTCCTATATTCTCTGCCCTGGCTAAAGAAGGCAAGCATTCCATATGCCTTCTTCACCACCCTATCTACTTGTGCTGCCACCTTCAGGGATCTAACCATAGTGCCACCGTACCACCACCCTTTTGGAAAGCTGCTCTTCAGATGTACCAAGCTGCCAACTTAACTTACAACAAATGTCTCATACCAACCAGATTTTTATTATTCACAATATTGTACATAGCCCTGAAGAGGGCCCTGTTGAACTTCACTGGTTACCTCTTGACACGCTGTGCATTCTCTGTTCATCACCACTGCCATGTTTTGTTATCTTTGACTATTCAATCTAAGAAGGCTTTGGGGTAATTTGTATTAAAATATTGCTGCTCAGTTAAATATAGCTTGACAGAGATCAGACGTGTAACATACTGTTCAGCAGAATGTGGGTTAGAATTCAGCACAAGGACCATAAGATAGAGAAGCAGAATTAGGCCATTCAGCCCATCAGGTCTGCTCCTCCATTCAATCACGGCTGATAAATTTCTTAATCCCATTCTCCCGCCTTTTCCCCATAACCTTTGATCCCCTTATCAGTCAAGAACCTATCTATCTCTGTTTTAAATACACTCAATGACCTGTCCTCCACTGCATTTTGTGGCAATGAATTCCATACATTCACCACCCTCTGGTTGAAGAAATTCCCCCTCATTTCAGTTCTTAAGGGTCGTCCCTTTATTCTGAGTCTGTGCCCTCAGATTCTAGTCTCTTCTACTAATGAAAACATCTTCCCCATGTCCACTCCATCCAGACCTTTCAGTATTCCATAAGTTTCAATGAGAACCGACTCCCCTCATCCTCTTAAGCTCCATCGAGTCCTCAAACACTCCTCATACGTCAAGCTTTTCCTTTCCGAGATGATTTCATGAACCTCCTGTACACCCTCTCCAGGGCCAGCAGATCCAGGGGAGCTAGGCCCAGTTGGACATCTACACCCTATCTACGACTGTAGCACGACATTCTGCATTCTCTCTTGTCCTTCTCTATGCTTTGTCTGTACAGTGCGCAAGAAACAATACTTTTCACCGTATACCAATACATGTGACAATAATACATCAAATCAAGTCAAAACAAGGCTTGCACACTACAGTAGTTTAAGCCAATGTGAATTGTGAACTCAGCAGAGAGGGGGTGTTGTGTGCAGTATCTTGGAATGCAAGGTGCTGTCAGGCTGCTCACACCTATCAAGGTGATGTGACAACTGCTTGTTTGGCAACATGTTTTTAACTGCTTAATGTGTTAAAATCTCTTAAAATATTCTCCATAACATAAATATGCTATAAATCCTTCTTCTGCTGATGTGGGCAATTTTCTTCCTGCAAGATAGCAACTATTTTGATTAATAAGTCAGTGCAAACTTACAGGAACAAAACAGAGACATTTCTGCAAGTTACTTTAAGAAAGCATTGCAGACCAGGTGCTTAGGGATCAATGTATTTTTTAAATTCAAAGACTTCCAATAAACCAGCTATAATAGGGGTAGCACAGTGGTTAGCACTGCTGCCTCACAGCACCAAGGAGCTGGGTTCAATTCAGGCCTTGGGTCACTGTCTGTGTGGAATTTGCGCATTCTCCCCATGTCTGTGTAGGTTTCCTCCAGGTATTCCTCTCTCAGTCCAAAGGTGTGCGGGTTAGGTGAACTGGCCATGCTAAATTGACCCTAGTGTCAGGGTATTAGCAGGGTAAATACGTGGGATTACAGGTGGGATTGTGGTCAGTGCAAACTTGATGGGCCAAATGGCCTCCTTCTGCATTTAAGGATCCTATGATTCATGCAGGGTCCAGGGAAGATGGGGAAGTTTCGATTTCCTGGACAGTTTCCAATGTAGGTCCTTGCATCAAGAGTTCCACAGGATCCAGATCAGCATCTCCTGTTTTACAATGGCTGTCTGAGAATCTGGCAACCAGAAGCTCTGGACCTTAATCTCTACTCTTCCCGATCAAGCACTGAGCTACAGTAATCAAATATGTTTTATTAATTCACAGAATAGTATGAAACAATAACTCACTCCAATGGATGCAACTGTAATACACCCTTTTCTTGTGAAAAGATGTGGAATTAATCATTAATGTTGGTCTGTGAACGAAATACACACAGCGCTGGTGCAAGGATTAGCAAAGATCACTCGCTCAGGCTATCATTTGCAAGCTTTTATATTGTAAAATTCCCAATACACTTTCCCTAAATAAGCAATAATCAACTAAGAGAAATATTATTCATCCTGAAGGCTTAGATCATTATCAAAATATGAAGACTTCCCTCCTCCTGGACCCCATTCCCACTACCTGTCCTATCAGGTTAGTAGGTATTGTTAAAACTTCCCTCTCCTTGGGTATTGCCCACCTCCCCTGCAAAGCTATGGTGCCATCACCATCTCTGATCTCTAAAAGCCCACTCTAGATTCCTCTGTCCTTATAACCTTTCATTCCATCTCCAACCTCCCTTTCCAACGCAAAGTTCACGAGTCTTTCAAGTCCGTGCCTGCATTTCCTGGAATTCCATAAACTGAACACCTCCAATCAGCTTTCCTCCCCTCACACAGCACTGGAATGGGCCTCAAAGTCGCAACTGAGGTGACTATGGCCTGAAACACAAGGTTCCAATCTTTGTGTTGACACCACCGGCTCCATGCCTCAGTATCATCTCTCTTAATGCTCCCATTGTTGCTAAATTAACAGAATGCTTATCTGGCATCTCAGAATAGATGAGCAAAAAGTTGCAAACAGACTGGTTTAGATTTGGAGGTTCTGTTAGACTGAGAAGCGGTACAGATCAGTAAGCACGGGGGCTTGATTTGATCTGATTTATTATTTGATTTGATTTATTATTGTCACATGTATTTGTATACAGTGAAAAGTATTGTTTCTTGCGCGCTATATGGACAAAGCACACCATTCATAGAGAAGGAAAGGAGACAGTACAGAATGTAGTGTTACAATCGTAGGGAAAGATCAACTTAATGCAAGGCAAGTCCATTCAAAAGTCTGACAGCAGCAGGGAAGAAGCTGTTCTTGAGTCAGTTGGTATGTGTCCTCAGATTTCTGTATCTTTTTCCTGAATGAAGAAGATGGAAAAGAGAATGTCTGGGGTGAGTGAGGTCCTTAATCATGCTGGCTGCTTTGCTGAGGCAGTGGGAATTGTAGACAGAGTCAATGGATGGAACGTTGGTTTGCATGTTAGTTTGGGCTACATTCATGACCTTTGCAGTTCCGTGCGGTCTTGGGCAGAACAGGAGCCCATACCAAGCTGTGATACAACCAGAAAGAATGCTTTCTATGGTGCATCTATAAACGTTGGTGAGAGTTGTAGCTGGCATACCAAATTTCCTTAGTCTTCGAAGAAAGTAGAGGCATTGGTGGGCTTTCTTAACTGAAGTGTCGATATGGGAGGGCCAGGACAGGTTGTTGGTGATCTGGACACCTAAAAATTTGAAGTTCTTGAAGCTTTCTACTTTGTCCCCATTGACATAAACAGGGGCATGTTCTCCTTTACGCTGCCTGAAGTTTGATGACAATCTCGTTCGTTTTGTTGACTTTGAAGGAGAGATTACTGTCGCCACACCAGTTCAGCAGATTCTCTATCTCATTCCGGATGATAGGCTGGTAGGACCTTTGATCCTTGCCCTCCTCTATCTACCTCTGGCAACTTGCACCTTCCTGATTTTAATCATACCACTACCAGTGGCCACACTGTCTGCTCCCTGGATCCTAAGTTTAGGAATTCCGTCCCTCAGCTAAATCTCTCCACCTCTTTACCTCGGTCTCCTTTTAAGACAGTGCAGAATGCCTCCTCTCTTTTGGTCACCTCTGCTCATATATCCGTGATGCAATGACATTAAATTATGTTGGACAATGCTGCTACTGCAGAGTTTTGAGTAATCCTGCTGTATTAAATGATATAAGTGCAGGTAATGATGTACTTATAGGTCTATTACTGTAGAACCAGTCACTTGTTGAGATGCGCTTTCAGTTTCGACTTCACAATCACATTAATCAATCTTCCATTCAATTCTGTGTGGGCTTCACATGACAGAGAGAAAACTCAGAAATTCACTGTGAAATGAAATGAAAAATCTGCCACGATCCCGGGGGGAACCAGAAGCCGCTCTCTCCTTAAGGGCAGACAGAGAGATTTAACCTAAGGGTCACTACACCTCAGACGAGGGGCAAGGTTGAGAAGGCTTTGCGAATAACCTCAGCTGGTACGAGAATTGAACCCACGTCATTGGTGTCGCTCTGTATCACAGGCCAACCGTCCAGCCAACTGGGCTAAACCAACTGGCTGAAATCCGCTGTGGCAGAATAAGCGTCAGCTCAGATTGTTCATATCAGTAACTCTTGTATCTGCTTTTACATATTAACTCTCAGCAGCAGTGCAAGCCACAGGAACATAATCCAAAACACAGACCGAAAAATCCAAAACAGAGGCATGCCACACGTTTCTGACTGCAGGTTTAAGGCAGTAATCCACTCTTAATAATGCTGCTTAATTCCTTAAAACTGCAACATTAAAGCTCTGCCAGTATATGATGTTATCTGTACTACTGAATTGAATCTCCATGTAGTAGTTCACCACTTGACATTTAAAATCATAGAATCCCGACAGTGCCATTTGGCCCATTGAGTCAGCACCAGTAACAATCCCACCCAAGTTCTATCTCCACAACACCCTGGTAATCCCCCTGTCGCTAAAGGGCAATTTAGCATAGCTAAACCACCTAACCTGCACATCTTTAGACTATGGGAGGAAACCGGAGCCCATGTAGGAATCCCACGCAGACATAGGGAGAACATGCAAACTCCACACAGACAGTCACCCGAGACCGGAATTGAACCTGGGATCCCTGGAGCTGTGAGGCAACAGTGCTTACCACTGCACCACCGTGCCATCCTTAGTATGCTATATGCTCAAATCTATTGGTTGAGGTCATAGTCTTATAAATCCCATTATTCATTGTAATGTGATCATCGCTTAGTCATTTTTATACAGTATCACTACATACCTAATTGTGGTTCCTATGGCAAGACTATATTCAAGATTTAAAAGCAAAATACTTGGAATGTTAAAAACAGCAAACACTGGAAAATCTCAACAGGTCTTAAGGGTCATCCAGACTCGAAATGTTGCCTCTATTCTTTTTGATTTATTATTGTCACATGTGTTAGTATACAGTGAAAAGGATTATTGTTTCTTGCTCACTCTACAGACAAAGCACACCTTCCATACAGTGCATGGGAGGAAGGAAGGGATTTTGATTTGATTTATTATTGTCACGTATTAGTATACAGTGAAAAGTATTGTTTCTTGCGTGCTATACTAAGCATTCTGTACATAGAGAAAGAAAGGAGAGAGTGCAGAATGTAGTAAGAACATAAGAAATAGGAGCAGGAGTAGGCCATCTAGCCCTTCGAGCCTGCCCCGCCATTCAATAAGATCATGGCTGATCTGTCGTGGCTCAGTTCCACATTCCCGCCCTCTCCCCATAACCCTTAATCCCCTCGCTTATCAAAAACCCATCAACCCGCGTCTTAAAAATATTTAGCGAGGCAGCCTCCACCACTTCAACAGGCAGAGAATTCCAGAGATTCACCACCCTTTGAGTGAAGAAGTTCCTCCTCAACTCCGTTCTAAACCGCCCCCCCTTTATCTTGAGGCTGTGCCCCCTAGTCCTACTGTCCTTTCTGAGTGGGAAGAGTCTCTCCACCTCTATCCTATCCATCCCATTCATCATCTTATACGTCTCAATGAGATCTCCCCTCATTCTTCTAAACTCTAACGAGTACAAGCCTAGTTTATTCAGCCTCTCCTCATAGCTCAACCCCCTCAACTCCGGTATCAGCCTAGTAAACCTCCTCTGCACTCCCTCCAGGGCCAAAATATCCTTGCGTAAGTGCGGCGACCAAAACTGCACACAGTACTCCAGCTGCGGCCTCACCAATGCCCTATACAGCTGCAGCAAGACCTAGTGTTACAGTCATAGCTTGGGTGTAGAGAAAAATCAACTTAATATAAGGTAGGTCCATCAGGAGTCAGATGGCAGCAGGGAAGAAGCTGTTCTTGAGTCGGTTGTTATGCAACCTCAGACTTTTGTGTCATATTCCCGACGGAAGTAGGTGGAAGTGTGTGGCCGGAATTTTACCATCCTGCCCGCCATGGGAATCGGAGCAGGTGGGGCCGGATCTTGGAAAGCTCTGTTGACCACGGATGGGATTTTATGGTTTAGGGATGAGCGAGGCCGTAAAAGTTCTGCCCAGTATGTCCGGGATGTGTGGGGACCTCGATTATGCTGACTTTAGAACAAGGAGGATCTCCCCACTGCTGTCAAACCTGCTGAGATTTCCCAGCATTTTCTAAGAACAAAGAAAATTACAGCACAGGAACAGGCTCTTTGGCCCTCCAAACCTGCACCGACCATGCTGCCAAAACCAAAGCCCCCTACCCTTCTGGGGACCATATCTATTTCCATCCTATTCATGTATTTGTCAAGATGCCCCTTAGAACTCACTATCATATCCGCTTCCATCTACCTCGCGCTAAGCTGATCTTTCTCTATATCCTAGCTATGACTGCAACAGTACAGTCAATACTCTCCTTCTCTATGAATGGTATGCTTTGTCTCTATAGTGCGCAAGAAACAATACTTTTCAAAGTATACTAATACACGTGGCAGTAATAAATCAAATCAAAATGCTCCTTCTGTTGTATATATTTGAAACTTAATGTTTCATTCACTGCCCCTTGCAATGGCAACTATTTGGCAATGCTGGGCTGGGGGAGGAGGGCAAAGTGCTAGGGATGTTGGAAATAAATACTCTGAAACATCTAGGGTGTTGAGAAAAATCAACTTAGTGCAAGGTAATTCCATTCAAAAGCCTGTTAGCAGCAGGGAAGAAGCTGTTCTTGAGTAGGCTGACATGTGACCTCAGACTTTTGTATCTTTTTCCCGATGGAAGAAGGTGGAAGAGAGAATGTCTGGGAAGCGTGGGGTCCTTAATTATGCTGGCTGCTTTGTCAGAAGTGTAGACAGTGTAAATGGACAGGAGGCTAGTTTGCATGTTGGACAGGGCTACATTCATGGCATGGACAGAGTGTATAGTCAGAAGCATTTTTTCCCCAGGGTGGAAGAGTCAACTACCAGGAAGCATGGGTTTAAGGTGTGAGGGGCAAGGTTTCAAACAGAGGCAGTCAGGATTGTGAGGCAGAGTCAGGATGGGGAAGGGGCCAGCCATTGAAAGATTTTCTCGGCCTTTTGGCTAAGATCAAGTGTAGTATCGACGTGCTGTACTTGGTTGAAGTCATTAGGTTACATTTCAGCTTCATTTGAAGCAATTTTTTTCAAGTGGCATCTTGGCCTTTTGGCTAAGATGCAAATGAGATCAAGCCTTGGAAGAGGAGCTACACCTACTCCAGTCAGCTTGGATCATGTAGATCAAGCCCAAGACAGGAGGTGAGAGCCCTGTCTTGTCAGCTTGGATCGGGAATGTCCGAACTTATTGAGACTCTGAATTGGACTTGATTTGATTGGATTGAATTGGAATAAAGTATATTAGAAAAAAAATTCTTGCATCACAGGCGCTGCCAGAACCTGGTGAGTATTCTCAGTATATTTTTTTCTAGTTTCCCCCCCAGGCCCCCCATAACCTTCTTGTTTCTGCTGTTTCAGAATCAAGAGTGTTTCCCATTAGATGGCGCTCTGAAGCTGCGAGAGGAAATAGCACTTGCTGAGAACACCACAGTGCAGCGTTAGCTCCTCCAAGGCTGGGTTCCCTGTCAGATTTGCAATAGGAGTGGGGATTGAAACCATCCCAAACAAACCACAGTTCCTCCCCACCTTCACCAAACAGAAGAAGGGACGCGATTGGGAAAACTGCCTGCCAGGCATCCGTGCAATTTTAACTGGGGTCCAGTTCACGGAGGGGGGGCAAAACTCCCCGATCAACTGGGACAGATCCCCTGTGGACAATGATGTGGAGATGCCGGCGTTGGACTGGGGTACACACAGGAAGAAGTCTCACAAACACCAGGTTCAAGTATAAACCAGGTTCAAGTATAAACCTGTTGGGCTTTAACCTGTGTTTATCTCACTGTGTTTATCCCCTGTGGAAACAGGATTGAATGAATGACCCACTCCATCCCCGTGTGATTAAACCACCAGCCCTCCCCAGTCCAGCACTCTCAAAACATTGAGAGGCGGGTAGAACGTGTTTTTATTTAAAAAGGGCCCCAGGCATATAAAAAATGCAAATATTCGTAGTTTGTTTTAAGAGTTGACGGTCTTGAGCTCAACACCCGAGAGAAAAACTTTTACCCCCCCTCCACCACAGTTTAATAACTTCTAAAGTGTTAACACGAAAGAGACAATGGAGAGGTGTTCCCACCGAGATAACAGTTCTGACGGAGATGTCAGCCTAGTTACAGACAGATTATTCAGAGCGTGTATCGTGCTGCATTCCCCCCACCCTCAGCTCTGACTATTGTCCCCACCTTCACTGGGGAAAAAAGCAAATCGTAGGCAGGTTAAAGAGCACCAAGCAAAGTTCCGGGCCATTTCTGACGGCAGCAATCACTGACATGGGAATAACAGCTCTGTCAGAGTTCAGTGCCACGCTGCAAATGCTCAGGCGCTGGTCATTTTTCAAGATTCTCTCTCTGTTGGATGGAAGGGGGGCAAGAGAAACTCTCTCAGCTGTGTCAAAGAACGTGAGTGGGGCAGTGAGGAGAAATCTGCAGCTTTCACACGCTGCCTATTTGCAGTGACTCTCTCAACTCAACAGACTTACAAACCTGGCTCTCCCTCTCTCTGCCCCCCGCCCAACCCATTCCAAATCTCTCTCTCCCTCCCCCCAAACCCTCTTCCTCTAACTCGCTCTCTCTGGGTCTCTCCATCTGCCTCTGTCTCTCTCTCTCACACACACACACACGCACACTGTCTCTCTCACACACACTGTCTGTCTCTCTCTCTCACACACACTGTCTGTCTCTCTCTCTCTCGCACACACACTGTCTGTCTCTCTCTCCCACACACACACTGCCTGTCTCTCTCTCTCACACACACTGTCTGTCTCTCTCTCTCTCGCACACACACTGTCTGTCTCTCTCTCCCACACACACACTGCCTGTCTCTCTCTCTCACACACACACACTGCCTGTCTCTCTCACACACTCTCTCTCACGCACACATACACACACAGTCTCTCTCTCACACATTCTCACACACACACTCTCTCACACACACACACACTCACGCACTCTCACGCACACACTCTCTCTCTCATACAGACACACACTGTCTCTCTCTCTCACACACACACACTCTCTCTCTCACACACACACACTCTCTCTCTCACACACAAACTGTCTCTATCTCACACACACAAACTGACTCACTCTCTCTCACACACTCACTGTCTCTCACACTCTCTCTCACGCACTCTCTCATGCACTCTCTCTCTCACGCATACATACACACACACACT